>NC_086318.1:130762418-131084293 GCF_036172605.1 Pelobates fuscus | reverse complement strand
CGCCATTCAGGAAACCAACACGTGGCGGCGGCCATCTTTAACTACCGAACAGCGGTGTTTTGCCGTCGAGTGCCTGGAACTGAAATCGGACACTTGACTAGGCAAACACCGCTGAGACCTCCATACTTCCAGAAATTCGTATGGAAACTACCGAATGACCCCCCGTTCGGTAGAAAGAACCCCACAAACAAGGGAATTCATTCAAACCCTCTCCAGGCTCTATAACACAGGCAATTCGCCTGTTTTCATTCCCTTGTTTGTGACCGACCGCAGGGCCAAAATGCATGGAACTGATTTCGGATACTTTACCCATGCGGTCGGTCAATACTTTAAAGTCCCATAACTCCCGAACCATTTATCCGAATGGGCTGATTCTTGCATATGTTGTCCCCCTGAATAAGGGCTATCAGGGGATACCTGTTTTGGAGGTGTAGCATATGTATTTGGGGTACATCCAGGAATTGGGGAAAAAGGTGTACAGTATAATTGTGTTAAGTGTTAATCTAAGGGGAGGAAATGTGTGGGAGGTACATCCATGTGATTGGTTAATTTCATCCTCCCCCTGGGAGTGTCCTGTATGTACTTGTTGGTAATAAAAGCCAGACTGGGTGTCCCAGTCTTGAGTTCCTGCTTAACCCTCAAAATGAAGTGTCGTCTCGTTCTTGGGGGGGATTGGATTGTAAGCTGACTGCCAAGAGTGTAAGCCGATTGTATGCTTTTCTTGTTCAGCTGTTCCAGTTCGGAGTGTTATTTCGTATCCAGATCGGGAGTGTGATGTTCTGCAGTAGCTGTGCCTGTCTTTAGAAAAGGGGATTATCGCCTAAACGGATTTTTCCCCTTTTATGCTGAAACGGTCCGTTACACAGACTAAAAGAATCCCAGTGACTTTATTTTGAAAGCAGCTTTTTTTTTTTTTTTTTTTTACAAGTCTTTGTACCTGTTACACAAACCTTTGAAGTAGGATGTTTGAAAATATTAGTGCAATAAAATAATTTGAGAAATATAGTACTTTTATATATCATATGTGACAAGATTCTTAAACAGCAATTAAAGAATTATTTGGAGACACTGCCTCAGTGATATTTTTCTAGAGGTAATCATTTTCTATAAAAGAGATTGCCCTGAGGGATGGTACAAATTAAGTATAATTTCAAATACCTTTAGTTCTGTTAAAAACATAACATTTTGTATGCTCAGATGGGACTGATAGCAATGTGGGAACACAGAAAATTAAACTCTGTTACTACTGTTTATATAAAATAACAAAGTTCAAATCATAAAGTACTGATTTTTTTCTACCGAAGGGATTTCCAATCTCAGCCACTAACTGCTGTTGGACTGTATATTTTAATATTCTCTGTCAGTCACATAACTGGGAATTTGTCTACCATATATACTCGAGTATAAGCCGACCCGAATATAAGCCGAGGCCCCTAATTTTACCCCAAAAAACTGGGAAAACTTATTGACTCGAGTATAAGACTGGGGTGGGAAATGCAGCAGCTACTGGTAAATTTCTAAATAAAATTAGATCCTAAAAAAAATATATTAATTAAATATTTATTTACAGTGTGTGTATAATGAATGCAGTGTGTGTGTATGAATGCAGTGTGAGTGTATGAATGCAGTGTGTGTATGAGTGCATCGTGTGTGTATGAGTGCAGTGTGTGTGTATGAATGCAGTGTGTGTGTATGAATGCAGTGTGTGTGTATGAATGCAGTGTGTGTATGAGTGCAGTGTGTGTGTGTATGAATGCAGTGTGTGTGTACGAGTGCAGTGTGTGTGTACGAGTGCAGTGTGTGTATGAATGCAGTGTGTGTATGAGTGCAGTGTGTGTATGAATGCAGTGTGTGTGTATGAATGCAGTGTGTGTGTATGAGTGCAGTGTGTGTGTATGAGTGCAGTGTGTGTGTGCATGAGTGCAGTGTGTGTGTGTGTATGAGTGCAGTGTGTGTGTATGAGTGCAGTGTGTGTGTGTGTATGAGTGCAGTGTGTGTATGAGTGCAGTGTGTGTATGAGTGCAGTATGTGTGTGTGTGTGTGTGTGTGTTGCAGAGCCTTGGTGGGGGGTGGGCAATTTTTTTTATTTTTTTATTATTTAATTTTTTTATTATTATTTATTATTATTTTTTATTTAATTTCATGAGTATTATTTTTTTATGATTATTTAATTTAATTATTATTATTACTATATATTTTTTTCGTCCCCCCTCCCTGCTTGATATATGGCAGGGAGGGGGGCTCTCCTTCCCTGGTGGTCCAGCATTGGCAGTTCAGTGGAGGGGGGGAGGGGCGCTGGCAGAGAGTTTACTTACCGGTCCTGCAGCTCCTGTCAGCTCCCTTCTCCTCCGCGCCATCCGTTCAGCTCTTCTGTCAGCTCACACTCTAAGTCTCGCGAGAGCCGCGGCTCTCGCGAGACTTACACTGGGAACTGACCGAGGTGCTGAACGGACGGCGCGGAGGAGGAGGGAGCTGACAGGAGCTGCAGGACAGGTAAGTAAACTCTCTGCCAGCCCCCACAGCCCCAGTCTGTATTATTTCTCAGTCAGTCTGTCTATATTTTCTGTCATTCTGTCTATTTTTCTGTCAATCTATTGGTTTTTTTTCTGTCGATCGGTCAGTCTGTCTGCCTGTCTATATTTTGTCTGTCTGTAAGTCAGTCAGTATGTATACTTCCTATCAGTCAGTGTGTTTGTCTATCTTTTTGTCACTCAGTCAGTCTGTCTCTCTGTTGGCTTGTCTGTCTGTCTGTCTGTCTATAGATAACTATCCATTTGTAGAGTTGCTTATAAAATCTGATTGAATTAAGATAGTGATTTAGAGGACAATAGTATCTGAAGGGCCAGATTAGAAGGGCATGAACCCAGATTAGAATATAACAATGCCAAAAACATTGAAATATCCAGCCCAAAAAGGTATAATATCAAAACATAACTTTTAATAGTTAAGAATAAAAAGTAAAACAACAGGATGTATAGGTGCTCAATATCAGACAGACAATGGAAGCAAATCATCACCAAGGGGTTCTCTCACCCTTGTGAAATATATAGCAAGATAAAAAATAGAAAGTGATCAGCGCAAAGAAAACAAAAATAGAATATACATACGATATAAGGGCAATTCCTAGTATATAAATCTATGAAAAATAAAAGACAAATTATGGTGCAGTACAATAAATAAGTTAAGTGGAATATGAATAAGTCAAGTGCATTTCACACTTTTTAGAGCTGTACCAGCTCTGTTTAACAGGCCTGGATGGAATAATCCCCATCTTTGGATATATATGGGATGTATTCTCAGCTTGATTCCAAAATTATGGAGACATCTTGTAAAAAAACACAGGAAAAATATTCCAATGGTATGGTACATAAACTACAGTGGTATAAATGGAGGAAATAATCCTACTTACGTAACCCAGAGCAATGTCCTGCTCTAGTGTGGAGAGCGTGAGGTGGAACAATCCCCACCAAAAGATATATGTAGAAACCAGAAAAGTTGTAGCAGCTGTATGGATGGATACCTCACAGATAGGTATGTTTAAAAGGTACTTTATTTTTAAAAGAAAAGGCTGAACATAACAGCAATAAAATGTACTATAAAACAATTCTGTGGATAAATAAATGGAACAAGTCTTTACTTTATGCGTTTCACCGAAGCTTTCTCAAAAGTGGATGCTGCTCTGTTGAAGGACAGCTTTTTGTATATTCCCGGGTTATAATTTGCGAGTTCCGGTGAGGAATTAGTGTGGGTGCCATTTTGGATGAGGGCAATAGTCTAGTGTGTACATATAGTATTTCTGCAAAGGGCTCATATCTATTAGAAGGGGCTGTATATAATTCATATATAAAAAAATATTTGAAGTCATAATAGGTCATATTTTTATGTAATATTCATTCAGTGTGCATAATAAGTGAGTGGTTATATTATGAAAAAGATCAGAATGAGTGGGTCAAATCTAAGTAGTATATATTCAAATACTTAAAGCATGAGTTTATATTACAAATGATAAATCTATATTGGAATACTTTATGTATCTATACAATAATTATTATACAAAAACAGGCTATATTGCATATACATTTATTTATTTTTTAAATTATGAATAAGAGACTTCTTATATTTAAAAATACATCATCACTATATGTATAGCTATTTAATAGTACTTAATGTATTACATTAACGTGAATTGTGCTTATTTGGAAAGTTACATGTGCATGGTGAATTGAATAATATAGAAAAAGAGGATTGTAGAGAAAAATGTAAAAAAAAAATTATGCAGAATCATAAAAAAATGATTAGATCAAATTCTATGTTTAGACCTTTTGGGTGGGAGAAAGGGCCCTTTCTCTCACTTCCACCTAACCTGTGCCTTCGAGGTCACCTAATCCCATATTTCCCTAGACTGCCCGTTTTATAAGGCTAAGATAGTAATGACCCACGATAATTAACTTAAGTAAAATTTGTAAAAAAAATAAGCAGTTTAAAACAAACACTGTGTATAACGATTAAATAAATCAAATTAAATATCTTGCAAGGACAATAATCTATAGGAAGTGTCTCCATTCAAATGTCTACCCTGCATCTTAGACCAGTATACACATAATGTCAGAGGTCCCGACGTACGTTTCACCACACCAATGGGCTCTTCAAGGGGAGAGCTTGGTGGTGTGGCAAAACGTATGTCGGACTTCTGACATTATGTGTATATGGTGAAATGAAAAATATAGAAAATGAAGATGATCAGTGAATCGGTGAATCGGCGAGTAAAACATTTTATAATGATGAGGGACCTGGAACCTCAAACTCGAGGCACCATAAACACGGTTATCAGTTGATGTGTTTATGCGGCCTACAGTGTGCCTTTATGGAGTTAACACACAAGGCTTATATACACTTGATTTCCAGCTTTGCAAAAAGTAAAAAAAAACTTTCCGAATGATTCTTGCCAGTGAAGCACTGACTGACTCCAATCAGTTATAAATCATCTGGCAAAGAAGCATATGACAACATGCTTAAAAATACCACAGCTACAATGACTCCCTTTAGATCAAACAATAACGAGAAAGAAAACAAAACAAAAACAGCTGCTTCTTTGTTGTTCTTTTTTTTCTCCCTCCTTTCACACACAAAACCTGAACGCAAAAAATCCTGTGTATTAATATCAACACAGAAGCTCACAGAGTGCATGCATACCAAGTCAGAGAGGGAAAACCTGGGAACACTTCTTTGGGATTGTTTTTTCGTGGTCCTTAAGGACCGGTTTTTTGTCGCACGTACCTAGTACATCCGCGGTCCTTAAGGGGTTAAATAAAAAAGTTTTGTTTCTATAATTCATTTCGAACAAATAGATAATCTTTAGAAATTTTAATTTCATGTTGTTATTGACTAAAACATACAATTGTAGATTATGCTAACGTAGTGTACTTATAATCTTAAAGAATTGCTTTTGTTTTTACAGCTAATGCTAAAACTATTGAGATTTTTTTTTTTCCAATTTGACAATTTTTATTGTTTTTCAATTTTTTCTCGACAAAAAAAATAATAACAACGGGGTACAGAAAAGAAATGGGGTAGGGGTCAAGTTTTCGACATACCATGTCTTGTCGAACAAAAGTATTTTACATTAACATTGTACAATAACACATTAATATTACAATCCTTACATGGTTACAGAAAGGAAAATTGGTTGGGGTTAGAGTGTTGATATACCATGCTTTGACAGGCAGAAGTGTTATACCTTAACTTTATACATTAATACATTAATACACTGACATTACCATTCCGTGCCCCTTACAGTCTCTCGCTATGTTTTCTGCTTAGTGTGATGACCAGCTGTTATCTAGCTCAATTCCTGTTGTTGTGGTCCGTGCCCTTTTCCTTAAGGGTTCTCATGGACTCAGGGGTTATCATCTACGTTAGTATAGCGTTATGTATTATGCGTTTCATGTTTCCCTCCACCTTCTTCCCTTTTTAACTAACTGCCCCTCCTTTCTTTTACGACCCACCTCGATCCTTTACCTTGCTATTTCCCCTATACTCTTCCCATCTCTCTATGGCTGGACCTACGTGTTTTTTGAATCCGATATGTGTGTTAGCCATTCTTTCGTATTGCCAGTTTATTGATATTTGCTGCATGAGAGCTTCCCTAGTGGGAGGTGTTGGTGACCTCCATGATCTGGCTATTAACGTCACCGCTGCTATCAGCAGGTGAAACAGTAGGGCCTCCTCAACTCTGGTCATTGCCTGTGGTAACATGAACAATATACATTGTTGGATGGAAAGTTTCCAGTGCTTACCCAGTAAGTCCTTAGCTATTCCTTCTACTATTCCCCAGTAGTCCCTAATCTCCTTGCATGACCACCAGATGTGGCTCATTGTGCCCTTTTCTGTCTCGCATCTCCAGCATACATTGGGGGTGTTCGGATATATCTTAGCTAATTGTTCGGGTACCCTATACCATCTGTATTGCAGTTTTCTGATTGTTTCTAAATGCGATGTGCATCGTGTGTTGCCCTTGTGTATTGCAAACGCCCTTTGCCACTGTTCTTCATCTATGTCGTGCCCCAATTCTGTATGCCATGTCTTTTGGAATGTCATGTCCGGGTCTATCCTGTCTTCTATAAGCGTGTTATAGATCTTTGAAATCGTTTTTTTGGGAGGTTTATTAGAGAGGCACAGGTGTTCTATAGAATGGTTGGTGGCTGACCCTTGGTGATTTATTGGTGTCCCTGTGAGTAATGATTTAAGCTGCAAGTATGAGAATAGTGCATTGCAGGGTATGCCGTATCTCGCTTGGAGGTCTGGGAAGTGCATTAACTGGTCCCCCTGGTACATGTGGGCAATTGTAGTGCATCCCCTTTCTGACCATTTTTTTGCGTCAAATGTCGGGATCCCTAGTGTTAAGCATGAGATTGGGGCGTCCTTCGAGAGTGTCCCCTCATTTCCTTCCCTCTTCCTATTTTCGTCCCAGAATTGCAGTGTTAGTTGGGTGGTGGCTAATGGGAATATGTGTCGGGGTCGAAGTTTTTGTGGTAGCCATAATAGGTCTTTGAGGGATGCACATTGTGTCCAGTATGCTTCTATCTTTGTCCATTGTGGAGCCTCCCCTCCCGCCGTTGCTACTTTGATCGCTGACAGCTGGGCCGCCCTATAATAGTCACGTACGCTTGGCATGCCTAATCCCCCTTTTCTGAGTGGTATTTGTAGCGTTTTATTTGCTACTCTGGGTTTCTTGTTCGCCCACACAAATCTGGTTATCAGTCTCTGGAAGGAGGCTAGGTACGTTAGTGGCAGTTTTATGGGAAGGGTTCTCAGGAGATATTGGAGCTTTGGGAGCAGCATCATTTTTAGCGCTGTAATTCTTCCTACCCATGATAGGTATTTCCCTTCCCATGAACTCAGTGTGGCTGCTGTTTCTTTCAGGAGCTTGGTGTAATTGAGTTCTAGCAGTTTGTCAGTACTCGGTGGAATGCGTATGCCTAAGTATGTTAAGTGGTCCCCTCGCCAGTCGAATGGAAAGGCGCTTTTGAGTCTAGCTAATGTTTCTTTCGGCATCCCCAATCCCATCGCCTGCGTTTTCGTGACATTCAACTTGTAGTAGGAGTGTTTCCCATACTCTGTGATGGTAGCCATGAGGTTGGGAAGTGATATGTGGGGCTGTGTCAGTGTTAGAAGGACATCATCCGCGAATAGACTCGCCTTGTATTCTTTATCCCCTATTGTTACCCCATGTATAGAGGAGTGTTGTCTAATTGCTGCTGCTAGGGGTTCTAATGCCATGACGTATAGGAGGGGCGACAGCGGGCAGCCTTGTCGGGAGCCGTTTGTGATCTTGAGAGGTTCCGAGACAAACCCTGCATTGATGACCCTCGCTGTTGGTGAGTGGTATAGAGCCTTGACCGCTGAGATGAATCCCTCTGGTACCCCGAACTTCCTAAGGACCTGCTCCAAGAACTCCCATCCCAGTCGGTCGAAGGCTTTTTCTGCGTCTAAGGACACTAGCACACCTCCCACTTTTAGCTTTTTGACACTGTGAACAATGTTTAGTACTTTTCTTGTATTGTCGCCCCCTTGTCTATTTTTTATAAACCCTACTTGGTCTGTATGGATGATCTGTGTGAGCAGCTCACTCAGTCGCCTTGCATAAATCTTTGCATATAGCTTGGCGTCAGTATTGAGCAGGGATATTGGGCGGAAGTTTTGAGGGCATGTGGGTGGTTTGCCTGGTTTTGGAAGTGTAATGATGTGTGCCAGCAGAGATTCGGCCGGTAGCTGTTGTGTTGCTGTGGCCTCGTTAAACGCTTTCGTTAGGTGGGGCGTTAGGATTTGGGCGAACTGCTTATAGTAGCAGTTTGCGAACCCATCCGGGCCTGGTGCCTTGCCCGATGGTAGTAGGTTAATAGCTTCCTCCACTTCCTTTGGTGTTATATTAGCCGCTAGTATGCGTTGTTGTTGCGGTGTGAATGTTGGCAAGGGTATGGCTTGTAGGTAGGAGCTAATCTCTTGTGGGGTGGGCTGGTGTGTGTTCGCATCCTCTTTTAAGTTGTACAGAGAGGCGTAGTAATGTGCAAATGTGTTACTGATATCTTTAGGTGCTGTTATTTTGTGTCCCTCTGGCGATGTTAAGTAAGCTATTTTCTGTTGTGCTTGCTTCGATTTGAGGAGGTTAGCTGTTAGTTTGCCTGCTTTATTTCCCTGGGAGTATTGGTTGGCTTTTAGTTTTTGC
Organism: Pelobates fuscus; assembly: GCF_036172605.1. Taxonomy (NCBI): domain Eukaryota; kingdom Metazoa; phylum Chordata; class Amphibia; order Anura; family Pelobatidae; genus Pelobates; species Pelobates fuscus. Next base: position 131,075,568 of record NC_086318.1, on the reverse strand, counting down.
AGGTGTAGCCCTGTTTTTTCTATGGCTTTTGCGTGTATGGCCTGAGTTATCTCTATAATGCGCTTTTTTAGTTCTTGTGTGGGGGCTTGTTGGTTTTGGGTGTTAAGGTCCTGCAGCTCCTTTTGCCACTGTCTCATCTGTGCTTGTGCCAACCTTTTTAAATACGAAGCTCTTTTTATCAAAAGGCCTCTGGCTACTGATTTATGCGCTTGCCACAGTGTGTTTTGGGATATGTCTCCCGTGTCGTTTTCCGTAAAGTAGTGACCTAGCTCCGTTTCTAACGTCTTCCTGAATTTGCTATCCGTGAGAAGCGAGGCGTTTAGTCTCCATGGGCTTCTATGTGTGGAGTCATATAAGTCTGTCAATGTCGCCACTACTGGCGCATGGTCTGACCACGTTAGTGGAGCTATATTGCAGTCCCTAACTTGTTCCAGATGTTGGCCTGCAATCCATATACCATCTATGCGAGAGTATGTATTGTGTACAGTGGACAAAAATGTGTACCCCCTTTCTCCCACATGTAAAGCTCGCCACACGTCATAGTAATGGTTGTCTTGGAGCAGTTTTTGTATTGCTCTGCCTTGTCTCTTAAGCGGTTTCAGTCTGGCTGGTGTATGCGGTCCAGTGGTGTCTATCGAAGGGTCTAGTACATGGTTAAAATCTCCACAAATTACCCCTATGCCTTGGCTTATAGACAACAATTTTTTGAATACCTTGTGGAGGAAGTTTCTTTGTTCCTGGTTCGGAGCATATACACTAGCAATGGAGTATACAACCCCATTAAATTTCCCCACTACCATAGCATATCTGCCCTCTGTGTCTACCTCCGAACATATTAGTGTGAACGCCACATCCTTACTGATAAGTATTGATGCCCCTTTCGATTTATTCGAGTACGTGGCGTGGAATTGGTGGGGGTAATCTTGCCGAAATAAGGGTGAATGTGCGTTGGCTTGGAAGTGGGTTTCTTGTAGGCATACTACGTCGGGTTTTTGTTTCTGCAAGTCTTTTCGAAGCAACCCACGCTTCGCTGGGTGGTTAAGCCCTTTAGTATTATGGGAGTATATTTTCATGGGGGGTTATACAGTCGAATTACGATTTGTGGTGTGTTAGTGCTATCTGATTTGGGGAAGGACACCGTTCCCAGCTCAATCGAACATGGTGTCCGCTCCCTAAGATGCTTACAGAGTCTGGGGTTATTCCCATCTGGAGGTGGAGCTATAGTGGGTGTTAAGGTGTGAGGTGGTATCTGCCATGCACGTGTACATAAAAAAACATGGATGTCTAACAGTTGAACATAAACAATTAAAACTAAACATATTGCCATGGTAATGGCTTGGTGCCTAACTTTGGCACTGTGGGGTAGGAAGTAACCTACTTCCATGCCTGTCCACAATGGTCTTACGGCCTGTGTTGGGTGGATCTTTGGTGTACGCACCATTTATCTTAAGACTTTAAAATTACCTTTGACATTAACATTAACCTTCCCATTAGGAGTCACCTGGGTGGTGAGATCAAGTGAGTCGCCCTCAGGCCCCGGTTTTACCTTGTTGGTTAGGAGTGTAACCGCAATAACATGGTGGTTTTACCGATCTTGGACCCCTTGGCGGGCGTTGTCCCCTTTTAGAGTCCCAGTCCCAGTGTCTCTATGAGGTACCTGCCACAGTCTTAGGTTGCGGGCTACTGCCCTATCTGTTTCTGGTGATCTTCTTCCACGTGGGAGGTAGCGTGGTTCGTCCTGCGGCTTGGGTTGGTGTCTTCGGTGGTGGTAGGCCCCAGTCTTTCAAAGCTTGAATACCCGCTTCAGGAGACATGATGGCTGTCATCTTGCCTTCGTGCATAACCAATAGTTTGACTGGGAATCCCCATCTATATGGCTTCTTATGTTGTCTCAGGCTCTCCGTGATGCATGCAAAAGCTTTCCGTTTTTTCAGCGTCACTGCCGATATGTCAGCATAGATTGTAATCCCTTGGTAAGGTGATGGTAGAGTCGGGCGTTGTCTGTTTGCCCTCATGATATCTTCCTTTACATGGAAGTAGTGGAGTCTCACTAGGGTATCTCTGGGCTCATCAGATGTAAGGAATCTCGGTTTGGGAACTCTGTGGTACCTGTCTAGTAGGAGCATGTCTTGGTGCATGTCCGGGATAAGAAGTTTAAACAGCCCCTGTAGGTATGCGTGCAGATCTGCTGTGCTGACCGCTTCCGCAATCCCTCTCAGGCGCAGGTTGTTTCGTCTGGATCTATCTTCCATGTCTGCCAGCTTGTTTTCATAGGCCACCATTGTGTCTTGCATTTCGTTCATTTCAGCCCGCATGGCATTGTAGGCTTCGGCGTGGTCCGCCATCTTGTCTTCCAGTGATGACGTGCGTGTGCCCAGATCATGGATTTCAGACTTAATTTCGTTAAGTGATGTGTGGAGGGTGAGTTGTATCTTTTGGTGCATATCGTCCAGCATTTTTTGGATCATGCTCTGAGTTGCGGGCCCGTCCTCTTTTGAGTGTCCCTGCGGTGCAGAGGATTCCTCTTGGGCGCCATCTTGGAGCTCCTCCGGTCTCGCCGGCAATTTCCCCTGGGCATTCCGAGCGGCAAAAAAATCATTCTTTTCGCTCCTTTCAGTCTGTCTGCGACCCTTGGACTGTGACATCGTCGCTGGTGCAGTATTTTCCGCCTTTTAGGTGCTCGTTCCGCTGATTTTAGGCCGTGGTAGCACGGAGCTACATCAACATGCGACCGCTGCGCTTGAGCTCCAGGCCACGCCCCCAAACTATTGAGATTTTTAAAGCTTTTTTAGATTTTTAGAGCTTAGGAAAAAATGCATTTTTATTTGTTACAATATAGAGATGTTGTTTATAAGCTATCAATACAACATGTTCCTCTAAATTAACAGTTCAATGAAATCATAAGGTCAAATTAGCAATATGAGTCAATCTTTCAGTAATACTAATGGACATTCTAGAGGTATTTCTTTTTGCTGATTTACACAACATATGGTAATCAATGATATTAAGAAATAGAAAAGATATAACAAAATAAAAATGAAATTTTTCATGTCTTGATTGAAAAAATTTGTGATGAACAAATGAGTGGTCCTACATTGTAGATTTTGAACTGAGGCTCATTCTTATTCTTGTAAGCTGGACTGGAAGCTCTGGCAGGTAAGGTGTTTAGAGCTATCACTTTCGAGAAAAAACCTGGATCCCACATACAATTATGAGACTGGGTCAGTGAGATCAAGGACAAAGACTTTACTTGAAGTAGCAGCGCATCTAAAGTGAGGAAAAAAAGTATTTGATCCCCTGCTGATTTTGAACGTTTGCCCACTGACAAAAAAATGATCAGTCTATAATTTTAATGGTAGATGTATTATAACCGTGAAACACAGAATAACAACAAAAAAAAACCCCAGAAAGAAGCATGTAAAAAAAGTTCTAAATTGATTTGCATGTAAATGAGTGAAATAAGTATTTGATCCCCTATCAATCAGCAAGATTTGTGGCTCCCAGGTGTCTTTTATACAGGTAACAAGCTGAGATTAGGAGCACTCTCTTGAAAGGAGTGCTCCTAATCTCAGCTCGTTACCTGTATAAAAGACACCTGTCCACAGAAGCAATCAATCAATCAGATTCCAAACTCTCAACAATGGTCAAGACCAAAGAGCTGTCCAAGGATATCAGGAACAAGATTGTAGACCTACACAAGGCTGGAATGGGCTACAAGACCATCGCCCAGCAGCTTGGTGAGAAAGTAACAACAGTTGGTGCGATTATTCGCAAATGGAAGAAACACAAAATAACTGTCAGTCTCCCTTGGTCTGGTGCTTCATGCAAGATCTCATCTTGTGGAGCTTCAATGATCATGAGGATCGGTGAGGAATCAGCCCATAGCTAGACAGGAGGATCTTGTTAATGATTTCAAGGCAGCTGGGACCATAGTCACCTAGAAAATTTTTTTAACACACTGCGCTGTGAAGGACTGAATTCCTGCAGCGCGCGTAAGGTTCCCCTGCTCAAGAAAGCACATGTACAGGCCCATCTGAAGTTTGCCAAAGAACATCTGATTGATTCAGAGTGGAACTGGGAGAAAGTGCTGTGGTCAGATGAGACCAAAATCAAGCTCTTTGGCATCAACTCAATGCGCCGTGTTCGGAGGAGGAGAAATGCTGCCTATGACCCCAAGAACACAATCCCCACCGTCAAACATGGAGGTGGAAACATTATGCTTTGGGGGTGTTTTTCTGCTAAGGGGACAGGACAACTGCACTGCATCAAAGGGACAATGAACGGGGCCATGTACCATCAAATATTGGGTGAGAACCTCCTTCCCTCAGCCAGGGCATTGAAAATGGGTCCTTAATGGGTATTCTAGCATGACAATGACCCAAAACACACCCCCAAGGCAACAAACGAGTGGCTCAAGAAGAAGCACATTAAGGTCCTGGAGTGGCCTAGCCAGTCTCCAGACCTTAATTCCATAGAAAATCTGTGGAGGGAGCTAAAGGTTCGAGTTGCCAAACGTCAGCCATGTAACCTTAATGACTTGGAGAGGACCTGCAAAGAGGAGTGGGACAAAATCCCTCCTGAGATATCTGCAAACCTATTGGCCAACTACAAGAAATGTCTGACCTCTATGATTGCCAACAAGGGTTTTGCCACCAAGTACTAAGTCAAAGGGGTCAAATACTTATTTCACCCATCGACATGCAAATCAATTTATAACTTTTTTGACATGCATTTTTCTGGATTTTTTGTTTTTTATTCTGTCTCTCACTGTTAAAATACACCTACCAATTAAATTATAGATTGATCATTTCTTTGTCATTGGGCAAACATTCAAAATCAGCACGGGATCAAATACTTTTTTTCCCTCACTGTATATGTTACATGTATGCCAACATAATTCCACAATCATCATTCTTGTTGGAACTTCTAGAATAATCAGTTTTATGAAATGCTGACAAAGAGTCATGACACATTCAGCATCTTTTGCAACCTCCTTATGCTATCTAATTGTTTAATTCTCTTTTTATATTTCAAAAGTTTGCATGCAGTAGTTTGGCCAACTATCACTGACAGATGCTTGTGATTTTCAACAAAAGTGTGCAACCTTTTGAAGGCATATTTTTATCTAGTTTTTACACCAGGTGAAGAGTGGTTCAGTGGTCTACAATTATAGAACAGAGATATTTGATAACAGAATGCCATAATCAAACAAGCCTGCATCCCCTATATTCAACAAATATTAGTTTGTAAGTTCTGAAAAATAACATTAAAAGTACAAATCCACACCATGTTATGAACCTCTGTCTTTGAAGTAAGCATCTTTATAGGAGTCCCTTCGAACCACTGTTGTAATCTCTGTCCTATTCTGTCATTGAACAGAGTGAGTGGAGGAAGAAAAACAGAATCAGTGGGGGTATTTATAAAGGAAAAACACGTGCTGTTCTGGGTCAAATGGAAATAGAATGTCTCTCAACATTTAGCACCCAGAAAAGCACATATTAAATCTACGAAGAGTCTCTGTATCCCCTCCAATACAATGTGTGCCCTGGCTGAGCCCTGACTGAATTGAATTGTGATGTATATATATATATATATATATAAAATTTTTTTCAAAAGGTGCTGCACTCACTGTTTGCTCCAATTGAATGCCCGGTGCTTATTCGGCAGAAATCTAGAAGGTAGAATTGACAGCACTCCAAGGACTTCTTCATAAAAAATAACTTTTATTGTTCCAAAATAAAATATCAACGTTTCAGTCTAGCGATTCTAGACTTTCATCAGGACATATTACACATGCATACAGCTCCTCCTTATGTACCCACACTAAACAATCAATAAACTCACCCCTCCTGGGTCTGGACCTCCCCTCCGAGCATCCCGGATCATTTTCGCGCCGAAAATGTCGGGCGCTATCTGATGACGTCATCGTGCGTCTTTACGCATGCGTCATGACGCTTGCGTCACGGCGCTCGCGTTACTGCGCATGTCATTTCTGGAGCCAGTCGTTTACACTGGGTTACCATGGGGACCAGATACCAACAAACAACTAGGGGCATAAGTTACACTCAGACCTCAAACAACTCCATAGATTCTGACAATTCGTATCTATGTTACTTACTGCATTCAAATTAAAAACAAATTTATACTAATGGCCAGAGATTTAAGCAGTCCAAGCCTAATGTATCCAAACCAGATTTGCTTAAAGGGACTATGGCATATATTATGACTATTGGACCGCATCAATTGAACAGAGCTGTCCCAGTTGACTGCTCAAAACCAACCAACTCCTTTCTTGGGTCCACCTAAACGTCCTATCTGCAGTACATATCCCGTACCACTCTATAGCCACAATATATTACAAATTTACATATTTACATATTTACAGAATCACAGATTTCCAAGTTTCATATTTCATATAACCACATAAATCTCGGCTAGTCATGCCTATTGTCTTAGTCTCCAAGGATCACCTCTCCATAAGCTGATCAAGAATCCTAACAAATATGTCAGTTGGAAACTATTGTTGAGCCTCCATCAAGTTACTCATGCCTCCGAAATACGAACCCCGGGGTTACACTTAATGAATGAAAAAATCTTAGGGTCATCCTATATCAAGCAACCGTAGAAGAACAACACCTTTCTATCTAGACGGTGAAACCCAGAGCCATTCCCTCTGATGCATTCTGTATTCCAACATACATTTCCTATGTGGACCTACATCTTCTAGGAACAAACTCATATTCAAGGGTATATCAAAAATAAGGGTACCATGCATGTGGTTCTCAGTCACCCACCCAAGACCATCTACATTTTCTATGTACGGTCCATGGGTCCTTCATCGATAGCTTGCGGGACTCGCAACATTAGACCCCCAACACATGTTTTACTCGTCCATCATCGGGGTGTTACTCAGTCGGCCTGTCCCCAAGGGTGGGCCTATGGGTATGTTAGCCCCCCATCTGGAGTCAGTGCAAAACTGTCAAAACTCAGATGTCTGTGGAGACCACCAGGTTGGTCAGAGAAAGACTGATAGCGAGTATTTCTCATTAAGACCTTTGGGTGTAGTTGTTTCCAAAGTCCTAATCCAATATATTTCTCTCTGTAGGAGCATCTTCTTTCTATCGCCTCCTCGTCTTGGTGGTGGTACTTGGTCAATCGCCATCAGTTTAAGGGTTGTAAGGGCATGTCCAGCTTCCAAGAAATGTTTCGCCACGGGCAGTTCGGAGCCATTGTCCCGGTATGCTACCCTGATGCTTGACCGGTGGTTTCTAATGCGTTCCCTCAAAGGCAGGTCGGTTTTGCCAACATAGGCCAATCCGCACGGGCATGTCAATTTGTAAATGACAAAGTCACTGGTACATGTGAGGCGATGTCTGATGGTATACTGTCTCCCCGTTAGAGGGTGTGAGAATGAGCGACCGGGGACCATGTGTCCGCAAGTGACACATCCCAAACAGCGATAGCAACCCAAATTGCTAGTCACTTTTTTGGTCTCATAGCAGTGGCGGGGATCCGTTCTGACCAAGAGATCTCTGAGGCTCTTATTCCTCTTATAGCTCATCAACGGTGGAGCTGAGAAGATATTCGGAAGTGTGGTATCGTTCCTAACTGCCCGCCAATTGGCATTCACCGATCTCTTCAGTGCTGGGGATGCTGTATTAAAAACGGTCGGAAACACCAAGCGTTGGCTTTTGGTGTTCGATGTGATCTCCGTCTGATTGCATCTCTGCAGGGCACTGTTTAAAGTTGTTACCTTGTATCCCCGTTCCAGGAACTTCTTCCACATCGTCTGAATTTGTTCTTGAGCTCTATCGATATCTGAGTTGTTTCTGTATACCCGCAGAAATTGCGAATAAGGCAATGATGCCTTAAGCGGATTGGGATGAAAACTGTTGGCATGGAGGAGTGTATTACGATCAGTCGATTTAGTGAATAAGGTGTATGCTATTTTGTTATTGTCTTCAATGCTCACTCTTACATCCAGGAAGTCAACAGTCGTGGGACTAGCTGTCATGGTTAACTCGATGTTAGGACTTGCCCTGTTGATCGTTGCCACCATGTCTGTAGCTGTGTCCAGGTCACCCTTGATGATGAAAAACAGGTCATCGATGTATCTCCCATACATCAGTATCACGGAATTGAATGGTGTCACTATATGTTCCATTTCGAACCTGTACATGTAGCAATTTGCGTACATGGGGGCCATCGCCGCCCCCATCGATGTCCCTGCCAGCTGACGGTACCACTTTTGCTCGAAGCGAAAGTAGTTGCAGGTTAGTACTGCTTCCAGAAGTTCTATTGTGAATTCAATGGGAGGGCCTCGATAGTACGTTGATTCGGCCAATACCAGTCTCGTTGCCGCTATACCTTCCAGATGTGGAATAACGGTATATAGACTTTTAACGTCACAAGTCAGTAACATGATGGGTTCAAGAGGAAGTTCGATACTCGAAATTCGTTTTAAAAATGTAGGAGTGTCCTTCAGACATGTTGGTAAGTTGACTACTGTATCTTTCATTTGGAAGTCCAGCCATTGAGCGATCGGTTCAAGTATCCCTTGTTTCGCCGATACTATAGGTCTTCCCGGTGGTTTCTCAATGCTTTTATGTACCTTGGGTAAGGTATACAAAACGGGGGTTCTAGGGTTGCGTTGTATCATAAACTCATAGAGTTCGTTGGACAGGAAATTCGCTTCCAAGCCTCTTTTCAGTATTTTTTCAAGGTGGCTCTGCAGTTGTACCGTCGGGTCTTTAGGAATCTGTACATAGGTATGTTGATCTGAAAGTTGGTGCAGTATCTCCTCTCTATATTGTACATAGTCCATCACCACTATGCCTCCACCCTTGTCCGCAGGCCTTATCACTATTTTATCATCATTAGCTAGTGATTTGATTATGTCTCTGTCTCTAGTTGTGCAGTTGGAGTGTACCTTCCGTTGTGTTTTAAAGATCATCTTGGTTTCCTTCTCAACTGATCGGAGGAATGTTTTAATTGTGGCCTGATTTGGTAATGGGTCAAACGAGCTTGGGGGTTTAAACTTCGTTTTTTTATCCGCTTCTACCGCCGGATGGTTTTTAAAGAAATCCTTCAGCCGCATTGTGCGTCCAAATTTAAAAAGTTCAGTTTCCCACTGTAGCTGATTAGGACCTGAAGTGGGAACAAAAGACAATCCCATACTCAGCAATTTATATTCATCAGGGAGAAGTTGTCTGGACGATATATTAAATACTGGTCTTATTGTTGGGACCGTGGAGGTTTCCCTCTTGCCCCAAAAGGTTCTCCCCTTCTGGCCCCTTCTCGTAACGAACCTCTTTCTGATACCTGGTTCCTGTGTTGGTTCCTTGTTAGTATCCCAGGGTACTCCGTCTGTGTCCCTTCTAAAAAAGGCTCAGATCTTGAGTTCCTTGTTGTGTTGGTGTCCGATTCTGAGTTTGACTCCCCTGATGTTCTGTCGATCGTGAACTGCCTTGGTTTACGGATAAATCTCCGTTTCCTAGCAAATCTTGGGCGTTCTTCGCGTCCACTAAGCCACCTGTATACTGTGTGTTCCTTGTAATCTGTTTCTACTTTCTGTTGCTTCTCCCTTTTGAAACGTACCAGATCCCCCTTGTATTGTTTTACGTTCTCCTCAAGCTTTAGGAGAGTTGGTGCTGCTTCCACTGTTGACAGCAGTATAGTTTGTTGCGTCTCCAATTCTGTGATCCTCCTGCGTATCTGAATTAGGTCTTCTCTAACATCCTCAATAATGACCAACATTAGGTCCAAGGAGCACTTGTTAAGTACGGCTATCCATTTCCTACAAACTTTCGGCTTCAGTCTCCCGATAGTGGGGATATTTTTGACCCTGAAGCCCCTGGGTATTTGTAGTTTCTTGTGGTATTCGGAAAGAAATAAGTCGTGTAAATCTAAGTCAGTTTCTCGTTTCTTAAGACGGAGTAATTCGAAGTAAATCTCCCTTAGGGTAACTGTACTGGGTAGATCCGTGGTAGTCTCCGACCATCTGATCCTGTCTGCGTCTGTGTCATTGTACTGCCATAGTTCCGCCTGTTCAGTTAAACCTCCAGCCAAAGTGAAAAAATCCTCCATGTAAACAGTGCGAAAAAATAGAGGTGTTGATAAATAGTAACTTACTCTTGAAAAACCAGCTATCCGCTAGGTTTAAAGAGCAGGTACAAAAAAGAAATACGTCAAATTATTTACAATTAACTTCAGGGTCTTAAGCCCTCTGCACAGGGTGCATGCACAACCGGCTTAGCCAAACGCCGTATCAAAATACAAAAATTTTTTCAAAAGGTGCTGCACTCACTGTTTGCTCCAATTGAATGCCCGGTGCTTATTCGGCAGAAATCTAGAAGGTAGAATTGACAGCACTCCAAGGACTTCTTCATAAAAAATAACTTTTATTGTTCCAAAATAAAATATCAACGTTTCAGTCTAGCGATTCTAGACTTTCATCAGGACATATTACACATGCATACAGCTCCTCCTCTTTCCGAATACCACAAGAAACTACAAATACCCAGGGGCTTCAGGGTCAAAAATATCCCCACTATCGGGAGACTGAAGCCGAAAGTTTGTAGGAAATGGATAGCCGTACTTAACAAGTGCTCCTTGGACCTAATGTTGGTCATTATTGAGGATGTTAGAGAAGACCTAATTCAGATACGCAGGAGGATCACAGAATTGGAGACGCAACAAACTATACTGCTGTCAACAGTGGAAGCAGCACCAACTCTCCTAAAGCTTGAGGAGAACGTAAAACAATACAAGGGGGATCTGGTACGTTTCAAAAGGGAGAAGCAACAGAAAGTAGAAACAGATTACAAGGAACACACAGTATACAGGTGGCTTAGTGGACGCGAAGAACGCCCAAGATTTGCTAGGAAACTGAGATTTATCCGTAAACCAAGGCAGTTCACGATCGACAGAACATCAGGGGAGTCAAACTCAGAATCGGACACCAACACAACAAGGAACTCAAGATCTGAGCCTTTTTTAGAAGGGACACAGACGGAGTACCCTGGGATACTAACAAGGAACCAACACAGGAACCAGGTATCAGAAAGAGGTTCGTTACGAGAAGGGGCCAGAAGGGGAGAACCTTTTGGGGCAAGAGGGAAACCTCCACGGTCCCAACAATAAGACCAGTATTTAATATATCGTCCAGACAACTTCTCCCTGATGAATATAAATTGCTGAGTATGGGATTGTCTTTTGTTCCCACTTCAGGTCCTAATCAGCTACAGTGGGAAACTGAACTTTTTAAATTTGGACGCACAATGCGGCTGAAGGATTTCTTTAAAAACCATCCGGCGGTAGAAGCGGATAAAAAAACGAAGTTTAAACCCCCAAGCTCGTTTGACCCATTACCAAATCAGGCCACAATTAAAACATTCCTCCGATCAGTTGAGAAGGAAACCAAGATGATCTTTAAAACACAACGGAAGGTACACTCCAACTGCACAACTAGAGACAGAGACATAATCAAATCACTAGCTAATGATGATAAAATAGTGATAAGGCCTGCGGACAAGGGTGGAGGCATAGTGGTGATGGACTATGTACAATATAGAGAGGAGATACTGCACCAACTTTCAGATCAACATACCTATGTACAGATTCCTAAAGACCCGACGGTACAACTGCAGAGCCACCTTGAAAAAATACTGAAAAGAGGCTTGGAAGCGAATTTCCTGTCCAACGAACTCTATGAGTTTATGATACAACGCAACCCTAGAACCCCCGTTTTGTATACCTTACCCAAGGTACATAAAAGCATTGAGAAACCACCGGGAAGACCTATAGTATCGGCGAAACAAGGGATACTTGAACCGATCGCTCAATGGCTGGACTTCCAAATGAAAGATACAGTAGTCAACTTACCAACATGTCTGAAGGACACTCCTACATTTTTAAAACGAATTTCGAGTATCGAACTTCCTCTTGAACCCATCATGTTACTGACTTGTGACGTTAAAAGTCTATATACCGTTATTCCACATCTGGAAGGTATAGCGGCAACGAGACTGGTATTGGCCGAATCAACGTACTATCGAGGCCCTCCCATTGAATTCACAATAGAACTTCTGGAAGCAGTACTAACCTGCAACTACTTTCGCTTCGAGCAAAAGTGGTACCGTCAGCTGGCAGGGACATCGATGGGGGCGGCGATGGCCCCCATGTACGCAAATTGCTACATGTACAGGTTCGAAATGGAACATATAGTGACACCATTCAATTCCGTGATACTGATGTATGGGAGATACATCGATGACCTGTTTTTCATCATCAAGGGTGACCTGGACACAGCTACAGACATGGTGGCAACGATCAACAGGGCAAGTCCTAACATCGAGTTAACCATGACAGCTAGTCCCACGACTGTTGACTTCCTGGATGTAAGAGTGAGCATTGAAGACAATAACAAAATAGCATACACCTTATTCACTAAATCGACTGATCGTAATACACTCCTCCATGCCAACAGTTTTCATCCCAATCCGCTTAAGGCATCATTGCCTTATTCGCAATTTCTGCGGGTATACAGAAACAACTCAGATATCGATAGAGCTCAAGAACAAATTCAGACGATGTGGAAGAAGTTCCTGGAACGGGGATACAAGGTAACAACTTTAAACAGTGCCCTGCAGAGATGCAATCAGACGGAGATCACATCGAACACCAAAAGCCAACGCTTGGTGTTTCCGACCGTTTTTAATACAGCATCCCCAGCACTGAAGAGATCGGTGAATGCCAATTGGCGGGCAGTTAGGAACGATACCACACTTCCGAATATCTTCTCAGCTCCACCGTTGATGAGCTATAAGAGGAATAAGAGCCTCAGAGATCTCTTGGTCAGAACGGATCCCCGCCACTGCTATGAGACCAAAAAAGTTACTAGCAATTTGGGTTGCTATCGCTGTTTGGGATGTGTCACTTGCGGACACATGGTCCCCGGTCGCTCATTCTCACACCCTCTAACGGGGAGACAGTATACTATCAGACATCGCCTCACATGTACCAGTGACTTTGTCATTTACAAATTGACATGCCCGTGCGGATTGGCCTATGTTGGCAAAACCGACCTGCCTTTGAGGGAACGCATTAGAAACCACCGGTCAAGCATCAGGGTAGCATACCGGGACAATGGCTCCGAACTGCCCGTGGCGAAACATTTCTTGGAAGCTGGACATGCCCTTACAACCCTTAAACTGATGGCGATTGACCAAGTACCACCACCAAGACGAGGAGGCGATAGAAAGAAGATGCTCCTACAGAGAGAAATATATTGGATTAGGACTTTGGAAACAACTACACCCAAAGGTCTTAATGAGAAATACTCGCTATCAGCCTTTCTCTGACCAACCTGGTGGTCTCCACAGACATCTGAGTTTTGACAGTTTTGCACTGACTCCAGATGGGGGGCTAACATACCCATAGGCCCACCCTTGGGGACAGGCCGACTGAGTAACACCCCGATGATGGACGAGTAAAACATGTGTTGGGGGTCTAATGCTGCGAGTCCCGCAAGCTATCGATGAAGGACCCATGGACCGTACATAGAAAATGTAGATGGTCTTGGGTGGGTGACTGAGAACCACATGCATGGTACCCTTATTTTTGATATACCCTTGAATATGAGTTTGTTCCTAGAAGATGTAGGTCCACATAGGAAATGTATGTTGGAATACAGAATGCATCAGAGGGAATGGCTCTGGGTTTCACCGTCTAGATAGAAAGGTGTTGTTCTTCTACGGTTGCTTGATATAGGATGACCCTAAGATTTTTTCATTCATTAAGTGTAACCCCGGGGTTCGTATTTCGGAGGCATGAGTAACTTGATGGAGGCTCAACAATAGTTTCCAACTGACATATTTGTTAGGATTCTTGATCAGCTTATGGAGAGGTGATCCTTGGAGACTAAGACAATAGGCATGACTAGCCGAGATTTATGTGGTTATATGAAATATGAAACTTGGAAATCTGTGATTCTGTAAATATGTAAATATGTAAATTTGTAATATATTGTGGCTATAGAGTGGTACGGGATATGTACTGCAGATAGGACGTTTAGGTGGACCCAAGAAAGGAGTTGGTTGGTTTTGAGCAGTCAACTGGGACAGCTCTGTTCAATTGATGCGGTCCAATAGTCAGAATATATGCCATAGTCCCTTTAAGCAAATCTGGTTTGGATACATTAGGCTTGGACTGCTTAAATCTCTGGCCATTAGTATAAATTTGCTTTTAATTTGAATGCAGTAAGTAACATAGATACGAATTGTCAGAATCTATGGAGTTGTTTGAGGTCTGAGTGTAACTTATGCCCTTAGTTGTTTGTTGGTATCTGGTCCCCATGGTAACCCAGTGTAAACGACTGGCTCCAGAAATGACATGCGCAGTAACGCGAGCGCCGTGACGCAAGCGTCATGACGCATGCGTAAAGACGCACGATGACGTCATCAGATAGCGCCCGACATTTTCGGCGCGAAAATGATCCGGGATGCTCGGAGGGGAGGTCCAGACCCAGGAGGGGTGAGTTTATTGATTGTTTAGTGTGGGTACATAAGGAGGAGCTGTATGCATGTGTAATATGTCCTGATGAAAGTCTAGAATCGCTAGACTGAAACGTTGATATTTTATTTTGGAACAATAAAAGTTATTTTTTATGAAGAAGTCCTTGGAGTGCTGTCAATTCTACCTTCTATATATATATATATATATATATATATATATATATATATATTACATATTTATACGTCCATTCTGGAAAAAGATCTATAAAATTATCCAAAAATTCACTGACGCCCCACCCCCCTTCAGCCCGGCACCACTGCTGCTCCACCACACCACAACTTGGACTTCAGTCTACAAGAAGTCCTTGACAATCAGAATCCTTTACGTAACCAAGAGTGTGATCACCCTGTTTTGGAAACAGGAGAGCTCCCCACCCCTAACCCCTGGTTCCAAAGAATGGATGAACTCCCCTCCATGGAGGACCTCACCTACCAATCGAGTGGCAGATCGCATGTGTACTATGACATCTGGACTCAGTGACTCCTTACTACAGAATCCGCTGACATCCAAGCACTCATACAATATACTTCGACCTACACCTGTAAGCAGCGGTCCGACAAGCCACTACGGGGGACCCACACAGGGAGGGACATGGAGGGTGAGGAACAGGGTCCACCACCTGACATCCTCCTCCCCCCCTTGCTCCCCCCTCTACATCATCCAAAAGATGCCTCCTTAACCCCTTAAGGACCAAACTTCTGGAATAAAAGGGAATCATGACATGTCACACATGTCATGTGTCCTTAAGGGGTTAAGGGCAATCTGATCTTACGCACCCATCCCCAGTCTCCACCTCTCTCCTCCCTTCCCCCTTTACCTAGTCGAGAAAGAATCAGGGTACACATCTGGTAGACAGGGCACCCCAAGGCACACTGCATACCACCAGCACAGAAGGATAAAACGAGAAGACCACTTAGTTTGTATCAGGCTAGAAATACCACATCTACCATAGGGCCACTAGACACAAGATTGTGGTTACTTTGTTTTCTTTTTGAGGCCTGCGAGACAAAATGTTATGCACGAAATCATGGACCTACGAGTCCACTACATGGTGAACCATCACATTTACCTCTACTCTTTTTACCAGAGACCTGCGCGTCTCATTGCATTGTTGCATGTTAGCCCTACATAATTGCTGTTATGAATCGAAAAATACCAATAAAAACTATATTTACAAAAAAAATATAAAAAATTGAGTATCACGTAGAAAAGGTTACC
The DNA here is from genome assembly GCF_036172605.1 of Pelobates fuscus. Classification (NCBI taxonomy): domain Eukaryota; kingdom Metazoa; phylum Chordata; class Amphibia; order Anura; family Pelobatidae; genus Pelobates; species Pelobates fuscus. Next base: position 131,059,776 of record NC_086318.1, on the reverse strand, counting down.
AAACCATTATTCAGTAGTGTCATTTTCAGAGAAGAGAGCCTTTTCTCAAGGGTGTTGCATTTCTATTTTCTTTTTGTACTTGAAGTAGTCCAAGAAAAAAGCATGCTTCCGGGGACATAACAAATCCTCAGGACATTGGCTAAAGAGCTTTTGGCTTCCCTTGCAAATATTATAGCTATTATAAATGGTTTATTCCATCATAAAAACTGAGAATATTAATAATAAGTATTAACTGTAACAGTCATTGTAAAATTTGTAAACAATAGCTGGACATTAACGTATTATTAAATCGCATGTAAAGGTTCATTCACAGCTTAGTTACAATTGTGCAGATAAGATTAACTGCAAGATAGTTTGAAGTTTGAAAAATGTCAAATTAAATACAAAGTTTAGGATTCTGGGCATTTATCAAAGATATAATTGCAAAAATGCTAAATTACCCTAAATATATTTAAAGTGATATGAACAATTCAGTTTTTATGCTTTTCTGCAGGGTGTTGAAAGTTAATTGATTTAAAAAATATGGAATGGGTCTGACTACGTCCTCAAATAACCATGGGAGAAGCATCAGCATCTCACTTCTCGCCTATGAAGTATTATTAAAGCAGTCCCTGTGACTCTTCTCTGGAGGAAGTAAATCAAGCTGAGGTCCCCATGATTTCCTATTAACCAAGAGGGCATGTAGTGTACCCTTAAAGGACCACTCTAGGCACCCAGACCACTTCAGCTTAATGAAGTGGTCTGGGTGCCAGGTCCTTCTAGGGTTAACCCATTTTTTCATAAACATAGCAGTTTCAGAGAAACTGCTATGTTTGTGAATGGGTTAAGCCTTCCCCTATTTCCTCTAGTGGCTGTCTCACTGACAGCCGCTAGAGGCGCTTGCGTGATTCTCACTGTGAAAATCACAGTGAGAGCACGCAAGCGTCCATAGGAAAGCATTATGAATGCTTTCCTATGTGACCGGCTGAATGCGCGCGCAGCTCTTGACGCGCGTGCGCATTCAGCCGACGGGGAGGAGAAGAGGAGGATCGGAGGAGGAGATCTCCCCGCCCAGCGCTGGAAAAAGGTAAGTTTTAACCCTTTTCCCCTTTCCAGAGCCGGGCAGGAGGGGGTCCCTGAGGGTGGGGGCACCCTCAGGGCACTCTAGTGCCAGGAAAACGAGGATGTTTTCCTGGCACTAGAGTGGTCCTTTAAGTAATAAAGGGGGCCACACTCCAGTTGTTAATGGGTTAACTAAGCTATACCAAAGCCCAGTGAACAATTTGCTAATGTAATGGAACATATGGTAAAAAAGATTCCTCTTCTTACTGTTCTTAAACCAGTTACATTTTGATTGTTATTCCACTGTTTTGTAATCAAGCCATTTCTTACCTATATCTATGTTATCCTAGTTGGAATTGTCCTAGTCACAAAACCACTTTCATCATTGTGATTAATTTTAATGTTTTTGTTTTTTCCATAGTTGCAGAAGAATAGCTGAGGAAGAGAATTTTTCAATTTTGCCTGTAATCACTTTAAATTTACTTTGAATACTCACTTTTGTGAATAACTTTGATACTAGTGCATGTAACATGTTAAATAAAACAGGTATGTAAACCTTAACAACACATCTAACATGTCAGGCAGTGAAAGCATAAAAAAGCAAAAGCACTGTATCTGTAAAATAAAAAAAAAAATAAAGAAATATTGGTCTATTTAACTGTTAAAATAATTTCATGCTGTCACTCACAAAGTGAAAAATAATGTGTCCTAAACTTTTCATCTGATGCCTTCTTCTGCACATCTTATGTTTTTCTCCCAAATGTAGTTCATTTTACAGATCTCACGGCTGAATTTCTTAAAAGTGAAATATTTATTCCTGACAGTTGAAATATATTTTATGCGATGTGAAGGTACATGAAACTAAAACTCTCGGGAACATAGCTATGTATGCAAATGAAGGTCTAATATTCCAAATACTTCTAATATCAGAAGGTGATACATAGCTCGAATTAACCATACTGTCTCTGTGTTCCAAAACATGACATCATTGGTGGAGTCTTCTCTTCAAAGTCAAATTAAGGTTGCGTAGTGCCCTAGTCAGGCTGCCAGATTGCGGCACTCTCCTAGAGCCATGGGCTCTGTTTCTGTGAGGGATGTGTGTGTGGTAGCTGTGTGTTGTTTGTGAGAGTGTGTGGAAGAGGGTGAGAGCTGTATGTAGGGGAGGCTGAGTATGTCTATGTGTGCTGGTTGAGAGTTGTAAGTGTGGTGGCTGCATTTTGTGTGTATGTAGGCCAGAGTGTTGTTTGTGTATGTCCTCCTACCATTCTTTTCCTTGTTACTTTCTCTGGTATTAACAAGAAAATGGTGGGCACACCCGGCTGTCAGCCATATGCAATAGATATAAGCAATCAATATACAGATAAGGGTGCTCATTCAGAAAGCCCTTTTTCCAAAGGCTAGTAAAACAATGTAATATAGTACTGAATGTACTGAAGGAGGAGCACAACCAACTAAAATACAAAGCACTTTATTGTACAGGTACAAACGTAACAGGTATCACCAAATATCCATAGTATACATCAAAGTATAAATGTAGTCATACATTTACAGTCAATATGAAAGCTCTGACCTAAACAGAGAATAGAGATAAGAAATAAGCAATATTGGATATGCAAACTAAATAGTATTAATCTAAATACAAAAGAGAATTCAGCCTGTTTTAGTGAATCTAAAATAGAGCAACCAGAGAATTGGTGAACATAAAAGCACCATAAGTACGAAGAAGCGACACATATCTTTGGCAAAACACTTTATCGATTCTGGGCATTCAGTGGCCCAACTTAGATTCCAGGCGATACAACAGATCAAAAAAACATTCTCTGGTTCCTCTATTTCAGATTCGCTCAAACGGGGGGAACTCCGGTGGATTTATCGACTAGACACACTATTTCCTCATGGATTGAATGAGGAGTGTGATTTCAATCCCTTTAGGTAAATGACCGATCCATTTATGATCACCATTATCTGTTGTATTATTGTTGAACCCTGCCGTGAATTTTTATTTGTGATTTATGGCTTTAATTTTCTTTTCATGGTTTTATGTTATTTCTTATGGATGTGGCCCTTCAATGTTTGGATTCCTCTAAACTCATGGACATGGATATGGATATATACTGGACTTCTGTTAGTGATGGCACCTCATGACGGGTCCTGGATACCGTCAAGATTTTTGTCCCTTTGCTTTATTTAATTTTGTTGTTAGTGGATGTTTCATGTTTTAGAGATATGGCATGACTTGATTGATGTAACATTAATACATTATTTAGTACATTAGTGATGGTTTTGTATTATGATGACTATTGATTCATATGGGCATGTTCATCATATTTAGCAGCATTATGGCCAAATATGATCACATTGGCCAATCTCATGATGTTCATGAGCGGTTCGCGCTTCTACGTCACTTCTGGCGGATTTATGCTACAATGATCTCTATGCGTTCCACCTTCCAATCGTTATGCTGCTTTGGTTAAGCTTATTTCACGGACACATGTATGTTCTGCCAGTTTATTATGGTGAAATTCTGCCGTTCCCTTGATCTATTGGGAGACTTAATTTGATGTGGAGTGGAACATTTTGGCGTTCCACATGAATTAAGGATCATCTTTTTGCACTTCAGTTCATTCTGAGACATCTTCCCACATATTCCACGCGACAGAACCTGCTTTTGGTTTAAACATATATTGCATTAATTTTCCATTATTTAGCATTATGTGTGTACTCATTGGACATTATTTCATGTATATCATAATGTGATGTGACTATGGTTGTGAGGTCCCGACCATTGTGGGTGGCCACTCATTTCAATCAGGTGTTATTTAATTAGTTATCATGTAGTGGTATATAAAGGGGATATTTTTTTCTTCACAATATGCTCCCTTGTGTCAGGGTACCTGTGGTCTCTACCTCCGAAAGAGGTAGAGACTTAGCTGTTCCTCCATCCAGACGGTCTGATGGCTCCCTTCCCCGCGGTCTATCCGGTCATGTAGGCCGGCCGCGAGGGAGTGACTGCCTTTTACAGCATCTAGGCAGGAAGTAGTCATCAGGACACTCCCCCGGAACGACCTGTCAGTCAATTACTGCAGGACCAATCAAGACGCCTCGGAGGCGTGGTTACTGCTCTGAACAGGGTATTTAACAGAGCTTCTTTCATTAGCTCATTGCCCTGTCGTGGTTCTAGCTTGTTCTAGTCACTCAGTGCTTGTGTATTCTATTATCCCTTTTGGTTTTGACCCGGCTTGTTTACCTTACTCTGCTTATCTCTATTACCCTTGATTCGGCTTGTCTCTCGCTTACCTGTCTTCTGTTACCCTCGACCTCGGCTTGTCTTTGACCATTCTATACTGTGCTACTTACGTTAGTCCGGCCATTCTAAGGTCCGGTATACGTATCTGGCTACTGTTTGTACTCTGCGTGTTGGATCCCTGTCCCGATCCTGACAATACGACAGGGCCAATGGATCCTGCGAGTACAAACAGTCAGCTTGCCTCTCCGGATCCTAGGTTTGAAGCCATGGATCACAGAATGGATCAGATGGCGCTTGCGCTACAGGCTCTATTATCTCGTGCCAATAACCCACCAGAGGAGATACGTAATACCCCTGTTTCTCCTGCCGATTCAGGTCTAGAGGTAGCCACAGTGGGTGCTTCTTCTCACATTACCCCCCCAGTACGCTATGGTGGGGCTCCTGAGAAGTGTCGTGGTTTCTTAAACCAAATTAGTATCCATTTTGAATTGCAGCCTCGCTCTTATCCTACAGATAGGGCAAAGGTAGGATTTATTATCACCCTACTTATTGAGAAAGCTCTGAGATGGGCCAACCCATTATGGGAGAACGATAACCCATTAGTTTATAACTATAACGCCTTTGTAGCTGCTTTTAGAAGAACATTTGACCCTCCAGGTAGAAAGGTTAATGCAGCCAGACTACTGTTGCGTCTGAGACAGGAGAACCGAACACTGGTGGATTATGCACTAGAGTTCAGGTCTCTGGCGTCAGAGGTCAAGTGGAATGAGCAGGCGTATATGGATGTATTTTTGAATGGCTTATCTGAAGTAATCCTTGATGAGGTTGCTACCAGAGAACTCCCTGAGAATTTAGAGGATTTAATTTCGTTCATCTCTCGTATAGATGAATGTTTAAGAGAGAGACAGAACACTCGAGAGAAGAACCGGAGACCTTCTATTAGGTTAGCCCCCGCTTTTCCAAGTCCTGACTCCACGGTATCTTTGCTTCCTGAACCTATGCAGATAGGGTATACCCGCCTCTCTGAGGAGGAAAGACAGTACAGGAGAAGAGAGGGTTTGTGTATGTATTGTGGAGCTAAGGGTCATTTACTCTCAAACTGTTCTAACCGCCCGGGAAACGCTCGCACCTAAGTCTCTCTAGAGGACAGGCCTTGGGTGTTTCTATTTTGTCCTCTAATCCTAAGTATAAAGATCACAGGCTTCTGCTACCAGTTTCCTTAACTTGCGGGAGGGAAGTAGTAAGGGCTATGGCTTTGATAGATTCCGGTGCTGCTGAGAATTTTATCGACCAAGCCTTTGCCAGTAAAAACAATTTCCCATCCCAGCTAAGGGAGACACCCTTGGCCGTTGAGGCCATAGATGGTAGACCACTACTAGACCCTGTTATCTTTCGTGAGACCATACCCATTGAGTTAAATGTTGGCATCCTACACGTGGAGAAATGATCTCTTCTGCTCATTTCGTCTCCTTCCGTTCCCATAGTTCTGGGGTACCCATGGTTGAAGGAGCATAACCCTATTATTGATTGGGAGTTAGGGGAGATACTCTCGTGGGGCCAGGGCTGCCAGGATCGGTGTTTGTGCAAGGTTTCTCCATTAGCTAATATTAACATACAGGAGAATCCTACTCAGTCCACAGAAAGACAAATACCAGACCTTTACCAAGACTTAAGGGCAGTGTTTGACAAGAAGAATGCCGATTCTTTGCCGCCACACAGGTCATTTGACTGTAAAATTAAGCTTCTACCCGGGACTATGCCTCCGAGGGGCCATGTATATCCTTTGTCTGTTCAGGAGAACTCGGTTCTAGAGGAGTATATTCAGGAGAATTTAGAAAAGGGATTCATCAGGAGGTCTTCTTCTCCGGCCGGGGCGGGGTTCTTTTTCATTAAAAAGAAGGATGGCACGCTGAGACCTTGTATCGATTACCGAGGCTTAAATAAAATAACTGTCAGAAATGCCTATCCCATCCCACTGATTACCGAGTTATTTGATTGTCTTAAGGGCTCCAAAATCTTCACCAAGTTAGATCTCAGAGGGGCTTACAATTTGGTGAGAATCCAGCAAGGTCACGAGTGGATGACGGCATTCAATACCCGGTATGGCCATTACGAGTACACTATTATGCCATTTGGACTATGCAATGCTCCTGCAGTATTTCAAGAGTTGATTAATGAGGTACTTAGGGAGTTTCAGCATGATTGTGTTATTGTTTACCTGGACGACATACTAATACACTCTAAGGAGATTGAGACTCACCATAGACAGGTCAGAAAGGTGTTACACAAACTTCTGCAACATGGTCTATACTGCAAATTGGAGAAGTGCAGTTTTGATCAGTCTCAGGTAGACTTTCTTGGGTACGTGATTTCTGGGGAAGGTTTTAAAATGGATCCTGGTAAACTCCAATCTATTTTAGACTGGCCTTTGCCCAAAGGACTCAATGCTATCCAAAGGTTTATTGGTTTTTCCAACTACTATAGGCGCTTCATTAAGGGTTACTCCTCTATCATTGCGCCTATTACCAATATGACGAAACAAGGGGCTGATACTAAGTTCTGGTCTGAGGAAGCCCTTGGTGCTTTTAAGACTCTCAAGGAACTTTTTGCCTCAGCTCCCATTCTAGTTCATCCTGATACGACTCTGCCTTTCCTGCTCGAGGTCGATGCTTCTGAGACAGGAGTTGGGGCTGTTCTGTCTCAAAGGTTAGGGGTGGATAAACCGTTACACCCTTGTGGTTTCTTCTCTAAAACATTTTCTGGGCCTGAGAGCAGATATGACATCGGGGAGAGGGAACTGTTAGCGGTCATTAAGGCTTTAAAGGAGTGGAGACATTTACTGGAAGGGACACTACACCCTGTTACTATCCTAACGGATCATAAGAACTTGTCTTATATTGGGGAGGCTAAGCGCTTGTCCGCCAGGCAGGCTCGCTGGGCTTTGTTCCTCACTCACTTTAATTATGTACTTACGTATAGACCTGGTTCTAAGAACTCTAAAGCCGATGCTTTGTCTCGTCAATATGAACCATCCACTATAACTGAACCACTTTTGTCATCCATAGTTCCTAAGGGGAATATCATCGCGAACACGAATCTCAGGATTCACTCTCCATTGCTTTCTGAGATCATGAAGTTTCAGCATTTGGCACCCAAAGAGACTCCTGGGGATCGACACTTCGTTCCTGCCGCTCTCCAACTGGAGGTGCTACGCTGTCTCCATAACAGCAAGGTGGCTGGGCATCCTGGTATCCGCAAGACTTATGCGCTGGTCTCTAAAGATTTTTGGTGGCCTGACTTACGCAAGGATATTAAAGAATTCATCGGGGCATGTGAAGTTTGTACCAAGACCAAGCTACCCCATTCGCTTCCATGCGGATTTCTGCACCCTTTAGAGGTTCCTGAAAAGCCTTGGTCCTGTCTGGCAATGGACTTCATTGTTGATTTGCCTATCTCTAAAAAGCAGACTGTCATCCTCACTGTGGTAGACAGATTTACTAAAATGGCTCACTTCATTCCCTTACCTAAACTCCCATCTTCGCCCGAATTAGCGGAGATATTCGCCAGGGAGATTTTCCGGTTGCATGGGATACCTTCCCAAATTGTCTCTGACAGAGGCTCCCAATTTGTTTCCCGTTTTTGGAGATCATTCTGCTCCCAACTAGGTATCAAATTGAATTTCTCCTCTGCCTATCATCCTCAGTCCAATGGAGCTGCTGAACGCACTAACCAAAAAGTTGAACAATATCTACGTTGTTTCGTTTCAGAACACCAGGACGATTGGGTCGGTTTGATTCCTTGGGCGGAGTTTGCACACAACAATCTCGTTTGCGATTCTACTCATTCAAGCCCCTTCTTCATGAATTATGGTTTTCATCCGTCTATTCTTCCTTCGGATTCTCCTTCCCAGGGGGTGCCGTCGGTTGATGTTCATGTTGCCAATTTGAGGAAGTTGTGGGATCAAACTCGACAAATCCTTGTGCACAACTCTATGTTGGTTAAGAAACACACTGATAAACGTAGAAGGGCGGCTCCGGTCTTTGTTCCAGGTGATAGGGTATGGCTGAGCACGAGGAACATCCGTTTAAAAGTGCCATCCATGAAGTTCGCTCCTCGTTATATTGGACCCTACAGGGTGCTGACCCGTATCAATCCAGTTGCGTATCGTTTAGCTCTTCCTAATACCTTACGCATCCCAAACTCGTTTCACGTTTCATTGCTGAAACCACTCATATGTAACAGATTTTCCTCCACAATAGCCCCTCCTCGCTCCGTTCAGGTGGAGGGTCAGGAGGAGTATGAGGTTAACTCTATTATTGATTCTCGAATCTCCCGGGGGAGAGTACAATATCTGGTTGATTGGAAGGGATATGGTCCTGAGGAGAGGAGTTGGGTACCTCAGGAGGATGTTCATGCTCCCCGTCTCCGCAGGGCGTATCACTCTCGCTTCCCATCTTGTCCCGGTTCATTCCGCCCGGTGGGCGTATCTGAGAGGGGGGGTACTGTCAGGGTACCTGTGGTCTCTACCTCCGAAAGAGGTAGAGACTTAGCTGTTCCTCCATCCAGACGGTCTGATGGCTCCCTTCCCCGCGGTCTATCCGGTCATGTAGGCCGGCCGCGAGGGAGTGACTGCCTTTTACAGCATCTAGGCAGGAAGTAGTCATCAGGACACTCCCCCGGAACGACCTGTCAGTCAATTACTGCAGGACCAATCAAGACGCCTCGGAGGCGTGGTTACTGCTCTGAACAGGGTATTTAACAGAGCTTCTTTCATTAGCTCATTGCCCTGTCGTGGTTCTAGCTTGTTCTAGTCACTCAGTGCTTGTGTATTCTATTATCCCTTTTGGTTTTGACCCGGCTTGTTTACCTTACTCTGCTTATCTCTGTTACCCTTGATTCGGCTTGTCTCTCGCTTACCTGTCTTCTGTTACCCTCGACCTCGGCTTGTCTTTGACCATTCTATACTGTGCTACTTACGTTAGTCCGGCCATTCTAAGGTCCGGTATACGTATCTGGCTACTGTTTGTACTCTGCGTGTTGGATCCCTGTCCCGATCCTGACACCTTGATAAAGGCGTACAGCGCCGAAACGTTGGGGGTTATTCTGTGATTTTCTCACCCTTCTCTCATTCGCCTTATTAGGTTCTATTGATTCTGGTATGTACTATTTGGTTAAATTTGTATATAGGTATCCATTCTCTTTTGTATTTAGATTAATATTATTTAGTTTACACATCCAATATTGCTTATTTCTTATCTCTACAGGGAGTGCAGAATTATTAGGCAAATTAGTATTTTGAAATAAACCATAAAAAATAGGTGCGCAAAATGAATCTCTCTTATACAATATAGTGTGCAAAACATGCAAACGTGTCATGCAGTTAGCTACATAAATGCAGATGTGTATGCATATTGGGAAGACACCATATATCTATTCGTTGTGCAGATAAATATACACCAATAAGAAGAATATTAAAAAATATATTATACTTGCACAGGTCTGCCCAGGTAGTCCAATCTCGAAATATATAAAGAGACACAGACCTAGTGCAATAACGTTGAGAGAGGTAAACTTTAAGTAAAGAAGAAATATTTTCAAACTCACAATTGTGGAGTGGTTGAAGTACCACTCCAAACTATCAGGCTCTGGGAGGATCAGCCCCTTGCAGTCGTGGGATCCAATGGGTAGACAACTGGAAGCATTCACTCGGTAACCGGTTAGTTCAAAAGTAAAATTCCAATTTATTTCAACATAAAAATATGCTTTCAAAATAAGGATAAAAGTATATACTTCCGTCACTGTTTGGAGAGTTCAAGAGTTCAGTAAGTCCAAAGTTAAGTTTTCCTGATGAAACGAAAGTGGTAGTTTTCTTACTCTGACTCCGACTCTCCCGTCCAGTGCAGTTACTTCCGACTTCCGGTTTCCGGTTTCACGCAACGCGTTTCGCCCCGCCTCTCGGGGCTTTCTCAAGCGTAAGTGGTGAGTGGCTCCCAGTGTCTCTTAAATAGCATCTACCCAAACAGCAAATCTAAATACCTTACAGACATTACTAGTCGAACATGTTATATGGTATTCATAGAACGCCAAAAGATTTCAGGAATCCTACTTCCAATGCGTCCATTCATTTAGTTAAAAATACACACATATGTATAAACAGTACCCATAAAATGGATGGAAAAAATATATTGTTACAAACAAAAATTAATATTGTAAGCATATGTACAGAAAATAAAAATAATAAGTCTAAACAGGAACATATATCCCCGCAAAATCAGACTAACCTAACATAATGCCTGAAATTATATACTGAATGTATCTAGAGAAAAATAAAATGAAACAGCATTAGACATATTCACAAGAAAATATTAAAATATCATAAATGTCCCAAACCAAAAAGGGGATGTCTACTAAGCCCGTATCAATCCATACAGATACTTATCTCTCTATTATAAAATGGCGTAGATAATAGATTAGAAGTCATCCTTCAGAAATAACTACCAGAGAAAATAAATACCAGAGGGAATTAAAGAAAATTAAAAAGGTCAAAATCAATGTTCAGTCCTGTGGGGGTTAATGTATCCATATAATAGGCCCATCTCATCTCTTCCTGCCCGATTTTCCTAATAAAATCGCCCCCTCTCCAATCTTTGAATACCCTTTTGATCCCAATAAAAGAGAGGCCTGAAGGGTCTTGGTTATGTATCTCCTTAAAGTGATTGGAGACACTGTGACTTGTGACTCCCTTCCGGATGTTATATACATGTTCACGTATTCTCACATAGAGAGGCCGTGTGGTTCTCCCGATATACTGAAGCCCGCAGGGGCATTCCAAAAGATATATTACATTAACGCTTCGACATGTAATATGCTCCCTTATATCGTATTCCTTTTTATTTTTAGTTGACTGGAATTTATATATTACTTTATCAGTACGGCGGGTGTCTCTACATCCTAGGCATGTTCTACACTTATAAAAGCCTTTTAAATCCCCAAATGCATTACTAGTTATCGGTGGGATTTTTTCTTTTAGAAATCTCCTTACCAATGAAGTTTTAAAACTAGGTGCTCCCCTGAAAGTAATGTTCGGTTTTTCAGGTAGTGTGTCTCCGAGATCTTTATCCATTTTTAGGATGTGCCAGGATTTATTAATCACCCGTCTTATTGCTTTGTGCTCTGAATTAAAGTTAAAAACCATTAGATCCTTTGGGGGGTCCTTTCTACTATTTATGGATTTTTCCAATACATCACTCTGTGTTAACCTCTCTACCTCCTGCCATGTCTTACTTAAGATGTCCTCTGGATATTCATTCTCTTTGAATTTATTCAACAGCTCCTTAGCTTGTGTATGGAAGGCACTATCCTCAGTGCAATTCCGCCTTAGTCTCAACAGTTGCCCTTTCGGGATACTGTTGAGCCAGGGTGAATAATGGCCACTATTATATGCCACATAGCCATTAGCATCCACCTTCTTGAAGAAGGTTTTGGTCTTCAGTGTGTCGCCTGCTACATAGATATTCAAGTCCAGAAAATCTATGGCTGAGGAACTGATATTGTGAGTGAGTTCAATTCCCCAGTCATTCCGGTTAAGAAACCTGAAGTAGTCCAAAAAAGTATCTTCAGTGCCATTCCATATAAGGAACATATCATCTATGTAACGACGATAGGCAAGCACGTGTGCACCCCAGCCATGGTCACCATAGATGAAACTGTCCTCCCAATGGGCCATAAACAGGTTGGCATAGCTGGGTGCATACGTGCTGCCCATCGCCGTTCCACGTAACTGTAGAAAATTAGTATTTTGACCACATCATCCTCTTTATGCATGTTGTCTTACTCCAAGCTGTATAGGCTCGAAAGCCTACTACCAATTAAGCATATTAGGTGATGTGCATCTCTGTAATGAGAAGGGGTGTGGTCTAATGACATCAACACCCTATATCAGGTGTGCATAATTATTAGGCAACTTCCTTTCCTTTGGCAAAATGGGTCAAAAGAAGGACTTGACAGGCTCAGAAAAGTCAAAAATAGTGATATATCTTGCAGCACTCTTAAAATTGCAAAGCTTCTGAAGTGTGATCATCGAACAATCAAGCATTTCATTCAAAATAGTCAACAGGGTCGCAAGAAGCGTTTGGAGAAACCAAGACGCAAAATAACTGCCCATGAACTGAGAAAAGTCAAGCGTGCAGCTGCCAAGATGCCACTTGCCACCAGTTTGGCCATATTTCAGAGCTGCAACATCACTGGAGTGCCCAAAAGCACAAGGTGTGCAATACTCAGAGACATGGCCAAGGTAAGAAAGGCTGAAAGACGACCACCACTGAACAAGACACACAAGCTGAAACGTCAAGACTGGGCCAAGACATATCTCAAGACTGATTTTTCTAAGGTTTTATGAACTGATGAAATGAGAGTGAGTCTTGATGGGCCAGATGGATGGGCCCGTGGCTGGATTGGTATAGGGCAGAGAGCTCCAGTCCGACTCAGACACCAGCAAGGTGGAGGTGGAGTACTGGTTTGGGCTGGTATCATCAAAGATGAGCTTGTGGGGCCTTTTCGGGTTGAGGATGGAGTCAAGCTCAACTCCCAGTCCTACTGCCAGTTTCTGGAAGACACCTTCTTCAAGCAGTGGTACAGGAAGAAGTCTGCATCCTTCAAGAAAAACATGATTTTCATGCAGGACAATGCTCCATCACACGCGTCCAAGTACTCCACAGCGTGGCTGGCAAGAAAGGGTATAAAAGAAGAAAATCTAATGACATGGCCTCCTTGTTCACCTGATCTGAACCCCATTGAGAACCTGTGGTCCATCATCAAATGTGAGATTTACAAGGAGGGAAAACAGTACACCTCTCTGAACAGTGTCTGGGAGGCTGTGGTTGCTGCTGCACGCAATGTTGATGGTGAACAGATCAAAACACTGACAGAATCCATGGATGGCAGGCTTTTGAGTGTCCTTGCAAAGAAAGGTGGCTATATTGGTCACTGATTTGTTTTTGTTTTGTTTTTGAATGTCAGAAATGTATATTTGTTAATGTTGAGATGTTATATTGGTTTCACTGGTAAAAATAAATAATTGAAATCGGTATATATTTGTTTTTTGTTAAGTTGCCTAATAATTATGCACAGTAATAGTCACCTGCACACACAGATATCCCCCTAAAATAGCTATAACTAAAAACAAACTAAAAACTACTTCCAAAAATATTCAGCTTTGATATTAATGAGTTTTTTGGGTTCATTGAGAACATGGTTGTTGTTCAATAATAAAATTAATCCTCAAAAATACAACTTGCCTAATAATTCTGCACTCCCTGTATTCTCTGTTTTGGCCAGAGCCTTCATATTGACTGTATATGTATGACTACATTTATACTTTGATGTATACTTTGGATATTTGGTAATACCTGTTACGTTTGTACTTGTACAATAAAGTGCTTTGTATTTTAGTTGGTTGTGCTCCTCAGTCAGTACTATATTACTTTCTCTGGTAGTCCAGTGTTGTGTGAGTTGGATCCCAAGTCTGGTTGGAGAGCTCGGTGATCTGCATGAAGATCGGGTGTAGATCACTTTAAGCATGCCCTTGCTTTTCAGTTGTTTTGAGTCATCAAGTGAGGGCACCCTTAAACTGTTTGTACCTGATATTGGTAGAGACCAAAATGCTGCCTCTTTGAAGTGAAGGGCAGTGAATGGAGATCTTTTGATCTCCCTTCTGGCTTAAGGAAAGCCTATTCGGAGCCAAAGTTCCAAGGCCAGACAGGGACCTAATGGGCTCTTCCTGTCTGAGCCTGGGCCCTAAGTAGCTCCTTTGGTCCACTAATGGGTAATTCGACTCTGGATCTTTTTACTATTTTTCTTCTAGAAGGACAATCAATTTGGAATTTGTATACATTGGGTGGAAGCATGTGACAAGGGGGGCTTTATCAAGGCAAAAACAGGCTCTATCCTGGGGCAAAGTGCTAAATAAGTAGCTATCACTATGGAAACCAATAGAAACGTAGCTCATTGCCTCAGTGACAGAACTAAAGTAGAGAGGACACTGGTGCAAGATCTTTTTGTAGGGGCCCCCACAATACTTTGCCAGCTGGGGATCTGCCATTTGCCCATCCTTGCTGGGTTGTACTTAGCACTGAGCAGTGTTTGTATGGATGAATGTAGAAACACTGCTATGTTTTAGTATGGACTATGTGTGTGTGAATGTAGGGATGCATTTGTGTTTAGTGTTGTGGTGTGTGTTTTTGTATACTGTTGCCATTTGAAAGCAGTGGTTTACTTGTGTATAGTGTTTGCCTTTGAATGTAGGGGTATGTTTGTATGTAGTATTGACGTTTGAATGCAGAAGTGCATTTGTGTGAAGTATTGTGTGGCATTTTAATACTGAGATGTATACACATATACATATATATTGACACACACAGACACACACACACTCTGATACATATTCACAAACACAGACAGACACACACTGACACATCCAGATATACAGACACACATATACACACACAGGCACACAGACAGATATAAACACTGACACACTGTAACGAGTATATACCCCTACACGCAGGATCCAGCCAAACAGAAGACAGCACAGAGGAGAGATACGTCTACCGGACCTTAGAGTGGCCGGACTCGACGTAATAGGAGAAGACAGAGTCAGGAACGATCCGAGGTCAAGGGCACAAAGAGACAGCGTAAACGAAAACTAGCCGGGGTCTGGTACACAGGAATCAGCAAGCCGGCAAACAGCAC
Organism: Pelobates fuscus; assembly: GCF_036172605.1. Taxonomy (NCBI): domain Eukaryota; kingdom Metazoa; phylum Chordata; class Amphibia; order Anura; family Pelobatidae; genus Pelobates; species Pelobates fuscus. The sequence continues at coordinate 131,044,739 of NC_086318.1, read as the reverse complement.
AGACAAGGATAAAGCGAAAACGAAGTCAGAATACAAAGCCAAGGTCAAATACGGAGAAACACAACTGAACACAACAAGCACTAAAGGGAACTGTAGCAGAAACCACGATAGGGCAAGGAACTAAGGGAAAAGGGTGAGTATAAGTAGCCTTCAAACTAATGTGATTGGCTCCTGTCACTTCCACACCCCCAACAGGTAAGTGTATGGGGTGATTGGCATGACAGGAGCCAATGGGAGCCTTTTTGCAATTTAGGCTCCCACTGTCTCTTTAAGAGCGCGCCCGAGACTCGCGGCGCGCTCTTAGCTGCAGGCGGGACACGTGACCGCATCTCGTGGTCACTGCCCGTCTTCCTGTTAGGAGAGTCGGATGAGCCGCGCGCGGCTCGTGCAGCCGCAGGACCGCGCGCGGCTTGAAGAGAGGACCGCGGCCGCCCCCCCGGATAAGGTAAGTACCGCTACAGTACCCCCCCCTGAGGACACAAAGTGAGCCATTTTGGAAAACCGATCTACTATCATTAGGATGACTGTGTTACCATTCGAAGGGGGTAATTCAACAATAAAATCCATAGATAGATTAGACCAAAGTCTCTCGGGAACGGGTAACGGATGCAACAGCCCACAAGGAACTCTACGAGAGGATTTCATACATGCACAAGTAGTACAAGCACTTATATAGTCAGTAACATCCTTACGTAAGGTATCCCACCAGAAATACCGAGAAACGGCTGACACCGTTTTGGAAATACCAGGATGTCCAGCAGTCTTAGTATCGTGATACAGTGACAGAATATCCCGTCTCTCGGGAATGTCAATGAACAATTTATCATTAGGCCTCTCGCTAGGTGCCATGCTTTGTTTCACTTGTATGGCCTGCAAGAGGGACGAGGAAATAGACAATATAGTAGTTGCTATTATCCTGTCTGGGGGAATGACAGGAGTGACATCAATCTCCTGTTTGTCAATAGTCTCGAATTGTCTGGACAGAGCGTCCGCTTTAGTGTTCCGATCACCTGGCCTATAGGTGATTATATAATTAAAATGAGACAAGAACAGTGACCACCTAGCCTGCCTTGAAGACAATCTTTTAGCTTCGCTAAGGTAGGATAGGTTCTTATGATCCGTAAATATGAGGATAGGATCCTTAGTGCCCTCTAACAAATGTCTCCATTCTTTGAGTGCTAAAATGATAGCAAGGAGTTCGCGATTACCCACATCATAATTCCTTTCTGCTTTGGACATTTGTTTAGAAAAGAAGCCACAAGGATGCAATGGCTTGTCAGGAGACTCTCTTTGGGATAAGACAGCACCTACCCCTATATCGGAAGCATCAACCTCAAGTATATATGGCAATGAGGGGACAGAATGCTGTAAAATAGGTGCAGAGGCGAACGTAGTCTTAAGAAAGTCAAAAGCCTGAAGTGCCTCGGTAGACCAGGCACGTGTATTGCCATCCTTTTTAGTCGTACGAGTAATAGGTGCTACGATAGACGAAAAACCTTTGATAAAACGTCTATAATAATTAAAGAAACCCAGAAAACGCTGGATGGCTTTCAGACCTTGCGGCAGAGGCCATTCTATGACCGCAGCGAGCTTCTGGGGATCCATCCGAAAACCCTTAGCGGAAATCAAATACCCTAAAAACTGGACCTCGGATTGGTCGAAAAGAAATTTTTCTAGTTTGCAATAAAGACCATTAGCAAGAAGGGTCTTCAGAACTGTCGTAACATGTCTGTGATGAGTGTGTAAGTCTGTAGAATATATTAAAATGTCATCCAAGTACACAATAACAAATGAGTGAATAAAGTCTCTTAAGACATCATTAATAAATTCTTGGAATACTGCTGGGGCATTGCAAAGCCCAAATGGCATGACGGTATACTCATAATGACCTGACCTAGTGTTAAAGGCTGTCTTCCATTCGTGGTCCTTTTTTATACGTATCAAATTGTATGCTCCTCTAAGATCTAATTTGGTGAATACCGTAGCATGTTTGAGCCTGTCAAACAAGTCTGTTATTAATGGTATAGGGTAAGCATTTTTGATGGTGATTTTATTAAGACCTCTATAATCAATGCAAGGTCTTAAATCACCTTCTTTCTTTGATACAAAGAAGAACCCCGCTCCAGCCGGAGAAGAGGATCTCCTAATAAATCCCTTGTCTAATGATTCTTTAATGTACTCCTCCATGACACGGTTTTCTTGAACCGATAGAGGGTACACCCTGCCCTTGGGAGGTATAGTGCCAGGCAACAAGTCAATAGCACAATCGTAGGGTCTGTGAGGCGGTAATTTGTCAGCCTCTCTTTTATCAAAGACAGTCTTTAAAGATAAATACTGAGAGGGTATAGCCGTAGACAAAGGAGGAATGGTAGGAACATTAATAGAATTCACAGGCGTGACTTCAATAGTACATGACTCATGGCAGGCTTCACTCCATGATTTTATCTGCCCTGTCTCCCAGTCAAAAATGGGATTGTGGGCACGTAACCATGGATACCCTAACACCAACTGTGAAGAGGGAGAGGTGATGACCTGGAACCGAATGGTTTCATAGTGTAGAACCCCTGTGTACATGTGTAGCGGTGCAGTCTCGTGAGTAACAACTGGAGATATCAATGGTCTACCATCTATGGCCTCAACGGCCAAGGGTATCTCCTTCTCCCTGATGGGAATATTGTTTTTCTTTACAAAACCAGAGTCTATAAAATTCTCAGCTGCCCCAGAGTCAACCAGGGCATATATATTTTCAACTATATAACTCTCTCCCATATGTAAAGAAACAGGGAGAAGCAGTCAGTTAGGAGGCAATGTAGGAGACTTAGAAATCACACCCAAGGCCAGTCCCCTATAAGGTCTTAGGTGCGAGAGTTTTCCGGGATCAAAGGACACTCCTTTACCATATGGTCTCTCCTACCACAATATAGGCAGAGTCCCTCCCTTCTCCTATGTAATTTTTCATTATCAGAGAGTTTGGCAACCCCTAATTGCATGGGTTCCTCTTCAGATACTTTTACACTCTCCGGTGTATTAACTCTGGGGTGAATAGGTGTAACAAAACGTCTATTCATGTTCTTGGTATAGAGCCTGTCACGAATCCTATTATCTATATCGATGAGGTAGTCAAAAAGGTCCTCTAAGGCAACAGGAAGCTCCTTAGCTGCTACCTCATCCAATATAGAGTCTGATAAGCCTTCCATGAAGGCAGTAGTTGACCCATTGTTGGTCCAATCGACCTGTGAGGCAAGGGTACGAAACTGTATAGCGTAATCAGCCACAGACCTAGAACCCTGTTTAACCCTCATTAATGCTCTCGCGGCATTCTTAGACCTTTTCATAGTATCAAAAGTTCTGCGAAAAGCTGTAAGGAAACTGTGAAAGTCATGCACCATAGGTCCATTAGCCTCCCAAATAGGGTTTGCCCATTCAAGTGCTTTGTCGGTAAGTTGGTGCATAAAGAACCCAACTTTAGACCTCTCTGTGGGAAATGAACGTGGATACATCTCAAAATGAAACTCTATTTGGTTAATGAACCCTCTGCATGTCTTAGAATCCCCTCCATACCTAGGAGGAGGCGTTAAATGGGCCGTAGCATTAGGCACAGTCGATACTTCAGGAAGCAGGGGTGTAGGAGGGTTAGGTGCGGTTGCTGGAATGGTTCTAGCTAAGAGCGTCTGGAGAGCCTGAGCTATCTGATCCATACGGTGATCCTGCTCTACAAATCTAGCCTCATGGGACGCCATCTGTTGAGCTAAATCTGCTGGGTCCATGGCCCTATCGTAATGTAACGAGTATATACCCCTACACGCAGGATCCAGCCAAACAGAAGACAGCACAGACAAGGATAAAGCGAAAACGAAGTCAGAATACAAAGCCAAGGTCAAATACGGAGAAACACAACTGAACACAATAAGCACTAAATGGAACTGTAGCAGAAACCACGATAGGGCAAGGAACTAAGGGAAAAGGGTGAGTATAAGTAGCCTTCAAACTAATGTGATTGGCTCCTGTCACTTCCACACCCCCAACAGGTAAGTGTATGGGGTGATTGGCATGACAGGAGCCAATGGGAGCCTTTTTGCAATTTAGGCTCCCACTGTCTCTTTAAGAGCGCGCCCGAGACTCGCGGCACGCTCTTAGCTGCAGGCGGGACACGTGACCGCATCTCGCGGTCACTGCCCGTCTTCCTGTTAGGAGAGTCGGATGAGCCGCGCGCGGCTCGTGCAGCCGCAGGACCGCGCGCAGCTTGAAGAGAGGACCGCGGCCGGCCCCCGGATAAGGTAAGTACCGCTACACACACATACAGCTACACAGTTACAGACATGCAGATACAGATAAATACACTGATACATATATAGATACACAGAAGCACAGGTAAACACACTGACACAAATACAAATACACAAACACACCTACTGACACACATATACAATCACTTTCTATAAAACTTAGAAAAAATACATATTCATGACCGCAGGGCCCTTGAATATTATAATGATCATGGGTGGGATGGCAGTGAAGGGACATTAGGATGTCCCATTGTTTTCTTTTATTAAATAGCCCCCAATGCTGTCCATGGGTGTGGACAGGGGTTAAGCATGCATCAGTCAAACCACTATTAGTCCCTCACCTTATGTCCATGGGCAGGGCCGGACTAGAAATTAAAAGCAGCCCTGGAAAAAAATATTTACCAGCCCCATAATGCGTCGCGCCAGCATAGTGTGCAGATACAGAGTTAGAAAAGAAAACTTAAAATTAAAAATTATTACTCCAACGTTAAAAAAAACAATCATAGGCTTCAAAATAAACAAAAGTGCTGATTTATTTTAAGCAGACGTGCATGTAATCAATGTTTCAGTCCAACTACCTTGACATGTTAAGGAAAGCTTGGTAATGGGACTGAAATTGTGAATGTATGTAGGGCACAACTGTAAAAAAATGACTAGAGAAGATGCTGAAATGGGTTAAACTGAAAACAGTGCTCCCAAATACAGTCTCTATACCCTGAATACAACGGCTCCCCTAGTATAGAGCAGTAATTTGCTAGTCCTAGGAGCCTAAACAGAACTAAAAACTCATTTTATTGAGCCCCCTTAGGGGAAGAAAAGAAGAAAAAAAGACAAAACTGTCATAAAAATAGAAACTAAGTATAAACAGTGATATTTACAAGAAGTAGTGAAAGAAAGGGTAAATCCGGTAAACTGCGATATAATGACAGGATATATGATCACTCTTGGGGTTAGGAGAGATAAAGGCTATAGTTGAGTGAACAAAAATACCTATAGCAACATTGTTTAGTGTAAGTTGTAAACTAAACAGAATACAGTGTAGCTTGATAAGGGAGTGAATAACAGTAATCCCTTTAGTAAAGTCACGTGCATACACTTGTACTTGTAAATGTAACTTTTGATAAGAGTAACACTGGCAATAAAATTGCTTCTTATAATAGTGGGGACTCTAAAAGTCAATAATATACAAAAAGGGGTTTGGAGTGGAAGACGGCAATATTGGTGATCTCCACGCTCCGTCGGCACCCTAGTATATTAGCTACCTTAATGCAATGAGAATGGGCAGTTAGATAGGTCCGGCCGGACACTTATACAAAAGAACATAAATCTCTTATGCCCTATACACTGCCTACAGTTTCCCCGTAAGGAGCATTTATCAGTAATAAGGATTGGTCATTAAATACTCTGATAGAAAGAAAGGTGCTCGGTGGAGTCAGTATGCCATATATGGGTATACTGCTCTTTTTATCGCTAGCCTGAGTAGATAAAGAAAATACCAGCAATTTCCTGTATATTAGTAGCCCACACCCTACGAATATCGGTCTCTAAAGTCGACCAAATCCTAAATATTACAAGTATTAGAAGTCCCCAAAACCCAAACCCTAGGTAGTGATGGAAGCGGATATTTCTAATTACAGTACATGGTGTACAAGGCTAAACTCGACGCGCGTTTCGGCGCTAACCTGCGCCTTTGTCAAGAGCTAACCCGTTATGAAAAAGGCGCCAATTTTAAACCCTCTATTGCCGGCCCCTTTCTCTGTGACGTCATGGTGATCTTTAGATGGCACTAATAGTGGGCGGGGCTAGGGGAGTGACAATAAACTAATTTCAGCATGAGGGGAATATTAAACCCCACAATGACGGAAAATGATCTGAATATATTGTTGGTCCCAAACCAGGGGATCAATAACATATGTATGTATGTAGTTCATTTATGGATAACAAATTCAGCTGATTAGTAGATGTATATAGTTTTAAAGACTGAATATAGGATGGATAAATAAAAGGTGAAAGTTCCTGTGCTGGGAATTGTGGGAACCGCGAGGGAGCATGGTACAGAGACATGCTCCTCCCTCCTCCTTCACTCCTCAGCATTAGTGACAGCCTGACAGAAGTGCCGCCGGACCGTCGAGGCTGCCACCCGGTCCGGCGGCTCCAGCGTGCAATGCGGCCGCCGGCCGGCCGGCCCCCTCAGAGTGTGTGCCACCGGACCGGCCACCCGGTGGCACAAACATTCTCAGCGCAGCCCCCAGGTGCTGCGGCCCAACGGGAAATTTCCCGGTATCCCGGTGGGCCAGTCCGGCCCTGTCCATGGGTCTCTCGTCCCTGTTAGCCTTTTTATCGATATATACCCCCACACACCGCATGGAAGATTGGGACATAGTGCGGTTTAATATTATATCATATTATTATTATTAATATATTAAGAACTAATTCATAATATGTTTATTAATAATAATAAGTGATTATTATTATTATTATTATTATTATCATTATTATAATTATTATTATTATAGCACTTTTCATTGTTTTTCTTTGCACAAATAAGAAACACTTTAAAACAATTACATAAAAAGTTTTGCACTTTAGATTGTTTCGGGTTTAAGGCCAGAGTAGCTGAACAGAGAACGTAGCTGACTTGGATCTTTTTTTAAAGCTTGGTTATTTTGATCTTATTGTACCCCTGCTGATCATCACTTCACCCAGACTGATCACTCCATCCAAAACCTCAGGATTAAAGTTCTTAAAGTGAATTTCAAAGACTCTCATGAACGCAAGACATATGAAATGAAAATGATCACACATTGCAACACCAGGAATAAAGGACTTAGACACTACCAAAACATTATGTAAACACACATCTTAATGTCTTCTATAGTTCTTTTTCAATATTCTCGCTTCACCTTTATTTGATTAATATATATATGCAGCTATATATTTGCATGCCCTGTTCTGCTGTTCTTTTTTTTTTTTTAAACTAGCTTATTGACTCTCCTCTGTTTACTCACTTTTTCTGGCTTTTCTCAGCCAATCTGCACCTTTCACTTTCAGGCACATCTTAGGCTATTTATGACACCCCACTCACCCTCCGCTAACATGAGTTGTTTTAAGTGTTAAACTCTTTCAGATTGATCAGTATTGCTTCAGACCTGAGGAAGAGAGGAAAACTGTTGAAAGCTTGTCTTTGAAATATTATGTAAGTCCAATAAAAACAGGTATAATTGCATACTGCAATACTCTGCTATTTTGGCATCTTGTCTACTGGACTAATACAGCTAATCCAATTTACTCAACCTTATACTTAAAATTCACTTTGAATTCTCACTTAAAATAACCCTGTTAGTGTCACTTTAGATTGAATGATAATTGCACTTATTATATATACAGGCTCTTTAGCCTATTGACCCCCTATAGGCTTTTTAATGAATTAATATATTTGTAACTTTTTTAACGTAGTAGCTAGTTAGCAAGCGCTGGCCAACTGACACACAATATACCCTCGTAGCAGCAATGGTTTTAAACTATTCGCTATAGTTTAGATTTTTTACAATCAAGACCCAGATTTGTAGCATTCGAGTTCCTGATTTCAGCCAGACCTAATTCAGCCCCATTTTGTGCCTGAATCACAAAATCAAGATATTAAATAGTGTGATCAATGTTCAGATTTTGCAGTTTGATTGAAGCCAGATAGGTTTGCCCTATTCATTAATGGACCATTAGAACATAAGTGAATTACACATGTGAGTTCTTCCCTGCTGCACATACCTCTGAGTAGTCAATGTCAATGTTCATAAGATCTCCCTTGACTGCAGCATTATGCCTGGGGAAGATATGCTCAGTATGTTCTGAAATTTTTATTACTTTCTTCCTGCATTAAAAAGTGGTCGGGGACTTGGGATATAACATCATACTGTTCGAGCCATGGTTAGATTGATTCATGCATTCACATTATAGATTGAAGGAGGATTGCAAATGTTGAGTCCCTCTGAGTCTTGGGTAAAGCCATGATCTGTACAGCAGAGATCTGGCCTCTCACTTGTTTGACAGCCTTTTTTAGTAGGTTTGTCTTGTGAGCAGAAGATTACCCTGCAGTCCGTTATCTGTGAAGGTTATAGTGGCAGTACAACCAGGTATTCACAAAATGATGGGGGAGAGCAGCAGCCTGGTAACCTCACACATTTACAGTCAGGTATGCCAGAAGTTGAGGACTCCTCTCCAGTACCAATAACAGATAACTGTGCTGATTGACTAACTCTCTGTTCTGATAAAACAAATTCTAAATGCAGCAATAGTGTCAGTTTTATGGTTAGTCATTGTCCCCTTATGCAATGAGCCAATGAGAGCCCTAAAAGCAAAAATAGTGCCTCGGGATTCCAGTTCTTGCCACACTGCTTGCATATGGGATGGAGTGGTTATGATGCTTGTGATGACTGCCTCTTTAAGAGATATTAACTCTAAAAAAGGCTCAGTGATTTCACAGCATTGCAGTTCTGTGTCGCTAAATAGTGTTCTGTTATTGTATCTATTAGTATCAACATATCTTCTAGTGTTATTATAACTGTGATTTTCTAGAAGTCTTGTAAGATGATTAAATGAAAGAGACGTGCTTTACATTTCCTTCCAAATCATTCTTTTTGACAATATAATAACAGGTAGGTCATCTCATATTCCATTCATGTCAGCGTGATGCATGGACACCAAAAAGCAATGCCCCTGGATATATGTATATTGTCTTAAAATAAATAATACTTTGTGTAGCATTTAACACATATCTGTTTTTTTGGAGAGTTAAACATTTTCCCCTTGACATTCCTATGCTGCTGGATGGAACACACTAGCAATTTTTCTGAGTTCAATATGTTATTAGTAATAACAGAGCTTGTCTAGATTATCAGAGTAATGGTAATATGGGAAAGAAAACTTAAATTGCTTTATGTTTCAGAAAGACAGCTTGGTGTGGTGAAGGCCGGGGAAAATAATATCCAATAAAATATTGCATATATACTATACTATAAAACACTGCTAGCTGGAATGATATTTATCTTTACAATTACCCACATCACATTATATTATTATTTTATTATTATTTATATAGCGTAAGTTCCCACTTACTTTAGTTAAAACGGCATAAACGTTAAATATATAATTTATCATAGAGATATATAATGCATTCAAGGTGACATTTTCAGATATTATATTTTTTTTACATTTGGTCCAACCTCACCATGGCTGCAGTGAGTGTTACATAATTATAAAATCCATGTCCAGTCCCACCCATGGTCTGATTTGATTTGCCCTGCTTAGAGAGATGTCACAAATCAGGGCAAACTTCATTCATGATACCAACACTCTGGCTTTATTGCCAGTGCACTGATGTCTGAGTGACATCACTCCTTTCCTATATTCCTCTACTTAGCATTGGCTGGGAAGTTACCATAGCAGCCACAGTGCAAATGCTAGGAAGTAACCATAGCAACCACAGTGCATGCTCTGTGGTTGTTGTGCTGGGGCAAAGGAGGATGGTCTCTAGGAGGTCTACCCTGCTGTCGCTGTCAGTCAAGAATTGATTGACAGGTAGTAGAGGGACCTATGTCTATGCATTTACTAATAATTCTGCTAGTACAATGCATAGGTGAAACGTAATGTACTATTAAATGAAATAAGGTTGTGTATACCATGACAGGTACACAAGTGTTTTTATTTTTACGTAGCCTTAACCTCATTTACTACATGCCTTAGTAGAAGGACAGAAAACAAGAAAAGAAGATAAAAGGAAGCAGGACAAAACAGGAACTATATACAACTGGGCATTTAACCTTTGCTACCTTAAGAAAATTAAGAGATTAGTGCCCCTTTTCCAGTAAGCATAACTGTCTTTTGTTCTTATGAGGTCAGTGTAGCTTCATTCTTAGATATATTTTTGTCAAGTCACTGTGCCTGTTTTTTTTTTTTTAATGCTAACAACATCTTTTCAAGGTCACCTTGCTGTGGAGATTGCTTTGAAGTAAGCACTAGACAGAAATTTGACAACAGTTCCACTGTTTAGTCAAGTGAGGTTAAAGTACTAGCTAATACTGCAGATGTGTGACCTCTTCTGCTTTTCTAAGCCTCATTTGTTCTGGAACAGAGAGCTAATGGTGGATCACCGTGGAAACGGATGCTGCATGCAATCTGTGCTTTGTGCCATTAAGATATGATTTGATGAAATACATAGAATGTAAAACAATGAAAATTAATTGGAAATGCAAGCATTTTTAAAACTGTTCCCAGATTAGCTAGTATATATATATATATTTATATATATATATATATATATATATATATATATATATATATATATACATATATGCAAATGCATTTAAATTAAATTTGACCAATTAATACACGCATGTGTATGTAAATATCCCAACAGTTTTAGGAAGTCTGGGACATGAATATCCTGTGCTAACCTAAAGTTAAAGGTCCTAGCTGTAAACCTAACTTTAATAGTAACCTTAACTCCAATTTAACCCTAATTTTAAAGTATACTCAAATATGAAATATCTATAATAGTGACACTTGCAATACCTCTTGGATTTCTAAAGAGATTCATAGACCATTAAATGGTCTACAACCCCATACTACCATTGCTATCTACTAACAAATGCTTTAGTGATATTTTAAAAATATATATATATATATTATTCATATAGTTTTTTTTTGTTTTTTTTTAATAATTTGTGATAATGCTAGTAGTTGGGATGTGTTTCTTTAACATTTCTGCAGCAATAGAACATACATGTCCTAGTCTCTCCCAGATTGGTGATTACACTTAATTCAGCTCCTACATAGATTGTGATATGTTTGCAGAGGAACTAGGGAGACAGACTTGTACTGTTTCTGGTTCTCCAGCTTTTCTCCTGCTTAACAATAGTATAGAAAATATGTAGTAATTAATAGTAATTAATTCCTTTTCAGAATATTCAAGTAGGAATACACTGTCTGACGAAAATCATACTCTCCTTATCCATATTAGTCTTAATTAAAAAAATATTTATATATATATATATATATATATATATATATAGAGAGAGAGAGAGAGAGAGAGAACATACTAAAATATTGTAAAAAATATAATAAATAAACATGATAACATAAATATACAACCAGAAGTGGCAGCTACCCCTTTAAAGCTCCTCATTTAAAGCTTTTTTTTGCATTGAGGATACGCACAAAAAAAGTACAAGTAGGGCTTTTCCTAGACACATTGATACAAATGCAATCATAGTGTACTATTATAACAATAAAGATAACTTCATGAATAATGGTTGCAGTCATGTGACATATGTGGATAATGTGCCTCCAAGCCTCTCCAATCCACCCCAGGGGTTGCCCGTACACCTCCTTCATGTATTAGTCTCCATAGGAGTACTCAGGAATGCCAGGTGTGGGTGTAAAATAAGCTATTCCAAAGAAATAGTATTAAAAAACAAAATAGGTCCTACACATTTTGTCTAATATCTTTAGACTTCCTTGGGCACTGCATACATTAAAGGTATATAAACAGAGTAAAAACATGCATAAAAGCCCTCCCAACGCTGTCTATTTAAATAGCTATTTTCCTGTGGTTCTGTTAATCTGTGCTGTTTGTTTCTCCTCCTTGTTATTCTCCTTAAGCTTGTTTCCACTTATGTCATCTCCGTAGACCCAACGCACCAGTTCGCAATTTTTTCTTCCTGTGTCCTCAGATGACGATCACCTGACTGGCCTATTGATCACATGTGCATTCCAAATTGTGTTCCAAGAGATCGATCTTACGTATTACCTTGTACCTAAAAGTATCTTGAAAGGATATTATATAATGATTTATACTTAACACCAACTTTGAATTACCAATATACAATTTAACAGGACTTTTTATTGAAAATGTAGAAAGAAAATCATCCACTGAGTATGTTCGGTCTATTGTGCAAGTGTGTGATCAATGCACATAGTGCACTGTGTTGTGGGATGTGCTTCTTAAAGTCAAAAACACGAACTTTAAAGTAGTACATTATGGTAATAAATCCACCAAACAGCAACTGTCTTTTCACACAGACATCTATTTGAGTTGAATAAATGTTTACAGTCGCCTTTTATTGTGGCCAGCCTAAGGCACACCTGTGCAATAATCATGCTGTCTAATCAGCATCTTGATATGCCACACCTATGAGGTGGATGGATTATCTCGGCAAAGGAGAAGTGCTCACTAACACAGATTTAGACAGATTTGTGAACAATATTTGAGAGAAATAGGCCTTTTGTGTTTCTAGAAAAAGTCTTAGATCTTTGAGTTCAGCTCAAGAAAAATAGGGTTAAAAACAAAATTGTTGTGTTTATAATTTTGTTCAGTGTGTGTATATATATATATATATATATATATGTATAATCTTGCATTTCCACTTCTTATGTTTATGCTCCTTAACTGATAGGTTTCACTGTTTTTTTTTTTTTTTAGTTAGTGACATAACCTGGGATACTATTTAGGGTTTTATTATGAGTTTCATTAAGGGAATGCATGTTTCTTGATTGCACTTCTATTACCCTTTTTTCTTTTGACCATTCATTTAGGTAATAAACCCATGAAACCAATTTTTTTTAACAGTTTGAAACATAGGAACATGCATTTGGAGCTTATTTATATTTTAGCTGTTTGTAATGTGTTATGGTATGCTCTACTCCCTTTATTAGCGCAGGACATAATTTTTTGTGTTTTTTAAGTATTCACTTATCTTTTATACGTAAATGTGTGTGCATTTTAGGAAACAAGATTATTTTCTTTTTTTTTCTGTGTGTGTGTGTATATTCGGTGGTTTTAAGTTTCTTTTTTGTTGCTTTATAAAAATTAAATAACAAGCGTTTAGCTTTTTGTTCCTGTATTTGGTTTCATATTCCTGAGGTTTATCCCCAGTTTCACGGTTTAAGGATTCTGTTACCCTTCTGTAAAGGACCGTTTTGCTCAAAAGGGGATAAAAAACGTTTAGGCGATAATCCCCTTTTTCCTAGACCAGCAGCTACTGCAAGCACCAATCTCCCGGACTGCAAACTGTACAAATCTTCCAACTCCCGAACTGGAAACACACGGACCCTGGAATAGCTGAACAGGAAAAGCATACAATCCGCTTACACTCCTGGCAGTCAGCATACAATCCAATTCCCCCAAAAACGAGACGACACATCGGTTTGAGGGTTAAGCAGGAACTCAGGTCTGGAACACCCAGCCTGCTTTTTATTACAGTTGTGCACATACAGGACACACCCAGGGGGAGGCATAAAACAACCAATCAAGTAATAGTACAACCCACACATCCCCTCCCCTCAGATAAGCAATTAGCATAATTACTACATACAGTAAAAATACAGTTTCCACACATACTCTGTAACTTTAAAACCATACATCACATTCACATAAAAATACATATCCACACGAGGCCATGCGTTTAGACTGGAAGAAAGAAGATTTCGTCTAAGGCAAAGGAAAGGTTTTTTTACTGTAAGAACAATCAGGATGTGGAATTCTCTGCCTGAAGAAGTGGTTTTATCAGAGTCCATACAGATGTTCAAACAGCTACTAGATGCATACTTGCAAAGACAGAATATTCAAGGATATAATCTTTCAATGTAGGGTAATAACTGCTTGATTCAAGGATAAATCTGACTGCCATTCTGGGGTCAATAAGGAATTTTTTGTCCTAGCTTGTTGCAAAATTGTGCTTCAAACTGGGGTTTTTTTTTTGTTTTTTTTTTTCTCTTTTGGATCAACAGCAAAAAACAGGTGTGAGGAAGGCTGAACTTGATGGACGCAAGTCTCTTTTCAGCTATCTAACTATGTAACAATCAATCCATTCAGGGGAACAACATATTAAAAAATGGACCAGGCCAGGGGTTCAAAAGTTAGTAAAAGTATCTTTTGTTCCCCCTGGCTGGCAGTATTTTAATCTGGTCACACAGTAAAAGTAAAAACATCCCCACAATGCATCCTGGTTTCCTCCCTTCTGTCCTGGAGATAATTGGAGAAGTAATCCAATTATCTCCCAGGTCAAAGACAAAACTCCATTACACATGTGGGGACCTAAATACAGGATTATGTTTTAAAATATATAAAGTTACTTTTATTACACCAAACACAGACAGGTTACATATCCCCAGATAGCTCAGGTCTGGGTGCACATTATTAGGTGAATGGCACCCAGACCACACGAATACTGTTTTTAAAGGGCCCAATCTCCCAGGGACCATAAGCACATGGCAAGAGGCTGGCAAGCAGTCCTCCACTTGGTTCTCTTAAAGGGGTATACACATACATTAACAGTGGTTATACATACAGGACAATATATAGTGGCTGTACTTGCCACACCTTCGCATGCACTTTTTTTCTCTACCCTACTTTTTACTTTAACCCCTTAAGGACTGAGGCAGTTGTACAAGTTGTGATCAAAACAAAAAGTAAACAAAACTTTGAATTTGCGCTATATGTCTGTTCATGCATAATTCACATCTTTAATATTATGTGAACCCTCGCTTATCATATATCATTTTGTTTAGGAGAAACAGGGCTTTCATGTCACATCAAATATTTGTATATTAAACATAATTTAATATGAATAAAATATAGAAAAATTTGAAATTAAGAAATTTTATTTTTTTAGTTCTGCATGGCATTTTAACTGTGAATGTCACAATACTGTTAGCTGTTACTGCAATAAAGTACACATATTTGTATTCAGCAATGTCTCACAAGTAAAACCGTACCCCCAATGTACAGGTTTTATGATGTTTTGGAAAGTTACAGGGTCAAATATAGCACATTAAATTTTTCAGTTTATACACATTGAAAGTTGCCTGACTGGTTATGTTGCCTTTGAGGGCGTATGGTAGCCCAGGAATGAAAATTACCCCCATGATGGCATACAATTTGCAAAATTAGACAACCCAAGGTATTACAAAAAGGGTATGTCCAGTCTCTTTTAGTAGCCACTTAGTCACAAACACTGGCAAAAGTTAGCATTCATATTTGTTGTGTGTGAAAAATGCAAAAACTAAATTGAACGCTAAATTTGGCCAGTGTTTGTGACTAAGTGGCTACTAACAAAGACTGGACATACCCCATTTGCAATACCTTGGGTTGTCTACTTTTGCAAGAGGTATGCCATCATGGAGGTAATTCTCATTCCTGGGCTACCATACGGTCTCAAAGGCAACATAACATAATCTGTCAAATTTCAATGTGGAAAAAAAGGAAATTCAAGCCTTATATTTGACTCTACAAGTAACTTTTGAAAACACCATAAAACCTGTAAATGGGGTGTACTGTTATACTCGGGAGACACCGCTGAACACAAATATTAGTGTTTAAAAATAGTAAAACATATCACAACAATTATATTGTCAGTGGCAGTACAATTTGTGTGTGAAAAATGCAAAAAACTGAATTTTTACTGACAATATCATCGTTGTGATATGTTTTACTGTTTTTAAACACTAATATTTGTGTTAAGTGAAGTCTCCCGAGTAAAACAGTACCCCCCCATGTACAGGTTTTTCGGTGTCCTGGAAAGTTACATGGTTAAATATAGGGCTTGCAAGTCAAATTCTCTTGACTTTCTGCCTGGGTTTTCGGGCAGGTCCCTCAGATTGTAATTAGTAAAATGACTTAATTATGTAAACATATTATATAAATATATTTGTAGAATTTAAATACACACACACACACACACACACACACACATATATATATATATAATTATTTTTATTATTAATATATAGCTATATATATATATATATATATATATATATATATATATACATATATGTATTTATAACGTCATTCTATATGTATATTAATATCAAAATACAGTTAGACCAAATTACAACTGGTATATAATTTTTTTCAATTTTTTTAATTATTTATGTATTTATTTATTTTCATTTTTTTCAATTTATTTAGCAGGGCTGTGGGAGGCTGTGTATTAGATTGGAGGGGCATAGTAAGTAACTTAAAGTGAAACTTTTGAGTAAATTATCTATATGTACCCAGGATTACATATTGTTTGCATGATAATGATACAAGTAATTTTAGTTTGAGTTACTCTAGGTCAAACTCTTTATTTTATTTATTTTGCGGCCCACATAGACTTAAACCTTGTTTATTTTCTCGTGTTAGCCTTTGAGTTTGACATGCTTGCTGTAGTGGTTTTGCCCTACCTGGATGAGACTTGCCTCCACAGACGCAGTTGGTAGAAGCTAATGATAGGGCACAGTTTTTTCCCACACTGAAGGACAGTCACTGATGCTCAGAGGCGTAACTAGAAACCCGGGGCCCTGGTGCGAAAACTGCTCTGGGCCCCCCCCATATGTCTACCTTCACCCCCCCATACGTCTACCCTCCCCCTCCCATACGTTGCCCCCCACACATGCAAACAAACAGATACTCATGCAGACACACACATAAATATATAGACACATACACACAGACACACACTTACAGGGCACACATACATACAAACACACACATACACACACACATACATACAGACACATACATACAAACACACACACACATATACAGACACACACATACATACATACAAACACACAAACAGACAGGCAGACACACACACACATACATACAAACACACATACAGACACACACACAGAAATTCTGACACACATATAAATACACATACATACACACATATAGACACAGAAACCCATACATACAGACACACAGACGCACACACACACATACATACAAACACACATGCACATACATACATACAGTGGTGTATCCTGGTTTTGTCCTGCCCTAAGCCGGGAGCCGGAATATGACGTCATATTTCGGCTCCCAGCCTCACTCCGCGGGCGGTGCGCGAGGGAGCTGAGCAGACAGTACAGGGGAAAGTGCTCCTTCGCCAGCGCCACCCGCCCAGCAGCCAGCCCATCAGCCCAACTGGCATGTCAGTTAGCCGCAAGGCTAACAAGACATTTGCCCTGGGCATTTGGGGGCGGCTTTTTTTGCCCTGCATACATACATACAATGTCCCTGCATACATACAGACACATACACACATACACACAGACAGACAAACACACATACAAACACACACACACACAGACAGACAGACATACACACACACACATACATACAAACACACACACACACATACATACATACAAACAAACACACACATATACAAAATGTTTTAGTCACCCTCCTGTTACCTACCTTTTAAGTGCAGGAGGGTGATTTTCCCTGGGGTCCAGTGGTGGCTCAGCCTGATGGGAGTCAGAGTTCCCACTCTGACTCCCTCCTCTTCCTCCCGCGTGGCTCCCGGTGTAAGCTGGGAGGAGTGACCAAGGCAGTCACTTCTTCCCAGCTGTGATTTCATCTCAGGGGGCCCGGTCGCACTGTTAAAGCGCCACAGCCTGGAAATTAATTTAACCCCTTAATGTGTGGCCCGGTGGTTCTACCGCGTGGCTGGCACCACTACACATGGCGGCGGGCACCACAGTCACAGGGGTCCACGGGGCGGCTGGGCCCGCTGAAATGGCAGCTACGTAACCTGCGACCACGGTAGTTCTGCCACTGCTGATACTACACACTGATATGTATGAAAGCTGTGTTCTTGAGTTGTTAGATGGCCACAAACTTTTTCCTATTTATTTTGGGACACATTTTTGACAACTTGAACTGAATCCTGCTCCCCATTTTTCATTAACAAAACAAAAAGAAAAAGATTACAATCAATCATTATGAAACCAAGTTCTCTCATTTACTATACCAATACTATAGGTGACCCAAACAGCAACTTTAACTAAATTCTACTGCCTCTGACTAATTATTTTGCCCTGCACATGTGTAGCAATCATGCACAATTTTCTCATTACTGCAAAATAAATTATGTCTGTATTCATCAGTACAGTAGATCTACATGAATAATAGCAAGTAAATTACATATAAAACTCACATACTTGGGATTTCTTTTTTTTGAGTCTATAGTTGAGTTACTTGGTGCTGGAACCTAACAATGATCTTTAATTTATGCACATAATCTGGTAGATAATTTATCTTTTTTTTTATTTTGATTACACTGATGGTGCAGCTGCCCAGTTAATTAGGACAAAATTATGCCACTGATTCATATGTTTTTACTGTAAATTGCATAGTTTATGCACCAGTTAGATTTATGTACTAATGTTGAATTTTTAAATGACCGGAATCTATTCTTTAGTTGTTTTTACATTTTTTTATTTAAACTGGTTATTATTAAATAAAAAAATAAAAAAATGACTTTTTTTTTTCCTTTACCACTATGCTGGAAAACTAAATTTTATAAAATCCCACAGATATTACTTGATAAAAAGTTCATGTCAATATTACAAGAAATATTATTTAATGTTAAAGGTATCATATTTAGCATTTTCCCCTTCTTATTAGAATTTCCTTATTTTTAAAGTTTCACAAAATGAGACACTCTTACAATCACTGTATTATTTGAACAAAAGGTGAGCCAGGATGCGCTCCCTGTCTCAAACACAGTTGCCTGTCAAAGTGGTCTGTGGGTTAATTAGCAAGCAAGCTGAAGTGCTTTATGTGTATGGAGTGTTAGCATTTATTGATAAACATTCCGAGATTGCATGTGTAATCCACATGTAATGATTATACTGATAATAATTGCCATAATTAATGATGAGAGAACAAAATGCATCAATCACAATTTTGCAAGAAAGCATGGCATGCTACTGAACGGGAACACATTAAGACATGATAAATTAAATAAGTCAGAAGGTATAAATGCATTTGCATCTTAAGGACATAAGTTAATTTTCACTGTTCTCTAATAACCACAGAGACTTGTTATACAATCCACTCTACAGTTTCTCTTTCCTTTGTGTCAGGAGTATTTATACTTGGTTTACTGCAGTCATTAAGATAAATACTACAAAGTATTATTTATTTATTAAAAAAAAAGTTTATTTTTTTCTCTTTACTTAAAGGACACTCCACATACAAACAGAATGTTGGCTTGCTGAAGTGCTTTATGTGTCTGTAATCTGTCACATTTATAAAAAAGCTACACTTATAAAATTGGGTGCAGAAACTCCTACCTGGCTGTCAATCATACAGTCAGGGTGGTTTTCTTCTGCACCTGTTAGCTCTACAGAGTTAATGGAAGGAGCAGCTGGTTAGTGTAGTGTGAATGGCAAATAGGAGCTTTGTACATGGGTGGACAGGGACTGTAGTGTGTGTTTCTGGGAATAGGGACTGCATTGTTTCAGGGCAAATAGTCTGTAGTGTGTGTGGCGGGGGATAGGGAATGTAGTGTATGGGGCAGATATGGGCTGTATAATATGGGAGGATAGGGACAGTACTATGTGGGGGTTAGGGGATCTGTTGTGAGAGATAAGAGCTGTGCCATGTAGGAGAATAGCGTCTGTAATGTGTGGGGGATAGGGGCTGAAGTATGTAGGAAAATAGGGGCTGTAATGTGTGGGGGCTAGGGGCTGATATATGTTAGACATATGCAATTTGTTTTGGTCCGAATGTGAATTGGGACGAATTTCGGGCAATTCGGACATTCGGGTAGTAAATTATGCCCCCACTCGCGGTATATGTCTATTAAACAGTGAGGAGCCTATGGCTGCTCACTTAAAAAAAAATAAAATGTATTAGTTCTGGTAGAATAGTTTTAAGTCTGTTGGCTTTCAGTTTTGCAAATAGTTTGGCATCTGTATTGAGTAAAGAGATTGGGTGGAAATTTGGGCACGCGGTTGGAGGTTACCCTGCTTTGGGGAGGGTGGAAATATGTGCCTGCAAGAGCTCTGTGGGTAATGAATGTTTATCTATGGCGTTATTGAATAAGATAGTTAGTGGGGGCCAGGAGTGGGGGCCGGGGGGGAGGACATTAGGTCCCCCCCCTTATTAGTATTTAGGACCCCCACCCACCACTCAGGGGTGGGGGCCAGGGGGAGGACATTAGGTCCCCCCCTTATAAGTATTTAGGGACCCCACCCGCCGCTCAGGGGTTGGGGCCAGGGGGGAGGACATTAGGTTTCCCCCCCTTATTCCAAATTAGGGCCCCCACCCGCTGATCAGGGGCGGGGGCCAGGGGGGAGGACATTAGGTCTCCCCCTTATTAATATTTAGGGCCCCCACCCACCGCTCAAGAGTGGGGGCCGGGCGGGAGGACAATAGGTCCCCCCCATCATTTTACTTTAGGGCCCCCGCTCAGGGGTGGCAGCCAGGGGGGGCAATAGGTCGGCATGGGTGGGGGCTCGGCATGGGGACCCTATTTTTTTTTAACAGTTAGCAGCCACAGGCTGCTCACTGTTTAATAGACATGCCCCTACTCGGGGTATAGCGAGTAGGGGCAAAATTTACTAATACTAAGTAATTTTTACTAAGTATTAGTAAATTTGGCTGAAAGACCAATTAAGGTCTTTCAGCCTCTTGGTAGATAACCGTGGAAATTAGGGAGATATTTACTAAGCGGCTGCAAGAGAAGTCCTGAAGTGCTGAAGTGCCGAATTTCCAAAGTTGCCGAAGTTCCGAAGTGTTGAAGTGCCGAATTGCTGAAGTCCCGAATTGCGGAAGTCCCGAATTTCGGAATGCCGAACCGAACCGAAAATTTTCCCCATGCACATGCCATCTATATGTAGGAAAATAGGGGTCCATAATGTGTGGGGTGTAGGGGCTGTGGTATGTAGTAGGATAGGGGCTGTAGTTAGTTGTGTATTTTGGTTTTGTGCTGCCCTAGGAATGACGTAACTCGGGCACCCACCGACTTGTGGTTGTGGTATGTGGGGATTGATAAAGCTGAGGCCAACTATAAAAAACTATAAAAAAAAAAAACTAATTTAATTAAAAGACAACTTGGGCTAGTGAGGACGGAATCCTGATCTCTGGACCCTGTGGGTGAGTTTCTTCCCCTGTTAGGAAATTTAGAAGATCTGCAGTGGTAATAATTTGACACAGACTACTTTCATCAAGTTGACAGTTTTTCAGTGATGGTTAGGATAGTGTTTGCTGAATGGGAAGTTGAATTATAAGACTGAATGAAAGGTACAATGAAATGGCTGTGAGTAAAATGTAATGATATGACTGATAATGTAATGTGCATTAATACACTCTAACAAGTATTAGAGAACGGGGAGAACACTGTTTATTCCATTGCCAGCATGTTATTCATATACCAAACATACTACTTTTGTACTGTTTTTTGTTTTGTTCTTACTGTGTTGAATATCGTGAAAACTAGAACAGTATCTGGAACCATTTTTACAAAATCATTCAGATTATTTTCTAGATGAGGATACAAAGTGACTTCAAAGTAAACTTCAAATTTAAGGCCAGAGTAGTTGAACTGAAAGCATGGCTGATTTAGAGAATTTTTCCAGTTTGGTTGTTTTCACACTAAATTTAAAATCCACTTTGAATTCACATTTCATCTCTATAGGAGACTTTCTCGAGTCTTGAGAAAGTCTATTAGAGAGATGAAACGCGTAGACTTTTATGGTCCTGATTTTTAGTAGAGACAGAATATCGACGCTTCTCCCTTAAGGCAACCGCGGCCTTTTTCTGAAGTCCTTGGCCGCGGCATACTACAAGATCCATGAGATCCCAGCTTGTTGTGCTCCCTTGCCCCAGTCCCCTGCAGAAGAGTTGCTGCTCAGTCTTAGTAGCCCCCCATGTGTTCCATTAGCCCCCCATGTGTCCTATTAGTCTCTCAGCCCTTCATGTGTCCTATACCTCCTCCCAGCCCTCCATGTGTCCCATTAGCCCCCTCCCAGCCCTTTTTATGTTTCATTAGTACTCCCACGTGTCTCAGTAGCCCCCCATGTGTCCCATTAACCACCCAGCCCTCCATGTGTCCTATTAGCTCTCCCAGCCCTCCCTATAGCCCCCTCCCAGCTCTTCATGTGTCCCTATAGCCCCCCTCCCATGCCTCTATGTGTCCCTATAGCCCCTCTCCCAGGCCTTTATGTGTCCCTATAGCACCCCTCTCAGACCTCCATGTGTCCCTATAGCCACCCCAGCCCTATATTTGTCCCTGTAGCCAGCCTCCCAGCCCTCCATGTGTCCCAATAGGCCCCCTCCCAGGCCTCCACATGTCCCTATACCCCCCTTCATGTGTCCCTATAGCCCCCCAGCCTTTCATGTGTTCCTATACCCCACCAGCCCTTCATTTGTCACTATAGCCACCAAGCCCCCATGTGTCCCATTGTGTGTGTGCCTGTATGTGTGTGCCTGTCTGTCTGTATGTGTGTTTGTCTGTATGTGTCTGTGTGTTTTGTGTGTGTGTATGTGCCTGTGTGTCTTTCTGTGTGTATGTTTTGTGTGTGTGTATGTGTCTGTGTGTCTTTCTGTGTGTGTGTGTATGTATGTGTCTCTGTATGTATATGTGTCTGTATGTATGTGTCTGTCTGTCTGTCTATATGTATCTGTGTCTGTATGTATGTGTCTGTGTGTATGTATGTATATGTCTCTGTGTGTGTATATGTATGTATGTATGTCTGTATGCATGTGTGTGTGTCTGTATGTGTGTCTGTCGGGGGGGTGGGGCATGGATCAGTTTTGCACCGGGGCCCCATGGATTGTGTCTATGCCACTGGTGGTGGGTGCTGATTTGTACAAGTTGGATGCGAATAGAGTGGTGGGTGCTGGTTTTAAGCTTATTTCATGAACATCACAGTGTTTTTTTAAGTTATATGGCTGTTTGCCCTTCTCTGATTCAGAAAAGGTTTTAAAAAGCGTTTTAGGGCAAATTGGGTTTTTGTTCGGCAGCTGCCGAACCCCCTGTGGACACCTCTCCCGCCTGCCATTCCTCAGGTTATGCGGGGTTCACCCTATTTCCTCGAGCCAAGAGGTATGCTTGTGCCTCTGAGAAGGTCCTGGCCAGGATCTCTGCCGAGGTGGTTTCTCTATAGTATGCCAGGCATCTGGCCATTTCTTTGTCAAGGGCATCTTCTTGCCCTTCGGCTGTGGTACCATGGGATTGCTGCTTAGCAGATCATCCTCCATGAGGGCAGCAATTAGATCTGCCTTGTTTCTATTGACAGCCGATTGCCCTCTGGCTTCCATCAACTCTTGTAGCGTTTGTCTCCTGAGGTTTGTGTAGTCCATGGATTGGTTCGGGTCACAGACGCTGGTTCCGTTCGGCTGGGAAGTACAATTCCGCCGCTTGCCACCAGATGTAGCAGACCTCGGATAAACCGACCGCTTACCTCCGCTATTAGCCTCTTTGAGCCGCTCGGACTATAAAGAATCTAAGTGGTTCCTGAGCGGCTGAAGAAGGGTCTGTCCCTTTGTCTCCCAGGCACAGAAAAGCCCACCAAACTTGCCAGAGCCCCAAAAGTGTCAACACCAACCTCAGGGACCCTCACAGCGGTACTTTTCTCGAACAGTCTCTGCTCGCAAGGTCCCTGTGTGGAAACCCGGCAAGGGAAGCGTCTCCTTTCGGGGTATGAATGCTCTCCCTGGTTGGCGCCTGTCTATACGAAATGGCGGCCACCCGGGGGAGCACTCATTAATTACTTCCCTTGCAGTTTCCCACTTATGTTGCTAGTGCAGACTTTCTGATTAATTGGTGTGAACGTTCTAATGGGACACTGGGGAGGTCCTTGTTTGAAATACGAACGAGTAGGGATGTTCCTGGCTGGTGTTCATCTCTACATAATGGCGGCCATCCAGGGGAGTACCATTAATTGTTTCCCTTGTGGTTTCGCAACTATGTAAGAGGTTAGAATGTTCTACTTAAGCGTTCTAACTAGCGCTCTAAATGGGATATTGGGTCCCCGTTGGGGAGACAAATGAGTTCCTTTCGTACAAGCACTCCTGAATGGGGAGCGGGGTACAATACATGAAACACAGGGAAAAACAAACAATACCAGTGGAAAGCACCCAAACAAGCAGTGGTTCTGCCACATACACGACTGGTAAATAATATTGCATGCCTGGTATATAGCGCTCTCTGGTATATTATTAGTATACTATTCCATTTGCACGTCCCTTTGGGGTATTAAGAAAATATGTGTCTTTAAGTGTTCTCGTTATTGCAGTGGTGTGTTAAGTAGTACTATTCCTATCAGTTTAATCCCTGCTATTCAATCTATTCCCCGGGCGAGATGGAGGACGATGCCTTTGCGCGCACGCGCATAGACCTAATTGGGCGCGAAGATTTGAATATTTAAAAGGAACACAGAAGGACCTACAATATATCCCCAGCTCCTGATGAAGTCCCGAACACTGCGGGAAGAAACACGTTGAGCCGAGTCAGCAGACAACAGTCCAGAGACCTGATTACCGCCGTCTTTCTACCACAGGTATCCCCTAGCCCATAGGCGTCGCGACCAAAGGGCTTTGAGAATACCTACTTTTACCTTAAGTAGTGGTTGGTGCCGGATATATATCCGGGTCTCACAATAGTGCTGTTTTTATGCATATAATTTTTATGTATATATTTTTATGTAAAATGTTGTTACTTTTATAGTCGAACTTGACTATCTTGTAGTCACTATATCTCGATTTCCTAAGCGCCCTCAGTTGGTGTACTATTTGGGCTTGTCCCAGTTTTCCACCTTTCCTTTGTATTGTGTTGCTAGAATAGGACCTGAAAAAATGGGGTACATTGGCATTGTTGTATGAATTGGCACCAGCAGCACCCTTATAATGTATTCATGTCCAGGTGAGAGCATCCCTCTTGGTTTCATATTGTTACACTACAATGTTTGCATCTGTTTCCTTTAAAATGTCATATTAAACATTTCAAATGTTAGCTATTTTGGGTGTTTGCATTCCAAAAGTATTTATGGTGAGTTCATTGAATTATTATGTTGTTTATAATCACAGAGTTTTTTCATTCTACATGTACCAAGGCTAGGCACTTCACGTTCTCAGCACCCCCTGCTTGACTTTATATCCACATACAATTCAAAGCTTTAAAGGCGCAAAACTTATCTATGCCCCACTTTGATCTTGATTGCTCTCTGTATGCAGCGACATACTCTTTAACTCTACCGGTATACAATGGATATTTGTAATAGTCATTTAAATCTATGTAAATACTTCTGCAGCTAAAGTATTTTTTTCTAGTATGCTCATTGCAAATAAATTGTACCTTCTGTCTTTTCAGTGTATCTTTACGTGATCAGACAAAACAAAAAAATCCACTGCTTGGAAATTTTCGAGCAAACAAACTTCAATGCTTCTAGGTGTAGTGTATACCATAGTCACCTTTCCTTCTATTATTTCTGCAGTATAAGCATAGGAGTCTAAAATACATTATAACAGAGGGGGGCGGAGCCTAGCTTACCGGCTTAACGGACGTGCCGAGACCAAGTTCCTGACCAAATTAACTACTTTGGGGTGAAAAAAACAGAAACCCAGCATGCCCGCACTTAAGAGGGCTATAGTTGTGCCGGGGACACCTGAGTGAACTCTTGGACACTAGAATCATCTTTCTATCAACCCGGGAACCCGGAACAGTCTGCTGAGACCTACCGGGAATCAAGCAGGGGAGAGGCGGCCACTCTCCTCTTTGCAAACTGGCATGGAAGTACCTCAACCCTCTACTCTCCTACCCCTCCCCCCTTTTGACTGATGGGGGATATCCCGGTCCTCGCTGGGCATCCGGAGCTACCTGACTGGATCGCAACCTAAGCGCTGTACAAGCATCAGTGACTCTGCTCCATGAGGCACACATAATATGGTGGCAGAGGACTCCCAACAAAAGCTGACCCAGCTCCTGCATCACAAGCACTGTCAAGATACCGACGCTGACATCCTGCAGCGTCTCAACAAAATATTCCATAGCTTCTGGGAGAGACTCCGAAGATGCCAACAGGCAGCCCTGGTCGAGCGGCTCAACTCTCAGGAAGCGGGTGAGAAGGGACGCAGATAGAGTGAGAGGGACACCCTCGGGCAAAGCACCTGAACACCCACCCACCTGAACACCCACCCGGGCTGAAGGCCAGTAGGGTCTTGACCCGGAAGCATCGCCCACACCGGTGGTGGCCCAAGCACCTCAAGCAGCAGACAACCACCAGACCTCCCGCCGCTCCTGCACAAGGAGGAATTTCGAGCTCCAGAAGCTGACGAGTTTGTGGCCAGGAGATGCAGGCCTACATACCAGCCTGGGGAATCGGATGATGAGAGACGATGACTTGCAGACTTTTTCGTGACACGACCACTCTCTCCACCGGGGTCCTATGCATGAAACCCAGCCATAATGCCTCATAACCATGATTGTCACACTTAGGGTCTAGCATATTTTCTTTTTACCTAGTGCTCCAGACCACAGTGACATGTAATTTCTAGAGTAGAGAGTTATGTTTTATATCTTGTTCTCACCTGCACGACATACTCCTGACAAGCTAGGCTCATAGCAATTTTGTACACAGCATGCCTACCCTTTCCTATCTCTCAACCAGCTCATGCTTGCAGCTTAGTTGACAGTAATAAGCGACCGATATCAGTATGTTTCAGCATATTTCAGCACCCACTCTAGCATGTGTTCTTTATTCTATAAAATTGTGCATGCCTTTCCCAGTACCCCGGTTGTAAAACCTACTGATAAGCCTGAGGATTGCTGTTGGGGCACCTCAAGCCTGTATGCTATGTTCATATGCACTGCAAAAAAAAAAATAATAATATATATATATACATATATAAAAATAAAGATAATTCAGGCACTCACCCTTAAGAGATTTGTGGTTATCTTGCCTTAGGTGCTACCAGCGTCTGAGATATATAGTCAAAGATGAAGTAGGAGCACTCAAAAGGACTTTTTTCGGTGATTTTAATGTAGTGAAAAAAGTTTACAACAAAGTGTAACGCATCTATTCAATCAACGTTTCGACCCCTAAGGGTCTTTTTCAAGATCAAACAACTAGTGACAAAACGGCATTTAAATATACAATACAGATGAATAACTCACCAATCGCGTGCGTGTGATTAGCCGAACCCGGAAGTGTCCCAACGCCTCACGTGGTGCTGGGCGTGCGTGGTGACGTGCATCGTGGTTGCTAAGCAGCGAAGCTATACCCGGAAGTGTCCGGTCCTCGCTCAAACTACTGGGCGTGTATAGTGACGTGCACCCCAGTTGCTAAGTGATGGAGTGTACACTCCCAAGGCTAAGATACATGTAACAAACCCTCGTGAAAGAACTGCTGTAGGCAAAATCAAACACCTAGCAGAGAAGCCTTCCCCAGATATCGTTATCGCATCAAGAAACCTCTATTCCAAACTATAGACACCAGCTCGGGAGAATCAGCATCTGATGCTGAAAATAAAGAAGATAATACTTCGGTAAAGAAACATCCTTTTTTAGAGACCGGTACTCGGCCACGCGAATCCCCAGGCACGTCAAAAACCCAGCTTCATGGAAGAAAAAGAACTCCATCACCAGGAGAGGAAAGAAGGGATACCAGAAGCGGAGGTACAAAAGCCAAACCACCGCTGAGGAAGAGGTGAAATTAGTATTCAACTTATCACCAAAAATTTTGACAGAACACCACCTATCTGTTCTTTCCAAAGGTTTGACTTTTGTACCAGTATCCAAACCGGCTCCACTGCAGATGGACATTGAATTGTATAAAATCCAACGCACTTTGACCAATTATGAGAGGTGGAAGGACAACCCTGCAATGTCTGGTATAACAACCACTACTACTAAAAAACCTTTCAAAACTCAGTACAAAGGAGATTTGAAAACCTCCAATGTGTCAATTAAGACATTCATGCAGTCTGTGAGAAAGGAATCAGAAAAAATATTCAAAAACCCTACGGACCATCGACAGAATTTATCGGGGTAAGCGAGAAAGCAGCTCTTAAGGACCTCACGTCGGACCCGAACATCATTGTCCGTCCAGCGGACAAAGGAGGAGCCATTGTTGTGATTTCATACACTAAATACAAAGATGAGATATATAATCAGCTTTCTGACATCACAACATACCAACGGTTAACCTATAATCCCGTGAAAACATTTCAGAATCGCATTCAAAACACTATCTCCACTGGCATCCAGATGGGTTTCATTGACACGACTTTGGCGAAATTTCTATACGTAGAACATCCTAGACACCCTGTGTTGTATACATTACCCAAAATCCATAAAGATATGACAAATCCACCTGGAAGACCTATCGTCTCGGCTCGTGACAGCCTATTGGAGCCCATTGGCAAATTCATTGATTATCATATCAAATCAACAGTCCTGGACCTTCCAACTTGCTTACGTGACACCAACGATTTCCTGAACCATATTAAGAATGTAACTTCGGTACAAGCACAACATCTACTAGTTACACTAGATGTTAAGAACTTATATACCATAATACCCCATGCAGAAGGCATCCAAGCACTACGACAGATTCTCTCGGATTCACGTAAATACGACGGCCCACCCATCGAATTCTTGATGGAGCTATTACAAATAGCACTTACGTGCAATTATTTTAAATTTGAAGATCAATTTTTCTTACAATTGATGGGCACGTCAATGGGTGCAGCCATGGCGCCCTCATATGCGAATGCCTACATGTCGTGGTTTGAAACTGAACACATTCTGAAGAAATTTGACAATCAGATACTTTTGTATCATCGCTTTGTGGATGATATTTTTCTAATATGGACAGGCACCACAAGCAACCTGGAACAAATGATCAACGACATTAACTCGTCAGATCTACCTGTGAAGTTGACATTGACTTTCGATACATATATAATCCAATTCTTAGATGTTTCAATCTATAAGGATAAGGAAGAAGGTAAATTGGGATTTACCCTATACCGCAAAGAAACTGCGAGAAATACACTACTCCAATTCAACAGTTACCATCCAAAAAGATTGAAAGAATCTCTTCCTATATCTCAGTACATGCGTGTGCTGAGGTACAACAGCAATCCTGTGAATCAAGTCAAACAACTACAGGAGATGACTGAGAGATTTCTCGCCAGAGGCTACAGTCACGATGTCCTTATGAAAGCAAAGGACACAGCCATTGGACATATGACGCAGGTACCCAGGGAGACTACACAGAAATCTCAGCCAATAAGTAGAATGTATTTACCACTAACCCTCCACACCGGTACCCCACAAATTCAACAAGCCATACATAAGTATTGGGGAATCCTAGGTTCAGACAAAAACCTACCACCAATTTTTTCTCAAAAACCGAACATTAGTCTAAAACGCAACAAAAATCTGAAAGATCTGTTGGTCAGAAGTGACCCCACTCTCTGCTATCGGAAAATTACGGGACCCAGTAAGAAAGGCTGCCACCGTTGTAGTGGATGTGTCACATGCAGTCACATGAACACAGGCAATACGTTCGCCCACCCTCACAGTGGGGTTCGAATTCCAATTACCCAGTATATTACCTGTATGACCAACCATGTGATATACCTAATTACATGTCCCTGTGGCCTCTCATACGTGGGGAAAACTGATCTTACTCTCCGAGAACGAATACGCGGACACAGATCAAACATCACGACCGCATTCAGAGACCAGAAATCAGACAAGCCTGTTGCCAAACATTTCCTTCAATTGAATCACAGACTCCCTACATTGAAGTTCATAGCCATCGATCATGTTCCACTAAGTCCCAGAGGAGGAGACAGGTCCAAAATGCTACTGCAGCGTGAAACCTATTGGATACACCGTCTTGACACTGTCACTCCAAAAGGACTCAATGAATATATCTCCTTCACGATGTTCCTTTGAAAAATTCTTCTTATATATTTTTTATGCCTTAGCTAAATATGATTCTTGATCCTCGATTGATATACCTTTAGATTCGAGTGGATATTCCAGTATAAGGTACACACGTCCATATGACGTGGATTATGGTTGTCAGCTAGTCACAGTGTTGACATTTAATTAATTTTTTCAGAATTTTTTCATGATGCTTTGCCAGAGAATATCGATCCTTGATGTTTTTAGAGACATAGCTGCCGAGTAGATTGTAACTTTTTTTGTATGTGTCACTTTGTCACTATTGATACACTTTCACACTTTTCACAGTGGGAGCACTATTGACCCCTCGGCTGTCTCATTCTTACATTATGAATAGTAAGAAAAAATGTTCTTTTATAGAATATGAATTAAGTACTTCTTCACTTCCAAATATCCCACATCTAGATCTCAATTTTGAGATCCCTTAAATTTTGCCTACAGCAGTTCTTTCACGAGGGTTTGTTACATGTATCTTATCCTTGGGAGTGTACACTCCATCACTTAGCAACTGGGGTGCACGTCACTATACACGCCCAGTAGTTTGAGCGAGGACCGGACACTTCCGGGTATAGCTTCGCTGCTTAGCAACCACGATGCACGTCACCACGCACGCCCAGCACCACGTGAGGCGTTGGGACACTTCCGGGTTCGGCTAATCACACGCACGCGATTGGTGAGTTATTCATCTGTATTGTATATTTAAATGCCGTTTTGTCACTAGTTGTTTGATCTTGAAAAAGACCCTTAGGGGTCGAAACGTCGATTGAATAGATGCGTTACACTTTGTTGTAAACTTTTTTTCACTACATTAAAATCACCGAAAAAAGTCCTTTTGAGTGCTCCTACTTCATCTTTGACTATATATACATATATATATATATATATAAAAAATACATTATAACAATAGCTATTGAGAAGCAGATGATATGAGATTGTACCTTTATAATTTGATATACTTTCTCATGGCTTCCTCTGGAATGACATTTGTTGAGAATGGAAGACTGAAGAGGTTTCCACATTATCTTACATGGCAGACAATGACACATTTTTATCACATGATTGATAGCTTATTTTATAGGTCTGTGAAAACAGATAATGCTGTGTCTCTGGCCGCCAAATCTTCATTGGAGTATTTGCAGAACTAGCAGCCAAAGAAGCCGCAGAACCGGCAAGCCTGTGACAGTATCTTCATTCCCATATGTAGGTTTGATGGAGTATTAATAGAACACTGGATTCTGAACCAGCAAAGAGGGACAGAGTTTATATTGGACAAAATGCTTATGTGGCATTGAGAGCACAGGGTGGGGAGCACCAGACCACCTACAGGAAAATAGATAAGTTAGAATATAAATATTTTTCAACACATATTATCAAGCACAATGTTTTAGTAATTGTCTCTGTACTGCAGTAATCAGACAAATAATTAGTGGTAATCATTAAATAATTCTAAGATTCGGATGTAACTTAATTTCAGAGTGAAAAATGCCATGGGTGCCAAAGAAACCTCATTCTGTGCCAAACCAAGAGAGCCCTGCTTTCTGTTTGTCAAATCACTTAAATATAATTGGGCAAAATCTGGAACAATTGCAACATGTGAGAAATATAGTGAAGTCTATATGTAATTGTTATGCACATATTGCTTACACACAATGTATATTTACATGTAAAAAAAAAAACAATTGATCAATGAGACAAATATTTATTTTCAATGGCAACCAAGTACAGTATACATTGATAAAGTGTGTGATGTCATGTATAGTCCCTCTGTTCTAGCAGGTTGGTTACCTGCACTCAACTAATGACTGTGTTCATAGAAAGAAGACAGGTTCTGATGGAAACATTTAGCAATCCTTCCAGTTGAGGACTGATTGAAGGAAGACAGACACTGCTCAACTCATCTACTGATATTTGCAGGTAGTGCACCTCTTAGGAGAGAATTCTTAGATATATAGCTTGTCAGCAGTTTAAGCCTCCTGACCATAAGGAATATATTAACTTTGTGAGATCTGTTGAAACCACTATAAAAGGAGCTAAATCCTGGCTGTAATTCTCACATGGCAGGAAGACCATTTTACAGGAAAATGTTTTAATAGCTTTTTTGGAATTTTGAGGAAGCAGGTATTGTAACTCTCCCACAGTGATTATTCAGGCATGGTCTGTATTCAACAAGATATAGGAAATGTAAGAAGAAATTTAGCAAAGCAAAAATAGTGGTGTTTACGGTGGAAAGTGCCAAATGCAGAGACATTCTGTTGGTTGCTATGGTGACGACAGCTTTTTAAGCTCTTTGCCTCAGAAAAGCACCTGTTTTGAAAAATCATGCACTAGACTAGGCAATACTTCATGTGGGTTGTTGGGGTGTAGAGTAATGGGTTCACCTTCCAGGTCCCTCCTAAGTCTTAAATAAACTTTTACATTTTGCTATGCCTGGATGGTGGAATAAAGTAAATCACTTGAAATATATTCTTTGATGTTTCCAGTTTTTATTTCACAGCAGCAATCTACAAGATATGTGCTGGAATGTTACTTATTAACAAATAAAAATGTTGTCACATCATTTTCTAGTTGTGCTGATAAGGAGGTAGTGATTATCAGCAGGTTGGGAGCATTTTGTAATATTGTACAGGTGCATTTTCTGTAAAGCGTCCCCTTTTCTGTACCCCCTGCATTGATAAAGCTTGATCTTTTACTCACCTGCTTGTGTCTGGACGTCTATTCCCTCTGGGCATCAAGTGTTGCTATATTTAACATGTGGATTTCTCACAATAAAAATTGTCAAGTTATTCATGTTTCAAGTTGATACAAGTTACCAGAAGGACATGTGCAGGACCGAACTGAGAATGAAAAGCAGCCCAATAACGTGTCGCGCCAGCATAGTGTGCAGATATAGACGTGGAAAAAAGAACTAATTGAAAACTAAAAACTATTACTCCAACGGGAAAGAAAGCACTCATACGGCTTGAAAATAAACAAAAGAGCGAACTAACTTTAAGCAGACGTGCATGTGCATATAATCAATGTTTCAGTTCAACTACCTTGACATATTAAGGACAGTTTGGTAATGGGACTGAAATGGTGAATGGAATCTGTGGACAGCTGTAAAAAAAATAATTATCTCATTTATTTTGATGTTCAATGAGTGTGCTCTTCACTTTGGCTGAGATCTTCAAACTTGATGGTCTCAGTCAATCCAACGCTTTCCCATAGGTAAGCATTAGAAGGCTATTGCGCATGCATGGCAAAACGCTGTATTGCATCAATAATCATCTACTCAAAGAGATGCATTGAATAAATGCATCTCTATGGGGAACGTTCAGTGCCTCCATGTAGAGTGTGGAGATGCTTAATGCAGGTGCTGCACAGTACAAAGCACTGGACTAGGAAGCACTTCTAGTGGCCGTCTGAGTGACTGCCACTATGTGTTCCTAGGCTGCATTTACAGTGTTCAGACTGCAGGGACAGGCTACAGACACCCAAATTGCTACATTAAACTGTAGTGGTTCTGGGACTATTGTGTCCGTTTAATAAGATGTCTTTCACATAGACTCCTGTGCTGAAGAACTGAGTTACAGTTAGAGCAGGGGACACAGGCGAAGATGCACCCCCCCTACAATAAATGCATCTTCTCCTGTGTTTTTTTAACCTACCTTTTGGATTTCTTTCCCCCTTTTGTCTTTCTTATTCCCTCTTTTGATTCCTACTTGCTTTAGTGTATCTTATCTAGCATTTTTCCTCTTTGTGTGTCTTACATGCTTCTTGTGTGTCTCTTACAAGCTCCCTTTGCGTATATTTTACTTCCTCCCAGGCCCTTTGTTTGTCTCTTTTCCCCCGTCTTCAGCTCCTCTCCATTTCTCTTTCCCCCCAGTCCCTTTAGTGTGTCTTTCTCCCCCAATCCCCTTTGATGTGTTTCTTAGCCCCTGCCCTCTTTCTCCCCTTCCCCAGCCCTTTTGTGCATCTCTTTCCTCTACCACAGCACCACATTGTATGCCAGTGTCCTGGTCAGAAAGGGTTGCTGACCAGTGCAGCAACCTCTATAGGGTGGAACCTAGAATGCAATATACACAAAAAACAAAGCAAAACAATAAGTGTATTGATTTTTACAAGGAAGACAGTTAAATGAATTACAAACACAGATAACTGAATGTAAGAGAAGGGCCTCTGAATACAGGGAAGCAGGGCCTCTGGATACAGAGAAGCAGCCAACTCAGGAACACAGGATAGGCAGCCAGCTAGCACAGGAACTTAAGATAGGCAGCTAGCTCAGATATACAGGGCAAAAGGACCAGACCAACAACATTATTAACATTCATGAACTGGCAAACAAAAAAAGTGAGGCTCAACTAAATAGGGAGGAGATTATTGGAAAGTAAGGACAGCTGGAAACAGAGAGAGATCTAAGTCTGGGTGCAGCAGCCTGCAATAGCACAACAGACAGGTAGTGGCACTGTGAGGCACCAGACTGAGAATAAACCGAATCATGACATTGTATCTCTTTCTCCACAGTCCCTCTGTGTGTCTCATTCTCCCCTTCCCAAGCCCCTCTGTATGTCTCTTGTTCACCTTCCTCAGTGTTTCCATGTGTTTATATTTCTCTTTTCCCAGCCCCTCCATGTGTCTTTCACTTCTCCAGCCCCTCTCTTTGTCCCCCAAGCACCTTTGCATGTCTCCCCCATCCTTCTGTATGTCTCTTTCTTCCCACAGCCTCTCTATCTCTTTCACCCCCTGAGCCCCTCCGTGTGTCTAATTTCCCCCAGCCCTTCCTTGTGTCTCATTTCCCTTAGCACTCCATGTGTCTCATCCCCCCTGAGCCCTTCCACGTGTCTCATTCCATCCCTACCCCTTCATGTATATCATTCCCTCCCAAAGCCTCTCCATGTGTTTCATTTCCCCCTTATCCCCGTTATGTGTTTCATTTACCCCAGCCCCTCCATGTGTCTAATTCCCCCCCCCCCCCCAAGCCATTCGATATGTCTCATTCCCTCCCAACCTCTCTGTCATGGCAAGGGTGCATAATTCATTATTTCATTATGAAATATTGTCCGGTAATGTAATTTGTATAGTGCCTGCCTAGTAGAGATGGTGTTGTCAGTATCAAAAGGGGTTAATTTAATTGTATGGGAGTTTTATAGCCTTAATCCCTCTTTAAAGCTGGGACCCCCCACAGAGGTCAGATGACAGAAGGGGTAATGTTAATTGCATAGGAATGTAAAAAGGGAAACATGTATCCTGTGACTAATCAAAAGCTCTGCCAGGTGTGAGATTCTACAGGTGAAAAGCCTTAATGTCTGGCATGGCATGTACCTCTTAATTGATGAGTCGGTCTCTTTGATGTGTTAATGGCCATTAGCCTTGTTCTAGTATCATATCCAAAAGGAAAAAAAACATTAATATTTACCCACAGAATAATAATTAAGCCTATTTTTTTGTTAGATTTGGAATGTAACAAGTGCCATCTACTAAACAAGCCCAAACAGGACTGTCATAACTTAACCATAGGGGAAGGGATTGTGATGTGTGCTATATTGGGTCACATGTAAGATTTGTGACATGTATATGAAATGGGAAAATAATACATTCGTAGATGCAATTAATATTTCTGTGGCAGGTACTTAAGAGAAGATAAAACCAAACGTTTCCATTTGGATTGATGTGGGTCTAGACACAAGGGGGTGGTCACCAAGTGGCTCTATAGATATGCCTTAACTCCACCTCTGGGTAAGGCGAGGTAATCCACAGGGTATATCTCTAATAATCCTGAAGGGTGCATTGTACTTGCTTGGGGCCAAAATCTAATTCTAAAGGAGTCACTATCTTTCCCACCAGAGACCCCCTGGGGCAGAAGTTTTTACTCTGAAACGCTGAGTAAGTGATTAGGACTTTCTGTTATTTTATCCCTTTTGTTTTATCTGTTGTTGGTGTAAATATTTTGCCTGTCATCTATATTTTTGCATGCAGCGAGACAATTTTTAGCTCATAATAAATTTTCCTTTATTAAGTTCTGCCTTTGTCTGGTAAAGAATCACGTTACTTGAAGAGACTAATTAGTTTTTTTGCAATTCCTTAAATATTGTGCTAAGTTGTATTTGGTGGGTTTTTATTATTGATTTACCTGGGGGACCAAGGCACCCCATTTATTAATTGTCTAGGTGGTGGTAGTGTTAAAATAGTAATAGCTATATTATTATGTTTAAGTGTGGATGGTGTTAAGGGGGATTTTGTTATTATTTCTGGTCTAGTGCAGACAAATGATGAATTTTAACTCTTTGACCACCACAACTATGTCACACACACTCTTGAAGTAGGGTGCGTTCATGACACCCTCCATGTGTCTCATTCCCTCCCAACCCTTCCATTTATCTTATTCCCCTCCATGTGTATCATTCCCCCTTAGCCCATCCATCTGTCTCATTCCCCCCCAGACTCTCCATCTATTTCATACTCCTCCATGTGTCTAATCCATGTGTCTCATCCATGTGTCTCATCCATGTGCCATCCATGTGTCTCATCCCCCCCAGAGCCTCCATGTGTTTTATTTTTTATATAAATATGCAGTCATTTTAATAATTTCATGTCAAAATCAAACTCTTCTTTCAAATCACAATCTATTAGAAAGACTTTATTTAGATTCTAAAATCCCTTATGCAAAGTGATAGATATACATTGTCTTTATAAATTCTGCTACAAATGTCACTTGTAATGTTTGTTACAAGAGGGATGTTTTGTGCATTTTCTCAAAGATAACACATACACTGCATGATGTGTAATGTACTACTACAGATAGACCCATATAATTTTCCATTCTTGCTTTGTATCATATTATTTTATTAATATTATTTTATTAATATTATTTTATTTATTCATACTACTTTCTGTTGGTTTCTATACTATTTGTTGGTGGTTTAAGTTTTAGACATATTTTAATGTTTATTTTATTAGAGTATACATCGGGACATCTCATTTTTATAAACATGCTTATTTTACTCATGTACAGCTCCTTATTTATCAATATGTATGTAGAAACCACATATACAATACTCAGTTTGGTTTTAACATAGAAAAAAAACATTGCACATCGCACTCACGCTCTCTGAAAAATAGAGTTCAGACTCTCAAAATGCGTAGGAGCAGCACAAACACCGACTTGCTTTGTATTTTGTGAGTGCACCCAGTTGGGGAGCCTGTGTTCTTATGTGATGTTATTTATATGCACATATTTTCTAATAAACAACACTGCACTATAGGAGTCTGTCTATTTTGCACTTTTTTTAAGGACCTTTCTGTAAAAACAAAATAAATGTTATATAAAGTAATGCAGTAGGAAAATTGAAGGAAAGGTCATAGATAGTAAAAAATGTACAAGAGAACACAACTTGATTTGAAGATTGAAAGAAAGGTCATGGCAAGTGAAAAATATGCAAGAGAAAAAGAAGGGGTATATGAAGGTCTCTGCAGATTGCTAAGAAGTCAACATAAATGCATACGTTGCATAGTCAGCATTTATTTGAATAGTAAAGTAATTTATCTAGACATAATATGTGTATGGCCACACACCGAAAAAAAATCAAATGGCAAGCTTAAAATAGTTTTAGAGAGTGAGGCATTAATAATAATAATAATAATAATAATAATAATAATCATAACTGCAACATTATTGCTTGTTATGTTATACAATTTCCTGGCATGATTCTTTCTATTTATACATTTACATATACAGTATATGATTCAATTAGTCTTCCCTATTCTGTAACACTGGTTCAGAGGAGTTCAGAAAAGCAGTGCTTTTCTGAACTGAATAAATCTGCAGCACCGGTTTTAGAGATTTATCAACAACCTCATGGCGGCCGATCATCAACCAAATGCACTAGTCAGGATGCCCAAATTGTCATTCACTTGCTTTTGCCTGCTGGCAACACTAGCAGACAATGTGCAAATAGTTAAAATCCAACAGCAGCATGAGGGTCAAAATGCTGCGGC
Source organism: Pelobates fuscus (assembly GCF_036172605.1). Classification (NCBI taxonomy): domain Eukaryota; kingdom Metazoa; phylum Chordata; class Amphibia; order Anura; family Pelobatidae; genus Pelobates; species Pelobates fuscus. The sequence goes on along the minus strand of NC_086318.1, from coordinate 131,006,722 downwards.
ACCTTGCCAGTGCTTCCTAGCCAGCCTCCACATGAATAAAGGAAAATCCAATGGAAGTCAATAAGACCTCCATATTGCTAAAATAGAGGTATTGTACCTCCATATGCCCCATCTGCCATCCAGCAGATGGGGGCATGTGTACTAAACATTTAAAATTAGTGACTGGGCAGTCATTGCTGTCTAGTCACTAGAAAAGGCCCCATCCCATGGAAAAAATGGGCGAGGGGACATAGTACTCCTTCCTGGGCCCTCCATGCAAGTGGGTGGGGTCCCTAATAAGTATAACAAGGGGGGCCTACTGTCCCCTCCAGTTGCCTCCAACCATGGCAGTGGGGGGCTCTCTTAATTGTAATAAGAGGGGGCCTAGTGTCCCTCCTAGGGTGGGGACCCTGACAAATATAATAAGGGGGTGACCTAGTGTTTCCTCTACTGGCCCCCACCCATCCTGGTAGGTTAAGGCACTAATAGTTATAAAATGGTGGGGACCTAGTGTCTCCTCCACTTACCCCTATCCATGCCATGACTGGGGGCCCTAATTAATTAAAAAGTATGGGTGGTGGACAATAGAGTAGAGTGAGACGTGGCTGTCAGAGTGCTCTGATCGATTGGTTTACTAAATCAGAACGTTCTTGGTCATATTGAAAACTTTGGGAAATTTTATTACCCTATCATAACGCGGGAAGTGTATAAAAGGGCTTTTCCCATTAGAATCGCTCATTCTGCCGCAAACCCTCCATGGGGGAAGGTGGATTATTTTTTTTGTTCCGGATTAGTTTTATTTTTGTGGCGGGTTTCTTTTTTTGTGATTATGCCTTTCTTCATTTTAATTAGTGGTGTCAGGAATTATGTTTTTTTATTTGGACTTTTTTTTTATTATTATTATTAGGGTGAAGGGGTAGGTAGGGCATTTTATTTTAGGGGGAGGCTAGAGCATTGTAAACCCTAAGCTATCAGGGGAGAAGGGGTACTTAATATTATTTAATGGGGGTAAAATGGCTTATCTACCCCTCACTTTATCATTAATTAGAGCCCCCACTTGCCAGAATGGGTGAAAGTCAAGGAGGGGACCCTTAGTCACTAATTTTTCATGTTTAGTAGACATTCCCTAACTAAGCCTGGCTTTGCTGCCTTCAGCTGGGATTTCAGCTATCTGGCGGAGATTGGCATTGCTGAAATCCTGACCATACGGGACCTGAATTACAAAATATGTTGATGAATTCCATCCATGTCTGGATTTTTCAGTCTGAGTGGACCTGTATGTAGCCAGATGTTTTTTCTCAAGCAGTTTGTGGTCATTTGGAAATTAGTGGATAACAAAGATAACAAAACTGCCTTGAGCATTCTGCCTTCTCAAACTCAATAAAGTAACTAAGTAACTCTCGTTTGAAATGCCTGATGTGCAATAAGTAACAACAAATTTTACAATTAAATCACTCTTTTTCCCACATTGTCATTATTTGCCACAAAAAGTACAAAATGAGTCGGTATGAAAGACTATTCAGTGGGGCTTTTTCTGTAAATATCCGGATAATATTTTTTATGTTTCGTCTGTCTGTCTGTCACATAATTATTACATTTATATTAGCATATCTGTGGTCGATTTCATGGCACCCTTTATTTTAAATTCTGCAGTTAGAGCACTTCCATGGCAAGGTATTGGCCACATAATGTTTAGATAGCTTTGTGTGTGACTGATCACTGTTTGTGTGATAAAGGGAGTGAACTAATCGTATGAAAGTCTTATATTTTCGCAATATTTGCAAACACGCTCACTGAAATTGACTCACATAAATTACCTTGCAGGTCTGTGATACATGCTTAAATTTATGAACTTGCAGAGAATATGAAACTAGGGGATTTTGTTCCCATATCTGCCCATCAATAACAGGGAAATGTATAAGGAAATGTAATTTGAACATGCAAGCTTACTACTGTAGACAACGTGTAAATCACTTTAGTTGTCCTGCAGCATTTAACCTGATATGGAATAGCCTCCGATGACCTTCAGCAGACTTTGAACAGTGTTGTCTAAGGGAGGGCACAGCAGGAGCCAGGCACTTGTCACACAGTCTGATGAATTCTGGTGAACGCTAAGTTTTAATAGAAATGTATTAGATGACTTTTCCATTAATAAAGAGATTTAGTGTGTAGGTAAAGAATTATCACTGTTTTGTTTCCTTCAAACCTTAAACAAGCAATGTTTTACAATATTAATATTATTATTCATTATTATTTAAAAAAGTGCCAACATTTTCAGCAGCTCTGTGTACTTGTTTGATTAGATAAACAAGAAAGTCGACAGGGCAAGTTTGACTTATATGAACAAGTGGTAGTGAGGGCCATTGTGATATATAAAGTCACACTTTATCAATTATTGCCGATGTTTTCTGATTGAACATAGATGGAAACAGACATGGAAGCTAATAGCAAATCTGACATCTCGTAGGAGGTTGAAAAAACAAGCAATGCATTACTTTATTCCACAAATACATTGCAGCGTTAATACTAAAGGACCGCATTGAAACTAATCGGTCTGAATGTCCTTAGTAGTACTTTATGAGATTTAGGTTTTGATCCGAATAACATTGCAATTGAGCTGATAATATTTAAGAAACATTTATTTTATTGATCAATCTTTTTTTTTTTAATTAATTTTATTTAAAGTCTTATCATTTACTAACATTTTTCAGAAAGAATAAAAAAAATGTAGGATGTTACATTAGAATAAAGCTATAGGAGTTTACATTACAATTGGGAAATGTGTCACAAACTACAATAAATATAAAAAATGCACACTTTATAAGCATTATTTGATAGTAAAAACTGTTTAAAAAAAAAAGTAAGTATCAAATAATTTCCTTTAGGTTATAAGGTAACACTGAGTTTGAAATATAAAAGATCAGACCTGGTGTAAGAAAAGAAAAGGAAAGAACAGAAAACAACAATTTAAGTAATTTAAGGTCAGCAGGGTGTGGATGCATGCCATGTTGCCTGCCAATCATGTAAGGCCAGCCCACTAAGAGCAGACCATGCAGGGAACACTGCACTTGCACTATTCTTGTTGCAGACAGTTCCAGGGTTGGGATGGATGCCAGGAAGCAAAACCTGGGACTCTACCATCGAAATTGGGAAGGTTGGGAGGCCTCAGGCTATGTGGAGGAAAATGTCAATGCTACATGTGCTTTTTTTTTTTTTTTTTTTTTTTTTAATGCTTGGCAGGGGTTAATAGAACAAAGCATGAGATGAGCTGAGTCAGTCGGAATTATCACCAGGCATGGAAGTAGATTGACCATCCCACAACCCCGAAAGCAAAGGAAGAGGCTCCTGGGCAAGGCTGTCTTAATTGGAAGGAATTCAAATTCCAACTACTGAAAAGCTATATTTGTTCTCCATGATTAGAATTCAGGTAATCATTTTATGGCATTTCATTTTATTTTCTCAGTCTTTGTGTGCTATAGAGTGGCAGAGTTTCAAGCTAATTTGGAATGATAATGGCCTACTTTAATGGCCTACTTTAATGTCACTCACTAGAAATTAATACATTTTTTAAAATTGCCCCCCATATGGAATTTCTATTGAAAGGAACACTATTCACCCAGATCACTTCATCTCAATCACTTAATCCCTGTCTTTTTAACCCTGCAATGCAAAACATTGCAGTTTTTAAGAAATAACAATATTTACAATGTATTGTTGTCTACTTATAGTGACTGTCAGTATGAAAACCAATGGAGGTGCTTCTGCTGCACTGACCGAGTAAAACCTGATCATGTGACGTAGAAGCCTACAGAGGAATGAATTGATTCGATGCATTCCTATAGGGACGTTTAAAAGCACTCTGTATTCACTGTTTGTGTGTTCAGGGGTGTACCTAGAGCATTTGGCAGGCCTGTATTTTCCCCAAGCAGGCATTTGTTTCTCTCTCTGTGTGTTTGTTTGTCCCCCCAGCCCTTCTGTGTGCCTCTTTGCCCCCTAGCCCTTTTGTGTGTCTATTTTTCCCACCTCATTCCCTCTGTGTGTCGTTGTGCCCTCCATCCCATATGCGTGCCTCTTTGTGCCCCCCAGCTCTCTGTGTGCCTTTTACTCCCAGCCCCTTTGTTTGTTCCTTTGTGCTTCCTCCTCCGATACTCTTCTTTTGCCCCCTGTGCTGTTCTTTTGCACCCCATCCTCTCCAGTGCCCTTCTCTTGACCTCCCACCCCTCCTGTGCGCTTCTTTTGCCCCTTCTTCATCTCTGCCCTTCTTTTGCCCATCCCCTGTTCTTCATTTGCCCCCTCCACTCCTGTGCCATTCTTTATCCCCTACCCTCCTGTGCCCTCTCTTGCCCCCTCACCTTCTGTGCTTTTCTTTGGCCCCATCCCCTCCTGTGCCCTGATTTAGCCTCCCTTCACTATCATGCCTTCTGTAGCCTCTTGCTCTCATGTGCTTTTATTCAGCCCGCCTCCCTTCCCCTCCCCTCTTTAGCCCCCCTCCCCAGTCATCAGGAGATCGCCCCAGCTCCGGGAAATCCACTGGGAGAGGTGAGCAGCACAGAGGATGACTCAATGCTAAAAAAAGGTTAGTCAAACTATTATAATTTTATTTTTGATGCACACAGGAAGGGGGGAGATTAATACAAGTAGGGGCAGGTTTATGTTCCTAATGCTGCACTTCTCCATTCCTCTCGCCCCACCACTTGCCCACTTGATCCTGTCCCATCTCACCTCATCAGATCTCTCTCCCCTTGTCTTGTGCCTATCCTAACACACATCTTTAACTGCTCTCTCTCTTCTGGCACTGTTCCTGCTGACCTTAAACATGCCACTGTAATACCTATCCTGAAAAAAACATCTCTTGACCCGTCCTCCCCCTCTAACTATCGTCCCATATCCCTGCTCCCTTACTCATCAAAGCTTTTGGAAAGACTTGTCTTTACCCGTGTGTCTCACTTCCTTAATTCCAACTCTCTCCTTGACCCTCTTCAGTCTGGCTTCCGCCCTCTCCACTCTACTGAGACCGCTCTTATCAAAGTGACTAATGACCTAATCTCCGCTAAATCCAAAGGTCACTACTCCATATTAATTCTCCTTGACCTCTCTGCTGCCTTTGACACAGTTGATCATGCTCTCCTCCTTCAAACTCTTCAATCACTCGGTCTCTGTGACTCTGTCCTTTCTTGGTTTTCCTCCTATCTCTCCCAACGCTCATTTAGTGTCTCCTTTTCCAAGGATACCTCCTCCCCTCGCCCTGTCTCGGTTGGAGTTCCCCAAGGCTCTGTCCTTGGTCCCCTTCTATTTTCTCTTTATACTGCCTCTCTTGGAAAACTTATTGCCTCTTTTGGATTCAACTACCACCTGTACGCTGATGACACTCAGATATACCTCTCCTCACCGGACCTCTCCCCGGCCGTCCTGCAACGTGTCACTGCTTGCCTCTCTTCCATCTCTGACTGGATGTCGTCACGCTTTCTCAAACTTAACCTCTCTAAAACTGAACTCCTTGTCTTTCCTCCTCCTAATACCGATCCTCCTCTCTCACTCTCCCAAGTCAGTGATATCCACATAAGTCCATCCCTACAAGCGCGCTGTCTTGGCGTCATACTTGACTCTGGTCTCACCTTTGAGTCTCACATCCAGTTTGTTGCCAAGTCCTGTAGGTTCCAACTCAAAAACATAGCCCGCATCCGCCCCTTTCTTACGCAAGATGCTACCAAGGAGCTTGTCCATGCTCTAGTAATTTCCCGCATGGATTACTGTAACCCTCTCCTGATTGGTCTCCCCAAAAGCCATACTGCCCCGCTACAGTGTGTAATGAATGCTGCAGCTAGACTGATTTTCCTATCCAGTCGGTCCTCTCACACCTCGCCCCTCTGCCAGTCCTTACATTGGCTCCCTGTATCCTATAGGAGTCAATTCAAAGTGCTAACCCATACATTTAAAGCACTGAACAATTCCAGCCCCTCTTATATCTCTTCACTGATCCAGAGGTATGCCCCTCCTCGTACCCTCCGCTCTGCCCGCGACCACCTCCTGACCGCTGCTCGCACCCGTACGGCCAACTCACGCTTGCAGGACCTCTCACGGGCGGCTCCTCTCCTATGGAATAACTTGCCTACTGCCATCAGACTCTCCCCTAGTCTTCAATCATTTAAGAAGGGCCTTAAAACCCATCTCTTCAGGAAAGCGTATGGCCTCCCAGAGTAATCTCTCCCTTACATATCTGTCTCTTGCTCTCCTATGGGATAGTGCTTTGCTCTCTCCTCCAGCTCTGCTTCACTCCTACTTGATATTTCCTATCCTAATGTTTCTAATACCCCACCTCCTATAGACTGTAAGCTCATTTGAGCAGGGTCCTCTTCAACCTATTATTCCTGTAAGTTTTCTTGTAATTGTCTTATTTATTGTTACATCCCCCCCTCTCAAAATATTGTAAAGCGCTACGGAATCTGTTGGCGCTATATAAATGGCAATAATAATAATAATAATAATAATAATAATAATGCTATAGTGTTCTTTTAAACATGTGTCCAAAAGCTATCATAGCTGAGGCTGTTTTCCCATCTAAAAACTTCTCTAGATACCATCCTTTTTTCTCGGCCACCAGGAGAATATATTTGTTTCAGAAATCTTGAAATACCAGTGCTAGTCATTAGATAACCTAAGATTCTTAGATATTTATTCTTCCTACATAAAAATGATTAGCTAATAGATTGAAGTAAACAATACAGAATAGTGTACAGCATATAGATCAATATAGAGTACATTATTAGTCCATTACCTTAACAATAAAGGGCATCACAGTAGCCAAAAGGTATATATATATATAAAACATGTTTACACCCAGTATTCTGTAGTAGGTATCACTGCAGGGATAAAACAAACACTCTCATAGGGCAATATGGTCTTTGTAATTTATAAAACAAAATCACAGTATAAATCCTATAGTTATCACACTCACATATTTCTGAGCCTGTCTATATGACTGGCTCGGGTAATTCAGCTTTGGTGTGATATTGGAGCTTCCACTGGAGTATTAGGAATAACTTGGTCCTCAATGAGGAAACACAGGAAAGGCAAAACCAGTTAAGGTAAAAGTATATAACATTTATTTCAAACAAATATAAAAACCTTACATTAGGGTAACTGGTATGCCAAAGTCCAAATTCACAGATGTACAGCAAGCACAACACATTTCAACACTTGTCCTGTGTCTTCCTCAGGTGTCATGGTTTGCTGTATGGTGTTCCTGTTTTTAAATTGTGTTTTTGCACCATTTTCGGTGCTAAGCTCCACCTCCATACTTCTAAATTGTTGGAATTGTATTTTGAACCCTTGAAGCCGCCGCCCCGAGGCTCACGAGGGTACCTGGCATCATTTTGGTTCCTGGAGCCATCTTTTCCATTTCGCTTGCGCGTTCGTTCCAGTGGTAATTTTTTCCAGAAAGATGCGTTCCATGCATTCCACGCTCATGTTAAGTCCCTTTCTTAGTTCACAGTGATCCTAATTTTAAATGGAGCATACCAACCACCTTTATTTCCCTTCCCATAATAGGTGGTTGTGTTCCCAAGGTTCTTACTCCATATTAGATAAAGGTAATGGTACATAGAATAAAAACAGATAATAGAACAGTGTAAGAGAAAGGTAATAAGTATATAAGTCATTCATTTTAAAGAGAAGTATTATTAGAGAGGATATTTCCTGATGAATATTAAATAAAACATATATATAATCTATAAAAATATATATAGGTAAAACTTATTTTTTTTAAAGTATATATAATTCCTAAAAGTCTATGAAAATCCAACAAAAACATTCTTAAGGATTTTTAAATATAATTACAAAGATCAGTCTATATTTAAGCCATTTGGAAAGAGGGTTTCCATATCAAAGATCCATTTCATCTCTATTTTATTAATTATCTTCATTTAGTCACCCCCTCTCCTTTGCTTTTTAACTTTTTGTATTCCCATAAAGTGCATTTGTCTAAAATCACCATTGTGAAATTCATTAAAATGTGCAGAGACTAAGTATATTTAAAACTCTATTTTCAATGTTGCTCAAGTGTTTGCCAATCTTTACTATTAATGGTCTTGTGGTTCTCCCCATGTATTGGAGACCATATGCGCATGTCAGGAGACATATTACGTTACTTGTATTACATTTAATAAAACTTTTAATTCTATATTCTTTGTTAGTTACACTTGAAGATAATTTTTCTGTTTTTCTAGATAAAATCTTTGTCATCTTACATGCCCTTCACTGATCACAATCATAAAAACCTTTTAGTGCTTCTCCCTGAATATCTCTATCTCGTTTTTTGTTTTCAAGGATGTAACATTTTAAGACTTTTTTTTTAATTAGTAGCCCATCTTAACACAATTTTAGGTTTTTCTCCAATAAAAGCTTTTAAATCTTCATCCTGCTTTAAAATGTGCCAGTGTTTGGATAAAACTTTTTTTTAAACTTAGACTCTTGGAATTAAAATTACATATAAAAGCAACTTGTGTTTTTTCTTTAATATTATATTACCGTATATACTCGAGTATAAGCCGACCCGAATATAAGCCGAGGCCCCTAATTTTACCCCAAAAAACTGGGAAAACTTATTGACTCGAGTATAAGACTAGGGTGGAAAATGCAGCAGCTACTGGTAAATTTCTAAATAAAATTAGATCCTAAAAAAGTTATATTAACTGAATATTTATTTACAGTGTGTGTATATAATGAATGCAGTGTGTGTGTGTGTATGAATGCAGTGTGTATATGAATGCTGTGTGTGTGTGAATGCAGTGTGTATATAATGAATGGAGTGCAGTGCGTGTATATGAGTGCAGTGTGTGTATAATGAATGCAGTGCAGTGTGTGTATAATGAATGCAGTGCAGTGTGTGTATGAGTGCAGTGTGTATGCAGTGTGTATATAATGAATGCAGTGTGTATGTATGAGTGCAGTGTGTATATAATGAATGCAGTGTGTGTATGAATGCAGTGTGTATATAATGAATAGAGTGTGTGTGTATGAGTGCATTGTGTATGCAGTGTGTATATAATGAATGCAGTGCAGTGTGTGTATATGAGTGCAGTGTGTGAGTGCAGTGTGTATATAATGAATGCAGTGCAGTGTGTGTATGAGTGCAGTGTGTATATAATGAATGCAGTGCAGTGTGTGTATGAGTGCAGTGTGAATGCAGTGTGTGTATGTGTGTATGTATGAATGCAGTGTGTATGCAGTGTGTGTATGAATGCAGTGTGTATGCAGTGTGTGTATATAATGAATGCAGTGCAGTGTGTGTATGCGTGTGTGTATGAATGCAGTGTGTGAGTGCAGAGCATTGGTGGGGGTGGGCATTTTATTAATTATTGTAATATATATTTTTTTAATGTTGTTATTATTTTTTTATTATTATTTTTTTTATTATTATTATTATTTTTATTTTTTTTCGTCCCCCCTCCCTGCTTGTTAGCTGGCCAGGGAGGGGGGCTCTCACTCCCTGGTGGTCCAGTGGATGGGCTGTAGGAGCGGGGCTGTCAGGAAGCTGTAACTTACCTTCACCGCAGCTCCTGTCAGCTCCCTTCTCTCTCCTCCGTCCGTGCAGCTCCCAGGTCAGCTTCCTCTGCAACTCTCGCGGCCGCGCGGAGCGTTGCCACGATAACCCGTGGCAACGCTCTGATCCCGCGGCTCTCGCGAGAGTTGCAGAGGAAGCTGACCTGGGAGCTGCACGGATGGAGGAGAGAGAAGGGAGCTGACAGGAGCTGCGGTGAAGGTAAGTTACAGCTTCCTGACAGCCCCCGGTCCTTGTCTGTATTATGGCAATGAAAATTGCCATAATACAGACAACTGACTCGAGTATAAGACGAGTGAGTGTTTTTCAGCACAAAAAATGTGCTGAAAAACTCGTCTTATACTCGAGTATATACGGTAGATCTTTCCTAGGATTTCTATATACTTCTTTCAATTGTTTTTCTACCTTCTTCTTTATATAACTGGAATAATTAATTCCATTATTCCAGTTATATACGTCCTGCCTAAACTGCACAAAGATCCTCTAATCCACCAGGAAGACGTATTTTGGCAGGGGTGGACTCGTTATTGTCACCACTGTCACAATATATTGACACTTTATTGGAACGACTAGTATTACTAAAGCATACATTAAGGCCACTATGAATCTCCTCCAAAGTTTGGAAGGTTTTAAATGGCGTGGAGACTACTTTTTAGTAACTAGTGATGTTAGTAGTCTCTACACTATTATAGAGCATGAAAAAGGCAGTGAAATTATTTTTGAAAAATGCAGGTAAGAAGAGCAGGTTAATTTTATTTTAGATGGTATCTATCTCATCCTGAATAATAACTATTTTTGGTTTGAGAGTGAATACTAGTTACAGAACAGAGGTACAGCTATGGGGACCAAGATCGCACCCAGTATGCTAATTTATTTATGTATTTTTGGGTGAGATCTTGGTGATGATTGCTACACCCGCAACACAATGTAGACGAATTTGCATGTTATTACAGTACATTATATAACCTCAAAGAGGCCAGGAATACACATGTACCAACCCTTGCCCAGATCCAAGATTTCCTAGCGAACGTCAATCTACCTAAACTCAAAGAGACGGAAATAGAACAGATCACTAGCAAAATAACAGAAACAGAAGTGGCCACAGTAATAACTAAACTGCCTTTACATAAATCCCCGGGGCCTGACGGCTTCACAAACTTATACTACCAGACATTCTCAGAGGCAGTAACACCGCACCTGACACATCTTATCAATCACTGTTTCTCCACAGGCACATAGTACATAATGACCAATCAGGTTTTATTAAACAGAGACAAGGGTCAGACAATACCAGAAAAATACTTAATATCCTGGCTCACATGGAGTCCCACCAAATGGAAGGTTTTCTCCTGGCGCTGGACGCGGAGAAGACCTTCGACAGACTAAATTGGCAATATATGGAACAGGTACTGCTTAAATTTGGATTCCCAACGGCTTTTATTAAAGGGGTCATGGCACTGTACATGAAACCCTCAGCCAGAGTTTCAAATGCAGGCTTCGTATCGAGCCCATTCTCCATCACAAACGGGACATGGCAAGGCTGCCCACTTTCACCCTTGTTATTTGTACTCCCTCTCGAACCCCTAGCACATATAATCAGACACCAAGCAGACATCAAGGGAATACAGATAGGAGTCACTAACCTCCAATTAGCTATGTTTGCGGATGACATTTTCATAACCTTATCAAACCCAGGCAAATCCCTACCATATCTCCTAGAAGTCCTCAACGCATATAGCAAGATATCATACTACAAGCATAATCAACTAAAAACCCAAGCGCTGCCAATCAGACTAAAGACAACGGTAGTACAATCACTTAAAAATAAACATGCCTTTGACTGGAGAAATACCCATATAACATACTTAGGGGTGAAAATCGGAACTACAATCAGAGGAATTAACACGCTCAACTTTTCCCCACTCCCACAAATCTGTAAACAGCTACTGCACAAATGGAAAGATGTATTGTTGACATGGCTTGGGAGAATTAATGCTGTGAAAATGGTGATCCTTCCCAAGCTCCTATAAATGTTTAGAATGCTCCCTCTCCCCTTGTCCATTTCACCGGGCAAGCAAATCCAAAATCTTATATCTACCTATGTTTGGGAAAACAAGAAACCACGCCTCCCGAGTATACTTCTCCAGACACCAGTGGGTAGAGGTGGGACAGGCCTCCCCAATATTATACACTACCATAAAGCTGCAATATTAGAAACAGCAATACAAACTTCATGCTCCCAAATTGACATTCCAATTGCTAGACATGGAAAACGAATACTATCCAAACAACTCAGTGGTGGACCACATGTGGACGCCCAAGCACCTCAGGGGAAAAAACACCCCGCTGCTTCCCACGTCCAAGCTCACAGTCCAAATATGGGATTACCTTCATAAACAGCACACACATACTACGAAGTTATCACCATGGGCACCCATAACTACACTGAACTCCTTATCCCCGTGGTTATCCCTACACAAATGGAGGGAAAAGGGCATCACCTAAATTACTGACATATGTACACAGGGGACCATAATGCCTTTCCCTGAACTACAACTCAAATGCACCCTACCACCCAACTTCATATTCCCATATCTCCAGCTCAAGAGTATTATCACAGAAATGGTACAAACTCCAATTCGGCACACACCTATACCAAACCTTGACCTTATTGCATTATACAATAGATGCCAGAAAGCACCGGTTAAAGCTAAGGCTTTATCCCTAGGATACGCCACTATAAGGCATAACCCACTACCGCTAGAATTTGCTTTTACATCTCAATGGAACAAAGAAGGTCACTCAACTATTACTGACAACCCATGGCTAAAATCACTTGGGGCACTAAAAGGCATAACCTCATGCTATACACACGTAGAGGCACACAAGAACTTTGTGTACCGATGGTACCTCACCCCAGATAAATTGAGTAAAATATACCCGACAACCCCAAACACTTGTTGGAGGTGTAGCAAAGCTAAAGGCACCATGAGTCATATTTGGTGGGAATGCCCAATTATCACCCCACTATGGACGGAAGTCCAGCAACTAGGCAACTCAATGGGAATTGTAAAAGGAGCACTCACACCTGCAATCAGTCTTTTCCTACTAATACTGACCCAGACTCCTCTACAAGATAAACAACTACTAATACTGGTGCTACTAGCGACACGTACTCTTATAGCGTGTCACTGGAAACAAAAGGTCTGTCCAACACAGACGCTGTTATATCACAAAATACAACAATACCTTCAATACGAGATGCTAACCACGTCAACGCCCAAACATAGAGACATCACTCATAATAATTGGCAACGATGGTGCGATTACACAGCAAAACTCACACACCCACCATAGCCTACTTTGCACGAATTGACAACTTTGCACAAGCAGAGGACTACACAACTGTACACAATATACGGGTTAGAGACAGGAAATGAGCAAAAACTTAAACGACTGTGAAGATAAAACACAATATGTTTGTAAATAATGAAATATTGCTGTCGAGAGAACCAAATGATATCTGCATACCTTTTTTGTAACCCACCCCTTCGTTCCTTCTGTACCCCCCATAAGGTTCTTTTGAAAACTCAATAAAACACGAATTTGAAAAAAAAAATATTTATTACATTTTCAACATAAAACAATTATACATAAGCAATACGCACAATACAATTACATACTTCGTGTCATACAATCAACAAACAAATAATATTCTTTAAAATCTTTACATTTGGTCTATAGCAAATAGTTTATTGTAATTAAAAATATAACTAATTTATTTGTGCCATAATAGGAGAGAAGATGTTTAAGTTTAGAGTAAATTATATTTTACCTAAGATGCATCTAGTATGCATCTAAAAGATTTGTGAAGCGGGGGAGGTTGCCTGAGATGAAGAAGAAACCTGTTGAGCATATCATTATACAAATCATGTTTCCTAAATAGAAACAAATAAGCTGTTACGGCTCCCCCGGTAGGAGAGGGGTTAGTGCCGTACAGGACGTTCCCTTACCAAATACAGAGGTAGCCACTGAGCGCTCCAAACTGCCGAACAGCGATCATACGGTTCCCTTATTCTCATAAGCAGCCGAACAGCAATCATACGAATCAGTTATTCTCCCAAGACAGACGAACAAGCGTACTCCATACGAATAATCCCCCCAATGATGAGACAAAGCTCCGTGTTGAGGGTCAGCAGGAATCTGGTTTAATGAGGGCTACATGCCCGGCTTTTATGCAGGTCTCCCACCTGGTGGACACTCCCCTAGGGGACCAGATGGGAGACTTTGACAAGGACATTGCAGTAGCCAATCACAGGGTACACACTTAGCCATTTCCCTTTTGTTACCCAGCACCCTCTGCTTTGCCCAGGGAGATAATTGTGAAGTAATTCAATTATCTCCCAGGACAGAGCCTAAACGCCATTTTACATGAATATAACAAAAAGGCATAAAAATACATAACTGTAACATATTTCAACATAATACAGGCATTCCACAGGTCCCCAGATAGCTAGGATCTGAGCCCACAAAAGTACAGAATAGCGCTCAGATCCAATGCGCACAGTCCAATCGCCGTGGAGCCAAAGAGTTCACAAAGTCAGTTTTCATACGAATGAGCTCCACGGGATGTCTATCTGGGGTATGGTGTATTCATGAACAAAATACTGAACACAGGGCCGTTCGTGACTTTCTACCGAACCAGAAGGGAGGTCGACGGCTGCAGCGGTGTTCATGTCAAAAAGTATCCGTTTTGAGTTCCATGAATTAGGTGTCGAACACCGCTGTGTGTTCATGGATTTAAAATGTCCGCGACCTCGTGGTCGGTATACGAATGGCGACCACCCAACTACCGTATCAATTAAGAGGTGTCTGCGGTTAACCTCAACGTTCTAATGGGGCCAAGAGGTTAACCAGCAGCACACTTCTCTACGGGGTGGTCGGCCTATCGGTAGTTTTATTCGGAACATAAAAAGGGAACGTCATAGAGTCCACATGAACGGAGAAACACGAATCAACTAACGAATGAAGAAAAAGGGTTACTTTAGTCCAAGACAGAGGGATCTGTCACATAAGCGAAATAACCCAGGAAAAAGAAGATAAGAATGTAACTAATAACATTATTAGGTATGATTATAATATTCAAACCATGGAGTCCATATTCTGTTATAAGTTTTACAGAATATGGATGACCAAACATAATGTGAATTTTGGCACTCTAAAAAAATACAAGATGAAAGAGAGATAATTCAGAAGTTAAGTCTGGAATATTAACCTCTAGGTCTTTAAAAAGTTGTAGAATGTTATTTTTTATTTTTTATTAACTTATTACAGTCCCACCAGATGTGTCGTATAGAACCTATTTCACTTTCACATCTCCAACAACGGTTAGAGACTGATGATTGGAATTTACACAATCTGGTGGGACCCAAATACTAGTGGTTAAGGAGTTTAAGGAAAAATTCATGTAGATTTATACAGTGTATTGTTTTCCTTACTAATTTAAAGGATTTACGTCAAGATTGTAATGGGAATGTGATATTCAAATCACGTTCCCATTTTACAATAGGGTTTATATTTGTATCCTGATCAAATTTAGTAATGCTGTTTCTAATCATCAAGGATTTTTTTCTTTTTGATGTTCCAGAAATAACCTTATCTAATGGAACCTGGTCTTTAGTTTGAATTTTATCCAGACAGTTAACAATTCTTAGAGAGGAAAATAGTTCTTTAGAAGGTAAGTTATAGCAAGCCTGAAGAGTTGAAAATGAGCTGATTTTATAATTCAAATACATGTCTTATTTTATGTATGCCCTTTTCTATCCAAGTGGACAATTATATGTCCTGTATAAAAAAATTCAATGTTTCTGAAGGAGCTTGTTTGGATAATAGATGTTGAAAATTGAAAAGGACTTTTATTGGCTCAATTGATCTAAAGATCTGGTATATTATTAAATGGTTAATGCTCTGATTTTTAAAAGTTTTTAAATCAACCCAAAAAAGATTATAGGGATCAATATTTTGACAAATTTCTTTTTCATGAATATATCATGATTTCAATTTTGAGTTTTCCTTTTCCCATTCTAAGTAGTGGGACAACATCACTAAATCATATATCTGAAAAATGTTAGGGAAGGACAAGCCTCCCTCATTGAGTTTTAGGAACATAATCTGACATGAGATTCTTGTTTTTTTCTCTCGCCATACAAAGGATAAAAATACATTGATTCAGAATTCCATTTGGTACTCTGAAAGGTAGTGTACGAAAAAGATATTCTATTTTAGGCATAATATATACACTGATAATATTTACTCTACCTATCCACGATATTTGTAGTTTATTCCAGCTAATAAGCTTAAAATGGCGTGAAAATACAATTTAAAAGAAGGACCTCCATAAAGCAATCCATGGCACCTGATGAAGACACAGGATAAGTGTTGAAACGTGTTGTGCTTGCTGTACATCTGTGAATACCAATTACATTATTGTAAGATTTTTATATTTGTTTGAAATAAATGTTATATACTTTTACCTTAACTGGTTTTGCCTTTCCTGTGTTTCATCATTGAGGACCAAGTTATTCCTAATACTTCAGTGGAAGATCCAATATCACACCAAAGCTGAATTACCTGAGCCAGTTATATAGCCAGGCTCAGAAAAATATGAGTGTGATAACTATTGGATTTATACAGTGATTTCTTTATATATTACAAATACCATATTGCCCTTTGAGAGTGTTTGTTTTATCCCTGCAGTGATACCTAACGTAGAATACTGAGTATAAACACTTTTTCATATATACACCTTTGGGCTACCGTGATGCACTTTATGGATAAGGATATGGTCTTATAATATAGTCCATATTGATCTATGCGCTGTACACTATTCTGTATTGTTTGCTTTTAACTACTGGTGGGGTCCACGTGATTTATCCCACAGTGTATTTCAGCTGCATTTTTAGTTATCACCACCATTTTATTACACATCTATATAATAGATAGAAGTAGATGCTGGAAGTTTGGGATCAATAAAGAGTCCACTGATGATAAAAAAAAAGTCAATTTAATGCCTGTTAACTCACACCTTAAATGTATGTAAATTCACTTTACTGACAGTGATTTCAGCCTCAGCCATGGGAAAAAATGAAACCAGCAACTCAGGTCATTGGTTCCCACCCAAAGGAGGTGTTCCAAGCCCCCAGTCCATTGTAATATTTACATAAATTGTGCTGCCATATAATAGTACAGGTTTGGGAAAGCTATGAATTTCCTTCTTTTCTGGTGATATTAAGAAGGACAGGTTGGAGATTTTCAGTATCAGGTTTCACTATTAGAAAAAGGAGTATTCTGAGCAGATATTAGACCTTTGGAAGTATAGTCATATTGGGAGTATAGACATGACCTGCTAATGGGGTATGGCATCCAATCTAATATTTGTGCTTACCTGTTTTATGACTGAAGAGTAATTAACGTCATACATTGCGTTTCTTACTTCAGATATCTAAACAAGGCTGGTTTCTACCTGAACTCAAATTATCACAAATGCACATGCAAGGGTAATGAAATGCTGAAGGCGTCTTACTTTGATGTATTCAGCTTATATTCAGAAATCTTTATTTACCTAAAATACGATTTGGAAGAGCAACTATAGGATTGTTGTTGTCAGCAAAATGGCATCCGCTAATGAACTGGCTTTGTAGACATTGTTACTTAATAAAACAGCTGTAACATCTGGAACCTCTCTAATAAACTGAGCCTCCCTCTCTGTTTTGAGCCATCATTACATTGCAGGGCGTAGTTTAGGCGAATCAATAGGATGTCTGTGCTGGAGCTTCGGTCTCTCCTTGAGGCTGTGACTGGTGCCAGGCGGACTCCAGGTAAGTTGAGAAACCATTATCAAACTATAGCGCACTGTAGAATTCCTTTAAAGAAATATATATCTAGGAGGTGACAAGAAAGGATGTCTACTAAAAGAAAACATAACCAAGAACCAGTCAGTGCTAATGCATAGTAATCTTGGCACATGGTACTCAATCTTGTCTGACAATAGATATGGTTCCCATTTAGATTGCCATCCATAACATATCATTAGAAAAGCTATATGCTTGATACCAAGAACATAAACAACCAAAAATAGAAACAAATATTTAAATCCCACCTAGCTGACCTTAAGCCATCATCTCTAATCTCCACGGAATATTACCTTAAACACTGTCATGAAACCAGTTAAAAATGACATTCACAAGCAAAAAAGTAATTTGTGGTTATACATGTGTAAATAGCTTTGGTATAATGTGTATATCTGAATATTTTTACAGTATAGGTGACTGTATAATGTGTGTATATGTTTAGAGCACTAACGCTTCATGTGAGCAGCTGTTACTTTGATGCCTGAAGTCAAAGGTATGTGCTGCAAACTGTCTGTCAATCAGGTACTGGGAGCATTAACACCTTCCCTCTGTGACAGACATGTGGCTACTCTCTGTGATTAGCCTTCTGGTACACAGTTGTTGTGTATTGACTTTTACACCTCCTCTCCCTTCTCTGTGTCATATTTTCTTCTTTCTATCCTTATGTCATCATTAAACCCACCTCTCACATCTCCACATCACCTTATATTTCTAAGTATCTGCCAGGGTCCTATCCTGACAACCGATATATTGTTTTATTACTGCAATACCTGTTTCTAGCCACTAGTCACCTCAGTCGCTCTCTCCCCTGCATAGCATGATAATCCAAATTTGCTACAAAAGGCTACACCTAACTCATTGCATGGCCTTTACATTGAGAGAAGTTGTGTTCTGAACCTGACAAGTCTTCTGCTCCTGGCTCTATCTAAAGAAAAACCTGTTCCACCCTAACTTACCTTTAACAATCCTGATTTATTCCAACCTTATCTCCAAAGCAAACCAACTGTATTTCTTTATTTCTTTACTAGACTTTGTTTTCATATTGATTTGGTTCCAACCTACCTGGATATTACAGACTTTATTTGCAAGTTTCCTCAAAGACCCTGAAACTGCAGTTCTGATTATAAACCAAAGAGGCTAATCACCTCAATTGCTGCTTTAACCTGTTTTACGTAATCCTTTATGTTCCAGTTCAGTTTTATTTGATTATATACCTGTTACCTGATAACCCGCTTAGAGCTTATTGCCTAAACCTTCTCTTCTGTTCCTTCTATTAACTCAAACCTATAATTTCTCTTATAGGTTTTCCTGTTTCTTTATATCCTGTTCTGGGGCATATTGCCTAAATCCTGTTTTCCCTCAAGATTCGTACCTATAATTTCTCTTATAGGTTTATCTTCATTCTCCTACCTATAACTTCTTTTATAGGTTTACCTATTTTCATCTTTGGGCTTATTGTCTAAACACTTTTATTTCATAGCCTAGTTATTCATACCAGTAATCTCAATTATTTGGTTCTGGATTTTCTCTCTCTCTCTCTCTCTCTCTCTCTCTCTCTCTCTCTCGATGGGATGCAGCATGGAACTCTATCATGTCAAAACATTCTGTCTGGAAGTCTCTAACAGACTGTATGGTGGTAAGGTAACAAAGAACAATTTGTTTGATATAACCTTTTGATCACTCAAGCAGGATCTATTTACACCATTTTTCACACCAGCCTAGGTATAGGGCTACTGGATTCAGCGAATCACCAATAGTCTTGCCAGTTTGCCTTATGGCCAGTCTATGCAGCTTGATATAATTATATTGTCAAGTAGTCTGTAAACTTGCAAGTCTTGTATATAAACAGAAAACTAGCTTAGTTATAATGGAAGTACATATTCTGTCAATTCCTATGGAGATATATAAAGGGTGGTCAGAGAGAATTCTGTAACTTATTAGCTATTCAGTGATTAAAACTCTCATTGTAATGTAGTGGCTAAATTATAACGGAAGTACATATTTTACCAATTCATATGGAGATATAGAAAGGGTGGTCAGAGAGAATTGTGTAACTTATTAGCTATTCAGTGATTAAAACTCATTGTAATGCAGTGAAATTATTTTCAATGGATAAGTTATTAAAATATGTTATAATGTCCTTTAAATCCTACCATTATCAATAACATTATTCAGAAAATATATGTTCCATTCATGTGACTTCACAACTCTAACATTTCTTCACTGATTCATAGGTATTCCTCCTCTCTGTCTCTCCGCTCTACTGGTGACCTTCTACTGTCTGTTGCTCGCACCCTTACTGCAAATTCACGTCTGCAAGACTTTTCACGGGTGGCTCCTTTTCTTTGGAAAAGCCTGCCTACCCCTGTCAGACTATCCTCTAGTCTTCAATCCTTTTTAGAAGTCCTCAAAATCCATATTTTCAGGAATGCTTATGGCCTCCAAGAGTAACTTCTATGTCTCAAACCTTCCTCTCGCTCTCTCCTATAGGGCCACACTCCACTCTCACCTCCAGTTCTGCTACTTCCCCACCACGTCTATTTGCTTTCCCTCTCTCAATACCCTTCCTATTGTGTTTTTATACCCCTCCTCATCTAGACTGTAAGCTCATTTGAGCAGGGTCCTCAACTACCTATTGTTCCTGTTACATTTTGTTATTGTCTCATTTGGTAAATTCCCCTTTTATTGTAAAGCACTGCGCAATAAGCTTGCGCTATATAAATACCAATAATATTAATAAAAATAACCCATTGGAGCAAAAGCTGTTGTGAACCAAATTGTACTTATACATGGTTTTGTAGCAAATTAATATTAACCATGTTGTTTATCACTGAAGACTGTGATATCATTTCAGCAAAGTAATTAAGTACTTGATTTAACTTTTGCTGTAAAAAAAAAAAACCAAAAACAAAGTTAATTATGTATTTTTTTTACTCCTGCACAATAAAAATAAATAAAGAAAAATAATAAAGAAACTTATATTTTCTTTGGTGAACAAGTTGTACATAATGTCTTGTTTTATGTTTATTTATATTGCAAAAGAATAAACTAAAATTGTAAATACAAAAGACATTGGGGATTTTATTGATGACAGTTCCAATTTTTAAATACATATTTGAAGCCCTCATTACACATTGGGGATCGTCAGAAGAAGGCATCCACTTTTGCTACAGTTCTTGTTTGTAAGAAGTTGAAACTTCATCCATGCGTGCAGCAGTATGCAAAGGAAATTGTAGTTCCCAGTGGCAATATCCAGCGCAGATATACTTTTCAAGAAACTTTCGGTTTAAGTTTAAGTGCAATTACCCCCTCCTGATCAAAGGGATTGCTCCAACATTTTAAAGTGGCTTAAAAAAAATCTCCAGATTGTCTATGAAAAACCATGGATAGAAAACAGATACATGTAGGGGGTTGTGGCTACAGTAATTGAGTCTTTCTTGGTGTCCCCACATTCATATTGTATACGTTAACTTAAATTAGCTTGATTTTAAGTTCATTATATCATCTCATCAGACCTATAACAAATTCACATTGGTCAGTACCACATATAGAAAGTTCAGAACTTGTTTTTTTTAATGTCGATGTTCTCTAACAATTTAACAGTTCGATGTAGCAACGAGACACAATTTTCAATTACTTGTCACGACAATATTGACCTCAATTCGATAGAAAATACAACACAATAGGTCCGACCACAACTAAGTGCTTGTTAGAGATGTGAAAACATTTTACTAGAATTTCCATATGAAGAAAAATATAAATTTTGTAGTTTTTCAAAATATGGAATTTTAAATATTTAAAAAAAAATCTAAAAACAAAACTGAAACATTAAACATTTGAATGCCAGAGGGGCACAATGCACACCCTTTAGAGGCTTCCAATGTGTAAAGTATGAAAATCAATAGTTAAATAGTTTAATTAGCCTTGTGCCAAATTTAACTTAACCATTATCTGTATTTTAAAATAATTTTTAAAAGTTTTGCAAAGCAAAAATTTGAAGACATTCACACATCCCTAATTCTTTAAACCATTTATACTTAGCCTCTCACAGGTTAAGGAGATATCTTTTCGTTATACATTTGAAAAAAAAAAAAAAACATGTTTAATATTACAATATGCTAGATATAATATATTTTTTATCCAGTAAAAAATATTTAATAATTACAAGTTAAAAATAAACAGTTAAATAGCTGACAGTGTTTTTCTTTACAGTGATATGGTAACAATACAAGACGAGTGGCAAATTAAACCATTTCAGAGCTCAAGAATGGTATAAGTTGTCATATCACTGTTTTAATAAAAACAACATTATGAAAAAGACATACTGCAAAACAGTTTTTAACTAACACGGCATCAATTTAATTCTCTTGAATAAGCTTTTCGAATTATTGCAATTTGTTAGATATTTTTTTCAATTTTTCAAATGATTTATCTTGAAAAATTTTATGGACTTTGACAATGACTTCTGTAGATAAGTTATTTGCAATGTTTTTCTAAAATATTGCGATTGTTTGAAAAGCTTATCTAGTAGAATTGAAAACCAAGGCCACAGTCTTTCAGTATCTTTTTTTTTTATAAGCATCCTTTTATATACATGACAAGCGATTTCGTGAAGATGGTGATGATAAATGTAAAATTGCTAAACCCAAGCAACTCTGAAATAGTTCGGAAACCATTCTGGTCTGAACTCAACTTTAAGAGCTCAGGATAACTTAAACATTTTTGGCTACAGCTTTAGTAAACAACAAAATAAAGGGAGACATTACAGTACTGGAACTTGAGTGTATACTGCCATATCATCCTGTTTTAGGTTCATTTTTATTTTCCTTATTTTTTTATTTGTGGTTGACACATAATATGGTGTAAATTTAGAGGGCACATATTAACCATCTCAATGCCAGAAGAGTGGGTGCAGTTCTTTTTAACCCCTAGTGTCCAGGGATGCTTGCAACAGATTTACAAAGTGATTTTATTCTATAAGAAACAAAAAAAAATGCAAAATGGCGTTAAAAAATAAATAAAACAAAACAAAAACAAATAGCTGCAAAAACTTCTTAAAAACTGTGATTTTTTTTACACAATAGTAACAATATTAACCAACAGGCAATATGGGTGCGCTTGTAATACTTATCATTAAGATCCAGGATACCAATAAGTGAAATAAAAATACAATACACCATAGAGTGCAAATCAGATGTGATAACTATCATATAAAGCCACATAAAATGTCTCTAATATGCATATTTAATATAAATAAATATATTGACCTCAATGACACAAAAGCAAGGTAACTGTATCTTTAAGAAGTGCTATCGAAAACAGTATGATGCAGTTAAAACATAAATTACAGATGTAGCTAAAAGACATCTAAATAAAATATCAATAGATAAAAACAGAAAAATTCAGCACATGTTCAATACTGATATAGTATAAAGGCAGCTTAATCACTTAAAATGGAGTCTCTTGTCTTGGGGGTAGGATAAAACAAGAACAGTATAACAGTACACGTAACATATTTCTCCTTGAAAAACACTTTTGATAAAGCCTGTTTAAGGAGAAACATGTTAAGTGTACTGTTATACTGTTCTATATAACTAGTTTTACCTATGATCTTTGATTTTATCGTTGTTGTTTTTTTTTTTTTTAAATAAAAGTACATTTTATCAGACCTGATTTTCTGTTGTTGTATCCTTAGCTACATATTCTTGGTGGGGATAATGTCTCCTAAGTCAGCTGGACTGAGCAAACCTAACTTTGCTTTGAAACATGTGAGTAGGTTTTTATTACCTTTATTGTGCTTTACACACAATTGTGTTTTTTATTTCTCTTTTATATATTCATGGAGGAAACGCATTACTTCTGGAGCCAATACTTAGGCTCCATTATAAGTGAGTGTACACCTATCTACATACCTACCCCTGCTTATTAGCTCAACATACTACACTATATATTTTTATTTCATGTTTTATATTTTTGTGGGGATACCCATCACTATAAGGACAATTTCAAGAATCCACACCACAATATATCCATAGGCAGGGATCATTCCACCCAGGCGTGCAAGTCAGAGGTGTATTTAACCCCTTAAGGACCAAACTTCTGGAATAAAAGGGAATCATGACATGTCACACATGTCATGTGTCCTTAACCCCTTAAGGACACATGACATGTGTGCCATGTCATGATTCCCTTTTATTCCAGAAGTTTGGTCCTTAAGGGGTTAAGGGGTTAAGCTCCCTGAAAGTGTAAGTGTACAATTTTTTAAACATCCTTACTCTATCAAGAAGTTTTTAACACCCTACATTATCCTTGTTTTTTTCCTTTTTTTTTTGTCGTTACATGCATTCTGTAAAGTACACTTCAGGTGCTACACCTTCGTTTTCTGTTTTATCTGAATAAAATATGTCT
Source organism: Pelobates fuscus (assembly GCF_036172605.1). Taxonomy (NCBI): domain Eukaryota; kingdom Metazoa; phylum Chordata; class Amphibia; order Anura; family Pelobatidae; genus Pelobates; species Pelobates fuscus. Next base: position 130,982,866 of record NC_086318.1, on the reverse strand, counting down.
AAGTGGGAGAATGTAATAATTGGCCACAAGACAAGATGTCACAATGTAGTAGCACGTAATCCAAAATAGTATGGTGACAATAAATACTTATGGGAAGTAGAGCCCACGGTCGACTCTAATATATGTGTGCAAAGCCTGGGTCAGCCAGCTCTAACCCATTAAGTCCAGCTCACCTCAGTGTTCTGCTCCATGTAGTCACTGTAGCTTCTAATTTCATGTAGGTAGCAAAATGAGGGTGCTGACAGAGTGGTGGAGTACAGGAAACCAATGTATTCACAAATGCAGGAATACAAAACTGTATAAAAACAAGTAAAATTATAGCAAAATATAAAAATAGACACGGGCTAGGAGGGAATCATGTACTATATGCAGCTAATTAGCAGAAGTCCCACCTCCTCCTTCCTTCGTAGCCATTGGGCACTCAAAATAATTGAGGTGCTTTTTGCACCAAGTGCTTCCTCCAGTCATTGTTTGCATTCTGCTAATAACACTCGTCTATATAGCCCTGAGTCCCTTGCTCTTCAATTAAGAGTGAATAATAATTGTTTCATGGGGGCATCCCTACTACATAACAATTTCCCAAAGGGTTGTAAAGCTAAAACAATATACAAAAAACAACATTGTACAATATAAAAAACAGCATATTACAATATAAAAGATAGCCTGGTACAATATAGAAATTGGTACAACATAAGAAAAATTAAATAAAACTAATTATGTATTATAAGAAACATAAAGACACAAAATGATGTCTCAAAATATATATTTATTTGTTAAATATATATTTAAAAAAAAAATAAATAAATAAAAAAAAAAAAAAATATATATATATATATATATATATATATATATATATATATATATATATATAACCAAAAAGGTTATGGTGGGGAAAAAAATGTGTTTGAAAACCCCTTCCACCTGAAGTCTGTGGATAGTTAATAGAATATTAAACAAAAATCTGCACACCATAATACTTGCAGATTTGTGATTTCTGGGGGAAAAGCATGTCTTATGGTTTGACTGGTGTGCAGATTTTTGTTTAACATTCTATTAACTATCCACAGACTTCAGGTGGAAGGGGTTTGCAAACACAATTTTTCCCCACCATAACCTATTTGGATCTTTTTTTTGGTACATTGTTTTGTCATGAAAATCTGTGCCACCATTTTCTGTGTCATTATGATTTTTATGATAGATGATTTGTTTTAATTTACATGTGTTATGTATTGTAATATCTGTTCACTCTTAACTGAAGAGGAGGGGAATCAGGGGTATATAAACAAGTGTCATTAACAAAATGCGAATATCGACTGGAGGAAGCACAATCAATTCAATTGAGCGCAAAACTGCTACAGAGGAAGGTGGAAGGTGGATGTATGCTAATTAGCCATGTGGACTTGGTGTCTCTGCATATACACATACTCCCTCCTAGCCAATGCCTAGTTTTATATTTTGTTTTTTTCATTTTGGTTGTTTCATACTGTTTTGTATTTCCGCATTTGTGAATAAATTTCCTTTTCGGTACTCCACTTCCTGCTACTCATATGGAATTAGCAGCTACAGTGATTACATGAAACTACATGTATTATTGGGACCGAAAGTTAGTAGACTGACTAAGGCTGTGTGCACATAAATTAGAGCCAAGGGTGGGCTCTATTTTCCATAAGTGGTTCGTGATGTCAGACTATTTTGGATTACATGACACTACATTCTGATACCTTGTCTGGTCTCCAGTTATTATCTTTTCCCACTGCGTAATTTATTTAGATGTCTCTTAGTTACATCTGTTGTTTATATTTTTTCATTGCATCATACATTTTTCAAAAGCTCTTCTTAAAGATACAGTTACATTATTTTGTATTTTTGGGTTCAATACATTTACTGATATTAAATATAGAAATTAGAGGCATTGCATGGCTATAGTTATCACATCTGATTTGCATACTGGTATATTCTATTTTTCTTTTACATGTCCTTTTACTTATTGGAACACTGTGGATCTTAACAAAAAGTATTATTAGACTGATAAATACAGTTTCATAGAATTCCAAATCAGATTCAAACGGTTTTCCACAGGCCAAAAAAATAAAATATGGTGATAAGATCTTGTTGAAGGTATAAGTCTTCTCAAGTGCAAAGCTGAATCTTTTTGAATCACATTACCATTTACCATAGAGGTACTGTTACTTTTAATTCATCCTCACTGCCAGTGGAATACACACAATCCAAGGGGTCCCGGTGTGAAACTGATCCATGCCCCCCCCCTTGGGCCCCCCTGTCCCTATCCTTCCCTGTCCCCCTCCCTCCTCTCCCTCTTCCCCCCTCTCCCTCCCCTCCCTTCTCCCTCCCTGACACACACACACACACACACACACACACACACATACAGAGACACATACATACAGCCAGACAGACACACACAAGACACGCATACATACAAAGACACATGCATACATACAAACAGACAGGCACACGTACATACATACAGACAGACAAACAAACAAACAAACACACACACACACAGACACATACTTACAGACACACACACGGACACATACACACATACCGACACATACATACAGACAGATATATATATACACACACAAGACACACATACATACATACAAAGACACATACATAAATACAAACAGACAGGCACACATACATCCAAACACACACATGCACAGACAGACAAACACACACACACATACACATGCACACAAACACAAAATGTTTAAGTCACCCTCCTGTTTCCTACCTTTTAGGAAACAACCTCAGGTTGATGGGAGTAAGAGTTCCCACTCAGACTCCCTCCTCTGCTTCCTCCCGTGCGGGCTCTGTGTATGCTGGGATGAGTGACCGGGGCAGTCACTTTCTTCCAGTGTGTAATGTTATCACAGGGTGCCCAGTAGCGCTGTTAAAGCGCCTCAGGGCTGACCAGGCCCCCTGAAAATTCGTACCCATCGGGTGGCTCTAACAGCATGGCCACCCGGTGGACCCCAAAACATGACGGCGGTCACCCGGTCGCAGGGGTCCGCAGGGTGACCAGGTCCCCTGGAGTGGCGGGCCCGGTCTCAGCTGCGACCTCTGTATGTATGCCACTGCTCACTGCCATGTACATAGGGAGGTAGGAACCGGACTCTACACTTTTCTTCTCTTAAAACTGAACTGAGAAATAATTGGCAAAAATCAGGTAAAAAATGCCATGGTTGGAAAAAAAAAATCTTCAGTACAAAAGTTTAGATGCAGTTCTAAATTTGGCAATTTAGCTTTTTAGTAAATGTATTTATCAGCAAGACTCTTTAGAAGTATACCAACTAAAGTCAATGGAATTGCATGGAAATATAGGAATAAAAACAAAAAAAAATCACAAGAAAAGAAAGCCCAGATAAGTTAGAATAATTATTATTATGATTTTCAATGTTATTTATGAAGAGATATTGAAAATATTAAAATATGGGTATAGACAGATGTTAAAATACTAAATAAAACTGCAAGCACATTTTCCAACGTTAGAGGCACTTAAGTAAGCAATTTTATAAACGTATAAATAATAGGATTTAGAATTTTTTTTTTTATTTTCATCTTCTTTTATGAATTTATTTTATTTTGCCCGCTTCCAGCTATATGGATTACTGGCAATTTCTTTTTGTGTTTGTTACAATTTCAGTTTGTGGGGGATTACTTCAAATTATTTTTCAATCACAATTTTTTTTTAGAAGTAGTAAAGGAAAAAAAGAAATTAAAACAGGATATATGTGCACAAGAAAAATATTAATTTTTTTTATTCGAATGCCAGAGGTATGAACAACACATCGCGCATCGACCTGTCACTCAAAGGGGTTAAATTGTCAGCGGATCAGTATAGGATTATGGCACATTCTAAAGGCCTGCGAGAATGTAAAATCCCATTAAGCATATGCTTCATATGGATTTTCATGAAGGCAGTATATTATTTATACATACATCATTTTATAAAGCATTGCAATGTGCAGTCTTGCAAAGGAATAGGCATTGTGATCTACTTGTGGAAAGCCACAGTTCCTTTTTTTTGACAGTGCAGGTGTAGAAGCAATAATTATAAAAAATGCCTAACATTTAATACATTAATATGCCATTATCTTTGATGAGGGAAATAGGAGGATGAAACTACCCATTTAATAATGGCTCTGCTATAGTAGGGTAATATATATATATATTAAAAAAATAAGACAAAGTGCTTTATCATCTGTTTGAAAATATGACCATGACCCTACCAGGAGAGTCATTTGGAAGCCCTGTAAATCAATGGAAATAAAAATCGAAATAGAGGAAGATATGTTGTTATCCTTCAACAATAACATATGTAAAATTAACTTGCTCTACAGGAACACATATTACGAAATGACATTATGTAGTGTATATACTTTATAGATAAAGAAATATGGGGGTATGAAGAAGGGAGAAACAGAAGGGCCATGATAAATAAAAAAAACATTCTCAAAAATAATTTCAGGTTTCACTATTTTTTAAATTAAAATTATTTTCAATCATTCAAGTAAAAGGATCCAGTCACTTGTGGCAATTATAAAACAATAATAAAACAATTGACGGAAATTATATCATGTTACTTGTGTCTGGTTTAAAATTTTGTCTAAAATAATTGTACAGTAAAAAAAAAAAATAATAATAAAAAAAAAAAATATATATATATATATATATAAATATAATAAACGAATGTGGAAAAAGCAAATCCTTGTGCGTGTGCAATATGATAAACAGAAAAGGATTGCCTTTGGGAGTTGAACTATTTGAATGAGAAGTCTAAAACGTTATCAATTAATTAAAGTGGACGAGTTAACCACAAAAGCAGAGATGCCAACAAATATACAGGTGTGTGCATACATTTCTGTGGCCATATTTATTTTTACACCCTGATAACAGGAACTTACAGCTGTCAATAAACAAGCACAAATATATTTTTGGAATCTTTATGCTGGAATAATGTTGGAGTAGTGATTTTTAAAAAGGTGATTTTTGTGTGAGTTATCCATGTTTCCATTAAACAAAGATTTTATTTTCAGATTAGTTAAATTGCTTGTTTTACATATGGCAGACAAGAGTGAACTAATTTAAGTGTAATCAAGTTTAAGAAGAAGCTTATCTCTATTTCCTTGAGACAATGCTACCTTCATTTATGCATCTTTAAATATGGGCAGTTGGAATGGTTGAATTCAAAAGACTTTGGGGTTTATTATTGGGAACAATTCTAGAGCAAAGTTATAAATGTTAGGAGTAGTAGCCACTAGAACCAATGGAACACTCATATTGCTCATTGTAGAATTAGTAATTTGGCCCAGAATTAATCCTTAAATATAAACCTCCTTTGTATATTTGGCACCTATGAAGGTTTGTATATGAATCTATAATAAAAGTGTTTATTGATGAATTAATTATATGTCCTTCTTTAAAGAACATTGTAGCTCAAAATAAACTAGCACAAAATGGAGGTAATCTTCAAATTGCTAGTCTCAATCTTTGTTAACTGATGGTAATAAAATAATAGTAAAATAAATGAAAAAAAAATCTCACCTACAGTCACTTGGTAATATGTTTTCCTTCCTTGTTTTCTTTATAGTGAATGTACTAATATACTATAGGTTAGGGCACAAAACGTCCTATGCTATGTACTACTATAGTGTAGGTCATGGCACAAAAAGTGCTACACTATTAGACCATTGCAAGCCTAGAGGACCATTCCACACTTGTTCTTATTGTTTTAGAGTTGTCCCATGTATGGTGGTGTTTACATAAAATCAATAAACGTTTGTTCAAAAACTTTTTTTGAGAATGTTCTTAATGTGTTAATTTATGATGAATAATTATATATAATCAGTTTTAATCCCCAAACAGTGAATTGTAGTAAACTGAAACCTCAAATGTGCAACATTTAGGTAAAAGTAGGCAAAATTAGCCTATTGTCGAGTAGAATAATCTTTGTTTTCAGTTAACCACAATTTCTTGTTTTGTGAATGTATACATAAAGGCTCAATGCACCATTGGAAACAACCTGTCGGACATTGAAATTTGATTGAAAGATTGGTTATATTGTATACAAATAGCGTGTCAGGTTAACTTCAATCAAGGTATGAAATTATAGCTTTTAAAAGTGCAACTTGGAAATTTGGCTATATTTTTCCTTTAATCTCTTGCTATAAATAACTCCAACACTGATGAACTTATAGGTACCCTCTAGGGGCTGTAAAAAATGCAAAATATGAATATGTAATGAAAATAATAACCACAGTTTTAGTTCTGCGTCATAATGACATGTTTGCATATAGAACAGATTTTGCATTATTGCTCTACTTGTAAGATTAGATTAAGGAACTTATAAACAGACTGGCACATTACAAACTTAAGGTTCTTTGGTGAAGAATGAAAAAAACAAAACAAAACAAAGAAAAACCAACAAAAAATAACCCAGTATTTTGTTGTAAAGTAACTTGGGAACTTGGCTTTATCTGTTGATCCTTTGGATTCTCTCACATAGAAGAGAGAGATACTGTGTGAGCTTCACCATTGCGATAATGGCAATCCCACCGACCATCATACATGTCGGCCAAAACAACGAATGAAATAACACGTTGGAACTGTAGAGTTTGGTCAAAATGACATTCTTTTGATTTCCTTCAGGATCATAAAAACACGAAAAACGCTGATGTTTTCGGAAGTTTTCCATAATGATATTAACAAGGGACATTGATTCTTCATAGTTCTTCCCACATCTGGGTATATACGAGCACTGCAAATACAAAAGAATACATTGATTGACTGCTGAAACTAATGCATTCACTGAATAAATCAGGATACTTATAAATATTTTTAAGGTGTAAAATGATATATATTCCATCTAAAACTAACGCAGCCTTCCTCAAACAGTAGATGGATACCTTTTGACTTAGAAATAATAAATAATAATTACATTTCAGAATAAATTTTGCCCCTGTTTCAGATTCTGGGAAGGAGAAATGGATTTTTTAAAATGGTATCAAAAAGGTTTTTCACCCGAACAAGCATTATATACTACCCCCACTGGGACACTATTGCGCTCTTATGAATAAAAAATTTGCTTCATAAAATTCAGTAACATGAATAATACTTCAAAGGATATGTGTTGCTAATGCCAAACTGTAAACTGGGAAACTTGGTAATAAACTCATAGGAAGAAAGATAGAACTTAAGAAAATGAATAAAAAAATAATAATAATAAAATATTTATATATATATATATATATATATATATATATAAATATTATATAATTTCAGGCTAGCAAATACTCAATGTTAAACAAATCATTGGATTATGGCACTATTGGTAACATTTGGTACTTCATGCCAAGTTATTGCTAATTACTCAATTACGTTTAATAAGTTAAACCATGTAAATTAGGTAATACAATATGCTGTTCTAGCTGTTAATATATTTCCTCACATATGTTTTTGCTGTTGATCCAAAAGAAGGCAAAAAGTGTCAGATGTCTTCTTGGATCAAGCAGCTGTTACCCCACTAATTAGAAATTATATCCCTGTATGTTATGTTTTTGCAAGTATTTATCCAATTGCAGTTTAAACATCTGTATGGACTCTGATAAAACCACCTCTTCAGGCAGAGAATTCCATATCTTTATTGCTCTCACTGTAAAAAAACCTTTTCTTTGCCTTAGGTGAAATCTCCTTTCTTCCAGCCTAAATGTGTGACCTCGTGTCCTATGTATAGCCCTGTTTCTGAATAGATTTCCAGATAATGGTTTGTGTTGGCCTTGAATATATTTGTATAATGTTATCATATCCCCTCTGAGGCGCCGTTCTTCCAAACTAAAGAGATTTTTTTTTTTAACCTTTCTTCGTAACTAAAATGCTCCATTCCTTTTATCAATTTTGTAACTCGTCTCTGCACTTTTTCTAGTGTCATGATATCCTTTTTTAGAACAGGTGCCCAAAATTGCACAGCATATTCAAGGTGTGATCTTACCAGCGATTTATAAAGAGGCAAAATTATATTTCCATCCCGAGAATTTATGCCCCTATTTATACATGACAAAACCTTACTGCCTTAGCAACTGCAGATTGACATTGCATATTGCTGCCTAATTTGTTGTCTATAACAATTCCCAAATCCTTCTCGTGTGGGGTTATCCCTTATTCACTACCATTTAGGGTATAAGTTGCTTGTGCATTCTTGACCCCAAAGTGCATAACTTTGCATTTCTCTACGTTAAATTTCCTCTGCCATTTCAGTGCCCAGTCCCCCAATCTATCCAAATCCCTCTGCAGCAAAGCAATATCCTGCTCACATGTTATTACTTTACAATGTTTTGTGTCATCTGCAAACACTGAAACATGACTTTCAATGCCTATATCAAAATCATTTATAAATATGTTAAATAGAAGTGGGCCCAAAACTGAACCCTGAGGGACACCACTTTTGTCCAGCCTGAAAATTTACCATCAATGACAACTCAAAAATCATTTTTATTATGCATTTATATAATTATGAGTTAATAACATATTATGACAGATCTGCTTAATATCTTTTTAAACATGCTAGATTGTTTAATGAATTAACAAGAAGACAGTTACTCTCACAACTGTGAGGGGAAGTGTCACCTGGAAATATCTGATGTATATGCCAGCGATTGGCTCAAACTGTCAAGACCCATTTGAGAGATACATATACAAGGGGCAGCCTGGTCATTATACTTCTTGCCTCTGATGAAGGTGCACATGACTTGGTATGTGTTCTTGACAGCAACATACTATCCAAAAACAGGGCTGCAGTTATCTAATTTTAAATGCAGAGTGTAAATAATTACCATTAAAAGAAACAAACGGTCCTATTACATGCCTTTTTCAATGTTGCCATGAAGACCTGCTGACGTAAAGTTTTTTGAATTGGGAAACAGTGGAAATGTGGTCATTTATCATAAGCCCACATAATCAGTTTCTGTGAATGGAATACCAATTTGTTTGTGGTTGAACTTTCACAATTTTACTCTGCAGATATCATGAGTATTTCAATATACATTGAGAAGCAGTTGTTATCTTCTTATGGTTAACATATAGAAACATAGAATGTGACGGCAGATAAGAACCATTCAGCCCATCTAGTCTGCCCAATTTTCTAAATACTTTCATTAGTCTTTGGCCTTATCTTATAGTTAGGATAGCCTTATGCCTATCCCTATGCCTATGCCATGCTTAAACTCCTTTACTGTGTTAACCTCTACCACTTCAGCTGGAAGGCTATTCCATGCATCCACTACCCTCTCAGTAAAGTAATACTTCCTGATATTATTTTTAAACCATTGCCCCTCTAATTTAATACTATGTCCTCTGGTTGTGGTAGTTTTTCTTATTTTAAATATAGTCTCCTCCTTTACTGTGTTGATTCCCTTTATGTATTTAAATGTTTCTATCATATCCCCCCTGTCTCGTCTCTCCTCCAAACTATACATGTTAAGATCCTTTAACCTTTCCTTGTAAGTTTTATCCTGCAATCCATGAACCAGTTTAGTAGTCCTTCTCTGAACTCTCTCTAAGGTATCAATATCCTTCTGAAGATACGGTCTCCAGTACTGCGTACAATACTCCAAGTGACGTCTCTCCAGTGTTCTGTACAAGTATGTAAGATGTTCTGTAAGTATGTAAGTCATCATAAATAATCACCCCTAAATCCCTTTCCTCAGATGTTGAGGTTAGGACTCTATCAAATATTCTGTACTCTGCCCTTGGATTTTTACATCCAAGATGAATTATCTTGCACTTATCCACATTAAATGTCAGTTGCCACGACTCTGACCATTTTTCTAGTTTACCTAAATCATTAGCCATTTGGCTTATCCCTCCTGGAGCATCAACCCTGTTACATATCTTAGTATCATCTGCAAAAAGACACACCTTACCATCAAGACCTTCTGCAATATCACTAATAAAAATATTAAAGAGAATGGGTCCAAGTACAGATCCCTGAGGTACCCCACTGGTGACAAGCCCAAGCTTCGAATATACTCCATTGACTACAACCCTCTGTTGCTGTCTACTCAGCCACTGCCTCACCCATTCAACAATATTGAAATCCAAACTTAAAGATTGCAGTTTATTGATAAGCCTTATATGTGCAACAGTGTCAAAAGCCTTACTGAAATCTAGGTAAGCAATGTCTACTGCACAACCCTGATCTATAATTTTAGTTACCCAATCAAAAAAATCAATAAGATTAGTTTGCCCATTTTTACCTTTCTTGTGAATGGGCACAACATTCACCAACTTCCAATCTTCTGGGACTACTCCTGTTATCAATGATTGGTTAAATAAATCTTTATGTGTCACTCTGAATGAATATGAATAGTTAACATAGAAAAACCATCAACTTCTTTTTTTTCACAGCGTGCTTACTAATTCAAAAAATTATTCTTTGAATAAAATCTGTTTACATAACAAGTTGCCATACTGTATATAGTAAGAAACCAATGAATTACCTGCAGAAATGGTTTAGATGTAACATGACATCGACCAAGAGAATAAGTACATGACTAAGCATACAATACATATTACACTCAAATCTGATGTGTCAGGGACATACGTATTTTGAGCCATTTCTAAGAATTGTTCTGGGAAACCAGAACTCATTCTCCAGGCTATTTTCAGATCCAGCAGGAATTTTCCTTCCATTATTACGCAACAATGAATGTTATTAATTCAGTCAACCATTATTATTAGATCATCAAACAATTCAGCTGACATTTAGTAACCGATAGCAATGCAGAACACAGATTTTTCTTCATTTCAAATTTATGCAGAAAAAGAAATATGATTTCTCCAGTATCATTAGACAGATTTAATTTTGTGTTTCAATGGATCAAAATGTGCTTTACTTGGTATTCATGTAGCTTGCAGATAATTATTCTGTGTGATGAAATGAAACTGAACCATTTCAGTTTTAGAAACATAAAGCAGATTTTACCAATATACTTATGAAAGACTAATTGGTTAAAAATTGCAAGCATTTTAATATCCAGTGCAATATCCAAGGTTATATTTATCAATGAAAACTTGTTTGAGTGTAGTGAATATTGATTGCTCACCTTGCATCAATTTAAAAGTAAAAAAAAAAAAAATGGAGAATGGTCAATGACATGTATATTAAGCCTCACGATGCCCAATAATAGACCTGATTTCATCAGTGTTGGCATGATATAATGTTGGTTATGTACGAGAAGCAAGTCTGTTTGAATGGTCTACAAGTTCTGCAAACAATTGAACCCTATTCATTGCACCAATGCATATTTGATTTTCTGAGCTAATCTTACATTTCCTAGTTTAGATAATGGCAGAACTGGAATACTTTGACAAAATGGAAATCAAGTCATAGTGCACGTGCCAGCCTTAGGCCATTAGGCGCCCTGTGCAAAAAGTCTTCACGGTGCCCCTTCCCCTCTCCCCCAAGTTGCCTGTATACAGTCACACACACAGGTACAGGCAGACAGTCACACAAATAGTTGCAAGCAGACAGACAGACATACTCAGTTACAGGCAGACAGTCAGACACACTCAGTTACAGGCAGACAGTCACACACACACACACACACACACACACACACATACACACAGGTACAGGCAGACAGTCACACAAATAGTTGCAAGCAGACAGACAGACATACTCAGTTACAGGCAGACAGTCAGACACACTCAGTTATAGGCAGACAGTCACACACAGTTACAGCCACACAATCATGTACAGTTACAGGCACAGTCACACACACAGTTAAAGGCAGACAGTCACACACAGTCACAAGCAGACAGTCACACATACTCTGTTACAAGCAGACAGTCACACACACTCAGTTACAGGCAGGCAGACACCCACTCATGCTGCTAGGGGCACACATACTCTGTTAAAGTCAGACAGTCACACTCACAGGCAGACTGTCACACACATATTCAGACAGTCACACACTCACAGACAGACAGACAGTCAAATGCACAGACAATCACACACACACACACACACACACACACACTTACCTCTTTCCATTATGGCTGGAAGTGGGAATGGAGGCAGTTGGTTGTTGGGGAAGCAGGGACTCCTTCCTGCTTTGCCCTTCATGTGCAGCATTTACCAGGGGCTTCTGGTAAGTATTAGCCCTGCCTCTGCTGCCATTTTAGCCCCACCCCTGCTACTCGGGAAGCCCTGCCCGCGCTGCCTCGATATTATTTTTCATAGACCCAAGTGGAGAATAATGAAATCCTCCACCCAGGTACCTGCTTTAGCTTACCTGCACTCCTGTCACCCTGCCATCTGTGAGCTGTGTAAGCCACATGGTGCCCTCTGCTCCATGGCACCCCTAAGCTCGCACACTCATAAGGCCAGCCCTGATAGTGCAGTCATACAAAATTGACTTTATTATATGTTCTAATATAATGTCTAATTATAACTGTATATCTTTATATGTCTTTCACATTAAATATTTTACTGTAATTTTATGTTTCCCTTTCTCAACTATTATAAAATCTACCTATTGTTATTATTAATTTTTTTTTTATAAATATTTTTCATTTAATTTTTCAAATATTATACAAAGACGCCACAAAACATTATAGGCTTGTATATCACAACATCCATTAGTATGTTTAGATATCTTAATTAATTTCTGTTTCTTTAGACAATTTAACATCTAAATATATAAGCATAGCCTACAACAAAGACTTTAAAGGGACACTATAGTCACCCAGACCACTTCAGCTCAATGAAGTGGTCTGGGTACCATGTCCCCCAGGTTTTAACCCTTTAGGTGTAAACATAGCAGTTTCAGAGTTCAGAGAAACTGCTATGTTTACATTGCAGGGTTAATCCAGCCTCATGCAGAACGTCCATAGGAAAGCATTGAGAAATGCTTTCCTATGGACTGTTTGAATACGCATACGCATGCGCATTCCGCTCCACTCGAGAGCTGACGTCGGAAGGGGAGGAGAGGTCACCAGCGCCGAGGGAGCCCGGCGCTGGATTAAGGTAAGTGGCTTGAGGGGTTTAGCCCCTTAAGCCCAGCGGGAGGGGGGCCCTCAGGGTGGGGGGGACCTAAGGGTTATATAGTGTCAAGAAAATGAGTTTGTTTTCCTGACACTATAGTGATCTTTTAAACTCACTTTGACATAATACAAATACAAATTTAAAAATTCAGATCAGGAGTTATCATAATTATCTATCATGCTTTTTGCAAGGTAAACAAATTTTCCTTTATCTTAGTTTGACTTTTTTTTTTTTAACCATAGATCAGAACAACCTTGTTTTTTATATTGCTGAGGATTTGAGTTAGCCAATTCTTTTTCCATACGTAATTGGAATATCAATTGATACTGCTGTTTTTGGAACAGGTTATTAGATTTCCAATTTCTGGCTGTTATAATTTTTGTTGCTATGAGACAATGAATAACCAGACACCTATTTTCTTTTGAAAGTACATCAAGTTTCAAATTTAATAGCGCGGTCTCTGGGCACTTATTCACATTTTCATTCAATAATACCCTAAACTGTCATATGCCCATTTCCAGATTGTTTTAATTAACGGACATGTCCACCAGATATGTATAAAGATACCCGCTGGATTTCCACATCTCCAACAATTTGGAGTTAAGTAGGATATTTTGGATAGTCTTGATGGAACCAAATAACAATTATACATGATTTTATATAGACATTTTTATTAAATTAATGCAATGTATATTTTTATATACCTGCCGTAGAGAAGAGCAGCAATCAAGTTCTGAAATCTCCAATCCTAACTCCTTATTCCAGGTATTGATTATTTTTATTGGTTTGTCATTTATCAACTCGATAGACTTATTGGCTTTAGAGGTATTTTTTTTAACCTTGACATGTGAGAACATTTGTTCCATATGTTTATGAATTATTGTTAAACTTTTTTTTATTCTCAAAAATTAAAATATTTCTTTGTTTGTTATTTGGTACTTTAATATTTGGTACTTTAATATAATATTAGGGAATGACTCTATTTGATCTTGCTGAGTGATGTCCGCAATGGTAATTTGTTGACATTTGGCCAATTTTTTAAAGATAAATCCATCATATTATTTTCTAAATATTTCTTAATTTCATCCCATGTCTGGATTATTTGAATTAGTATGGAAGATTTAAGTTATATTAGATTCGTAAATTGTTTACCACTATTACATCAAATATTCAAATCTTTCTATTTTCACTTCCTCAGATTCTATCAAACATTGCCATTTTGTCTACTTGTAATTTGTATATATGCCCAATCATATTGGCATAATATGTATGTTTAATAATTGAAAATCTTTCAAAATCTTTATTTAGATAGTTCACCCTTATCCCAAACGTTTAGAAGATCTATTTATTGTCTATTTTAGAAGCTGCCAATCTAAGAAGTTGGTTCTTTTACATATTGAAACTGAATGTATACAATTAATGTTGTTCTATGTAAAAGCCTTTCAATAACCAGTTCTTCAACCAAAACCACAAGACCAATGACCTCCATTGATGTTTTCTTGTTCCTTCAATGATTGACAGCTATATCAATTTCACGCAGTTAATATCTTGGAGCACTTTATCTCATTAAGGCAATTACCATATTGGAAAGTTCACAATGCATGTGGGAAAATACTCGAATATGCTGTTATTGAGAAAAAACCATCATAATACATCAAAAAACATCATAATTTCATATGCAGCACTATTTTCTTGCAATAAACACTGCGTGACAGATGGCATGCCAAGACAATTATGATATTGTAAGATTTGCCCAACTCCCTGTCCTGGAGGGATTACCACCATCAACAAAAAGTAAACTTGTGATGATGAGAATGAAAATGTCAGAATGACCTTTGGCGAAGTAAGAGACCGATATTAAAAGGGTGGACTTAAAAGAACAGCAAAGTGACCACAGGTGAAATCTCCAAATTTCTATTTCTTCTTTATCTGTGTGAATAGAAATATATATTTCTAAAACAGCATATATAATAAAAGTGTGCAGTTGTTTTCATAGGCCATAGGAATTATTATATATTATGTTGAACATAAAATAACTAAAGTAGCTATTTAGAGATCCACATTGATAATCATTTAAAAATGTCCCATTTTATAAAATTATTTATTCACTGTTACTGAGCTCCAAAGTCACTACTGTGTAGTGCCAGAAATCCCATGGTGGCATCCATTGAATTAGATAAATTGTTTTTTTTTTTCCAACAAGTTTCCTAAATGCCTCCCATCCAGCCTCCTCAACATCCGCTTTAGATATATCAGAGAAGAGCGTCCTGTAGTGGTTATGGTGCTGTGGTAATACACACTAGTTACCTGAAACATTAGCTTATTAAATGTTCTGAAAACTAGATACAGAGTAATAACTGAAAATAAAAGTATAACACTGATTCTAACATAACTCCATCAAACTGATGCAAAACTGGTTTGCACCTTTTAGTGTAACATCCTTTACATTTTTTTGCTTTTTATTTTTACTTTATTTATTTTTTACTTTATGTAAAATGATTTTAATACGCTATGTAGAGGAGACTTTGATCCTTTGAAAGTTCATATAATTTTTCATAGATATTTTTGAGAAAGTAATACGTGTGATAGTGTTATATAAAATGGGATTACTGTAAACTCATTTATAGTTTTCTTTTCTAATCAATAATAAAGTGTAGAAACATGTGCAAAAATATATTCTCTAGTAGTGAAATGCCCAGTACTGATTTGACTTCCCCAAAATGTTCGGAAAATTGTAATTTCGTGAAATATACATTCAAATATCTTATTAATTCTGTTTTAAGTTGTCCTTGTTGTAGTGTCTATTATTATATATTTTTAGTGCATTGATTTTGTGGTGGCCTTTGCTCACCTGCCATCAAGTTTGGTGGATGTGTTTCTCGTCCATTTGTACTTTGAACAATTTTACAATGTCACGTTTCATCAAATCAATACAATTCTACACAGGATGATTGTAATGGGGACAACAAAATTAGTCTCTTATTTCTCAAATCCATCTCCATGATCACTAGCCTTGTATTATTACCTGCCTCTTAGTAATGCAATCTTCCTATGTGAACACACACTTCAATATCACAAAATAAAGATTTGAATAAAAAAATCTATACAAATTTGCATCTAAAGTGACAAGTTTCTTATTGCGTGATAAGCCTCAGGATAAACCTTTACAAAATACATCTTACCTTGCCAAATAGCAGAAATATTAACAACAATTGTTCCTTCTTCTTAAACTGTAAGATCTATTTGTTATTGTATCTGACTTTTTTGTGTATTTTAGTTTTCCTCTGCTTATTTTCAGTATTCAGGTGGAGAAAACCAAAAATAATAAATTATATCCTCTAGTGCATCAGCCTCAGATATTTTATTTAGAATCAAGAAAGAATAATGTCCAGCACGCATCACTAGATGAAAAAAGATTCCAAATTTATTGAGGTCAAAGCAAGCTGACAACATTCTCACCTAACACTAAGGCTTTCTCAAGCTGCATTACCCTTCTCATTGTCTAGTTTAGCTAAAAAATATATCATCATACCTGATCATTTCTTGAAGGACAACTAAAGGTACCCAGGCCCCTTCATCTTAATGAAGTGGTTTAGGTGCAATGACCCTGTAGTTTTTACATGGCAATGTAAATAATTATGCAAGGTTAAATACGTATGACTGTCTTTCTGACTACAAGAGGAGCTTCCACTTTGAGAACTGAGTCAAACTCAGTTCTCACAGCTAACCTCCATTTCATTTGAGGAAGACAGCACTGGGCACGCATGTGCTTTTCATCCCAAATGCTCCTCTATATAGATTGGAAGATAAACAAGAGACATTGTGGCATCGCAGGAGGTGGATAAAAGGCAAGTAAAATCTTTTTTATTTTTTATTTTAATTTAGATTTTGAGGTGAGCCTTAAAATAAAAGCAGAAAAGAACACTATAGTATTAGTAATACAGATTTGTATTTCTAATGCTATAGAGTTCATTTAATCTTACCATTAGATTACTTATTCAAACTGTAAGATAAACCCATAGGTAAGTACCCATTTTTTACCTCTTGTAAATGTTGTAAATGTTTTATGTCAGTTTGTAATAAATATATTAGTTTTGTCTTTTTCACCATTCTTTTATCATAAGTTTTGTATCATCTTAGCATCTATTATCTATTACAAAAGACAGATTTAACACTATTAAATTTATTGCACTTAAAGAGGCATGTACTAATCATACACAACTGAAAATAATAGTTAAGATGAGCAATGTATGAAAAAAGTTGCAATAATAAACTTTATCTCTAATGTTCTTTAACCCCTTGAGCACAGATGATGGTCAGAAACATCCCCTTGAGGACCGATGATGGTCCTGAACCGTCATAACGTAAAACAAGCAGCAGGAGTGATCTGAGATCGCTTCCACCGAAATACCACTGTTACGATCTGCCAGGCATGCGAGGCAGATAGTAACAGCCAATTATGTTGTTTGTGCGATATGCGGTCGCTCATAATTGGCTGCTGTCAAAGTGGGTATTACAAACACTCACTTTGACAGTGATCTCTGCCCCTGTCTCCTCTCTAGCATTTTGAGAGGGAGAGAGACAGGGATTGTGATAGTTTGTTGCCAGCAGTGTTGCCAGAACCTATGAAAAGGAGTAAACAATGTATACAATTCCTTTTTACCCCCTTCCCTGCCAAATCATGTTACAGCAGTGCATTTATACAAACTGGGGTGTTTTCTGGGAGTAACATATACCAACTGGCTAAAATCAAAAAGCAGAATTAAAAAAATACCACCATGCACTTTCTCTGAAATTTTCTTAGCACAATACTTGGGGGAAGGAAGTTAAAACATATACAATACCCTGGCATGTCTAGTTTACAAAAATATATACTTTTATGATGGTAACATTAACTGGGGGATGCAAAAATATGCCAAACTAAAGATAGGGTTGTCTACTTTTCAAAAATATCTGGTTTGATGGAGGTAAAACACATTGGCCGGCTTCAAAAATGTCCCAAATAAGACATGGGCGCAGGTTGACTACATGTTGGAAAACAGATATGCGCACCAGCCAAATGTGGCCTTTTAGCCCCCCAAACAACCCAACAAACGTATGCATGGGTGGTGTAACTGTACTCAGGAGATGTTGCTGAACACATGTTGGGGGTTGTTCGCCAGTGACATATAACAGGATCTGTTAATTCATGCCTAAAGTACAATGTGTATGAAAAAAAAAAAAAAATTACTACCCAAACGTTTGACAAAGGCTGGTGGTAAATTCAGTGCATGAAAAGTATTAAAATACCACCATTTGAAATACCCTGGGTTGTCTACTTTTCAAAAATATATGGTATAAGACATGGGCGCAGGTTGACTTTTAACCCCCAAACAACCCGACAATCCTATGCATGGGTGCAGGGCCGGCCTTAGGGGTGTGCGAGCTGTGCGGCCGCACAGGGCGCCATGGTGCAGGGGGCGCCCTGCGGCCGCATAGCTCACACGGCATGTCTGTTAGCCGCAATGCCTTGCGGCTAACAGACATGCCTGGCTGCTGGGCGGTCGGGCGGCGCTGGCGGGCGGCTGGCGAGGGAGCACTTCCTCTGAGCTGTATGCTCAGCTCCCTCGCGCGCCGCAGAGTGAGGCTGGGAGCCGGAATATGATGTCATATTCCGGCTCCCAGACTCACTCTGCAGCGCGCGAGGGAGCTGAGCATACAGCTCAGAGGAAGTGCTCCCTCGCCAGCCGCCCGCCCGCCAGCGCCGCCCGCCCAGCAGCCACTGGACCACCAGGGAGGAAGAGACCCCCCCAGCATTCCCAAAGGTAAGGAGGCTGGGGGGGGAGGGGTCTAAATAAATGTTAAAAAATGTGTTAATGTGGGTGTGTGTGTGTGTATGTTAGTGTGTGTGTTTCTGTTAGTGTGTGTGTGTGTGTGTGTGTGTGTGTATGTTAGTGTGTGTCTGTGTCTGTTAGTGTGTCTGTTAGTGTGTGTCTGTGTCTGTTAGTGTGTGTGTGTGTCTGTTAGTGTGTGTGTGTGTGTGTATGTTAGTGTGTGTCTGTGTATGTTAGTGTGTGTCTGTTAGTGTGTGTGTGTGTGTCTGTGTATGTTAGTGTGTGTCTGTGTCTGTTAGTGTGTGTCTGTGTATGTTAGTGTGTGTCTGTGTATGTTAGTGTGTGTATGTGTCTGTTACTGTGTGTCTGTGTCTGTTAGTGTGTGTCTGTGAGTGTGTTTGTCTGTTAGTGAGTGTGTGTGTCTGACTGTGTGTGTGTGTGGCTGTCTGCCTGTGTGTGTGTGTGTGTGTGTGAGACTGTCTGCGTGTGTGTGACTGTCTGCGTGTGTGTGTGACAGGGTGTGTGGGAAGGGGGGTAAGGAGTGGGGGAGGGGGGGACGGGAAGGGGGGGTGCTGTGAAGATTTTTTGCACAGGGCGCCCAAATGCCTAAGGCGTGTGTTTTTTGGCAGCAACACATAACAGGATCTGTAAATTTATACATGAATTGCAATGTATGTGAAAAAAAAATCAAACTATGCGAAGTATGGCAAAGATTGGTGGTAAAAAGGCTCCATAGAAAGTGTCAAAATATCCTTAGATGAATACCCTGGGTTGTCTACTTTAAAATAATATGTACATGTGGGGTGTGATTCAGAGATTTCTGATAGATAACAGTGTTACAATGTCACTATTGATACATTTTAAAAATATATATTTTGAAACAGCAATGTGCTACTTGTATTTATAGCTCTATAACTTGCCAAAAAAGCATAAAATCAAGTAAACACTGGGTGATTTTAAACTCATGCCACAATTTTGAATCTATTTAGCAGTTTTTTTTCATTAGCTTTTTTAGATGAATAAAAGATTTTTCATTTTTTTTTCAATTTTCCACCATATCTTATCATTGCTTTTTAAGTAAATTATATGACATGGTACAAATAATGGTATGTAAAGAAAGCCCTTCTTTTCCAGAAAAAACAATATATTATTTGTATGGGAACAGTAAATGAGAGAGAGGAAAATTACAGCTAAACACAAACACCACAAAAGTGTTAAATCAGCTTTGGTCCTTAACGTACAACATGGCCAAAACAGTTCGGTCCTGAAAGGGTTAATAGTTTGAAAAAAAAACAACCAAAAAACAATATGTGTACTACTTTGATAAAGAGTAGATATTGCTGTGCATGGAAAACATAACATGTATCATATAATTTGGCACGAGTAATGCATTTTGTAAAATTTATATGGTATCTCTCATACTATACTGGTGAGATACATTTCAGCAGACAATAAAAATCTGTCTATACTTATATAAGGTTGAATCTTTACATCCTGGTTACATTTTAATCAATATATCAGAGTGAGACTATAAGAGTTTTGAACTATTATACATAGGACATCCAGACTTAGATGTTCTAGTACAAGCCAAATCGATCACCTCATAAATCAAACCTAGAAGCAGCGCAAGCATGTCTGAGGTCTATACTGACACTGTCCACTTTTGGCTAACAACCTACATTTTATAAATGCCCATCTGCTTTCAACAGCTTATCCAGGCATCATTTATGATCAATCAGTCAATGTAAGGGAAAATTGTAGTACAGCTGCACTGTAGTGTTAGTGTTAGGAAATTATGTTAAATGTTTATTTTGATACTACTGAAATATATATATATAATTTATCTGTGTGAGGTACTGTCTTCAAAGATGGTATAAGTAATGTGAATCAATGTAGTGTGTATTCGTTGTTTCATTGTCAAAATATTAACTAATTTGATGTGCGTAGTGGATGCACGGAATGATTATGCAATAGAGGTGGTGTGATTGATTACAGCATGGTAAGTGTTATTTTGGCTGCATAGGAACTAAATCAGGAGATTTGCTATATCCAAAATTTGTGGGAAGAGGAGGCGGAGGTAACCCCTAGTAGGAATAATTATAATGAAGAAACATGTTTTCCCAGAAAATAATTCTACCCAATACTTAATACATAATTTTTAATATTAATTAGAAATTATAAGTATATACACAAGAAAGATTAAGAGCAAAAAAAATATAACAATAATGTAAGCAAATAGCTAGAAATAATTATATTGTTACTATAAGTAATTAGCTAATATAGATATACTGTACAGTACTTTTATATATCAAAAAACACAGTCCAAGAAAAAGCTTCTAGCTTAATATCAAGTAACTGAGATAGCCCAGGTAAATACTTTCATTAGAAGAGTAACAATAGTCAAGAATGTTGATCATAGGGATAAATGTCAAAATAGAATCTATATAAAGATATTTTAATCAATGCACCAACAAGTTTACATTTACATAATTAGCATAGAACCTTGACTGTGCCTTCAAGGGCACCTGATTTAACAAACTGCAAACATGCTCAACTGTAATATAAATAATTAAAATATTTGGATCAATGTCAATACCTAACCTCGTTGTCCCAGGATTTTTAGCAATGGTTATGATGTGTATATTAGGAAACAAGTGAGTTGGGAGAAGAAACATAGCCCCAACATTTGGATGGTCAGGTGGCTTTTCAAGGGTCCTGCCCTGAACTAGACTAGAGAAATTAGTCATTTGCCAGCTCACAGGAAAAGGAGTGTAAATAAAAGCATGTTTTATTTTGTTGTTTTTAAAACAAATAGTATAAAGGTATTTTTCAGCTGCTAATAGTCCAAGTAAGAGTGCCCTTTATTGTGGGCCTTATCACATAAGCTGTCAGAGTGAGCTGAGAAACAAAACACTTGGGAGTTCGATAAAGGGTCATTCAAATTATAGTTTTGGAAGTGAATTTAGATGTTATTATGTATTAATGTATATTGTGTTTGGCCTCAAATGAATTCTCTGAATTTACATTATGATCTGACCTTGTTGGACAGAGATCGTTAACACCTGTATATAAATATATTGCATTGTGCATTTTCATCCAGGTTTTGGAACGCATTAACTGCGCCTCTCAGATGGCAAAAATAAAAAGTGAATATAATCTGTTTCTTACCTTTACTTTGCAGGAGGGTGGGGCTGATGGGAATCAGGATGGCTCTCCCTCTTCACTGCCTCAATGCTGACTCTCCTCCCGCGTGGAGTGAACTGGGAGGAAGTGACCGTCTGTCACTTCCTCCCAGCAACATTTGCGGTGTGGCTGCAGCTATTGCACATGCTATTACATCAGGTGGCCCTAAGTGTGTGGGCCACCCGAAGGACCCTATCAAGGTGCGGGCACCGGTGCAGCTGCCCCGGTGGCAGTTTTGCCGCTACATGTGTCACCCCTGATGGTGGCTCTGTGTGAGCCATTTGTTAGTTATCCATATAGTCCATGTAGTTTTGGGATGTTGCTAATTGTCTGTTTTGGCTGGTGGACATATTTGGCACATTACTGTAAAAGCCAGAGTCTAAAGAAAAGCTACCTTCCTTTTTTTACTGAATCATTGTGATGAAAAATATAATCTCTAAACAAGTAATGTTCTGAATCAATCCCTTGTAACTATAGTCACAAATCAATGACAATGAACTCTCCTTAGCCTTAAATTTAATATTCTTTTCTTTCCCTATTTTATATAACTGGTCTTACACTAAAAACTCCATTACTATCATTATAGCTTTCTTCTTACATTTCAGAATTAATTCCCATGCTGCTAACATCTTGCATTGTGAGAAATTGGACTGGTAGTCTAATTCTTTATGGAATCACTTTTTTCTTTTTTCATTAATGGCCGAAAGACGGTGCTCAAGCTGGGCATGGTATTAAAATTAAATACAAGTCAGCTCTACAAACACATTGTCTTCTATCCAAAATGCAACATCAGGACAGAGGGCCATGGAGGCAGCATGTCAAGTTCTCTGTCTATGTGGACCTCTGTGAAACAGTTCATTAACCATGCATCTCTATGGACAGAGGAAATGTTCCTGATATTCAAGCTGCCACATTAAACTTATGTCAGTTTGCTTTCCACAGCAGTTATGAATTTTAAATGACTGACCATTTCAAATATGTCTTCCTCTTTTAAGAGCAAAGTATATACATTTAGTAAATATTTTTTTCTTTCTTTATTTATTTATAGTCTTTAATTTTAATTTTTTATATTCATAAGTAATATACAAGTAAATAAACAAGCACATTGAGAGATGAACAAAGAACTAAAAGAGTAAAATAGTGCTATAATACAATAGTACAAATAATAGTAAAAATAGTACAATAAGGGAAAAGGGACCATCGGTCGATATCAAAATTGTTCACCACTGGCAGTGGTAAACTAGCTTAGTAATCATCACTTATATCACAAGCACATAAAGTGGATGTCTGTGAGCAATGTCGATTAGCACATTTTTGCTCAGAACCATGACCAGTGGTAGAGAATTCAGTAAGGGTTAGGATGAAGGTGGTCCTCCCCCATGATAGTTAAGGAATTTTGGCTACTATCCTGAGAGCTAGCTAACACATTGGCTGCACTTCCATGGTGCTCATTTTGTGAAAGGAGGGGGGACCCC
The DNA here is from genome assembly GCF_036172605.1 of Pelobates fuscus. NCBI lineage: Eukaryota > Metazoa > Chordata > Amphibia > Anura > Pelobatidae > Pelobates > Pelobates fuscus. The sequence continues at coordinate 130,959,323 of NC_086318.1, read as the reverse complement.
ATGAGTATTGGATTGGGAGGTGTAGGGATGACTGAGGGAAAAGGGGTTATGCAAACTATTTACAAATACCTTCGGTTGGGACATGTGGCTAGAAAGGTATGGGAATAAGGAGATATTTAAGACTAACGGAAAAGAAGAGAAACTGTGCCTGGATTCAGCTCCAGGGAGAAAGGGTGGGAAGGAAAAATAAATAAAAACTTTTGCGCTTTACAAATTCCAAAAAGGTGAGATGATGTCAATGCTATATAAATAATTCTAACAGAGTATAGGAAAGTCTCCATGTATCCATGGATTCCATATTTTATGGAAGAATTTGTTGCATAATTCTGCTTTGAGTCTGTCCATCTCTATGGCCTAATTTTACATGTGACTATAGACATGCTAGGAATGTCTTTTTTAGCCCATAATTCACCAATGGCTCTGCAAGTTGCTAATACAACTCATTACTTACTTGTTCTAAGCTCTAGTTAAGGTATCCAGTGGTTTAGATAATAATAAAGCCAACAGGTAAAGTTTGCCTACATTTTGAGTAAGCAGGGGGTGACCTGTGTCCATAGTGGTGTAAGTCTTGGGCAGAAACCCCAGAAATGCATAAATGTTCCAGTTTCTCCACACAGTTTCCAGCAGAGGCTACTAAGTCTGATACACATTTGGGCTAATATATGTGGTGTAAGGTATCGGGAAATAGTATTTTGTAAGCCATAATCATTCTGTGCTCTCATTTATAACTCAGTAATCCTCTATTTACCAATATGTGCATGTATTTTGCTAATTATGATGACATTATAGCAATATCAGATGTATTTTCTGGCCTGACAATTGATTATTTTACTTTGTCTCTTACACATTGTATTAGAGAAAAAATATTTTATTGTCTCTATCAAGTTCTACTACCAGACTAAATAACTGCTGTGGGATAGAACATAGCACCCACCTTTGACAATATCTGCATGGGTAGATTAGAACACAAACACACAAACATATGTTACTGGTATAGGTATACTGACAATATTATGGTGGGGTGGAGTGGTATATTTTGTCCCTAAAACTGATTCACCACACTTTGAATTCCTTTTCTAAAGGCATTCCGTTCGCTATTACTTACCATATTCAAAGTAGTGATGCCTTTGCTACTAAATATAAGTATATGAAAAGTAATTTTTAAAGCAAAACTACTTAAATGGAAAAAAAAAAAGTTTTCAATTATATTATGTTTATCTTAAAGTTAAATATCATATTGAAATCTGCAATTTTCACAAACAGGGTTAGATTACTGTCCATATCAGGGAGTCAGTAACCTTTATAGTGTTAGCAATATTGCATAGCAATATTGCATCCACACATTTGTATATATTTTTTTTACATATATTTGTGGGCCAAATATATTCATTTTTTTTTGAAGGTTTATATTATAAATGCCTACTGTGATGAATGGAATTATACATTGAAAGAAACCCAGAAACTAATAACAATGATGCTCATTCATTCATTGTGAATGTTGGATGTTATACAGTTACCATGAGCTCTAGCTGTTTCAGTAATATTATTGGCTTTTCTAAGATTAATGTTGACACGTTTTGCATTGATGTTCAATCCCAGAGCTGCCGATGCTAATGGAGAGAAATGATGGAAATGCCCACTGGCTCTTCTGACCTAGATAGCAGCGGCTGTTGTGTGACGGCTAGTTTGGCCACACAGCCTGATTGATTGAAGAGCTTCAAAAGGATAGTTGCAGCATTGTCTGTTTCTATTATAATAGAAGAAGGTTCTGCGACTAAATGTTTTACAGAATTACAGTAACTCAACATGCTTTTCAAGAAAGTGGAGAAAATTACTATTGTTATACTGTATGATTGTAGTAAATATAAATAATAGACAGAGGTTACGTTATCAGATACTCATTTATGTTTGTATGCGTGTCACCATGGAGTTATTAAAACACATTTTTTTTTTACTTTTTATCTACGTGTACTTTTTTAGTTGTCTCTTTTTTTCTATTTTTGTTAAAGAGTAGGAATTCATTTGTTTTATGGCCCACTGGGGCTCAATCAATAGGCTATGTGGAAACAGTGTTCTTGCTGCCTTTTCTTGTCTATATAACTGAGTATGTGGGAATGTTTAGGCACCAAGGGTGATTTCCAACTTTGTGCTATTAGCATTTTAATAGCTGGGAACATAGAAGAGATTAATTTCCATTTAGAATGAATTATATTCTGAAGGTATAAACCCAAGATTGTGCATTCAGATTTGAAGGGCAGAGTCACTTGTAATTTATCTTGTATTATCACAAAAATCTCTGCACATCGCAACATAATATTTGGGCAATGTCACCAAATATGCAAGTACGAACCTTCTTCTCAACAGTTCCTCCAGAAGCGCCTAGAGACATTTGGGTACATGTAATATCGTTTGGTAGGTGTTAGATGCCACCTAAAGAGGAGTTTACATAATAACTCAAATTGATTTGTGCATTTAGCAAACCCATAGCAGTATCTGTGTCCATTCTGATTCTGAGAAAACAATACCCAAATCCTGTTCCCATGTCTGCACGCTGGATACATTGAAGTCATATGGACCTGGGTAGTAGAGTAACAGATTAAGATTGCACCTTTGATCTGAGTTACATTACATGCTAAAGATTCAATAGGGGTCAGCGTAGCATTTTTTTATATTAAGGATGAGGACATCAGCTGCCTTATTCCAAGCTGGAATACACAATGGGCGAGTATGTTTGTTTTGATTTGAGATTCTGAATTCCACCCATGGCACCAAAAAAATAAATGATTAATGGGAAAAAAAGATAAATTGATGGCTAGGGAACAGTCACTAAATATATTGATTTTACTCACAGATCACATGAGAAGTGACCAATAAAAGAAAAAAACAAGTAGGAGCAGTAATCAAGATCTCTCTCTATATAGTATATTTAATTCATTTAACATATCATACCAATATATAAATATAAATACTGCTGTTTTTCCATCTATTGGTTACGGTTTCTCATTTGATTCGTGAATCAGATTTTATAGATTACTGAAATTTGGACAAGCCGCAGCAAAATATGGCTGAAATTCACCTTTGTCCAATTTTCCTTTTTTTGGAAAAAATAGTTTGGCCACACCAACTGTCCTCACTATGCACGTGTCTATTATATTTTATAAAAATAACAAAATCTAACTTTTGATTTTCACATCACTATGATTAACAGAACACTCCAAGCCCCATGACCACTAAAGACCATTGTAGTGGCTATGGTGTAATGTGTTTTAATTGTAAAACTATCATAGAGATTCCCTTTCTAGATTTTCATAGTGAAATCTCTGATATTGGTATCCTAACCCTTGCCAATCTTCGTGACCAAAAGATCTGTTGTTTTGAATAAAACTCAAAATGTTCAGTAGAGAGCAAAGAAAATGTTTTAAAGGTTTACCTTGTTTAAATATGACACAGCCCCCCCCCCCTCATCTCTGCCAGGTACATAGGACAGAGCCTACAGCAATGACTGACAGGGAGCTAAGATGGAGACGGCCAGTTGCTGGATAAAGACTTGTGGATTTCTACTTTTCATCTAATTTTTCACACCGCCTAAATACACATTTGTTACATTTAAGAGCTAAATAAATGAAATATTTAAAAACCTGGGAAGTGACAGCTCCCCTTTAAGCTTTGACAATCTGTGGATGTATTGTGGCAGTTTTATTATCAAGCCATCTCTACATGCCGTTTTTTCTTTGCAACCAGAAAGTGACAACTAATGAACTTTTTTTAAGGGTAAATAATTTTCATGAATTTTAAACCAATTAATTTTTAGAAATCTTCCGATGCTTTCCAAGGTTTTAGTTAAAAGAATATATTGCTGATGCAGATGGAAGCATGGCCACATTACTTATATCTTTCATTATTTAGGCTGCAAAATTTTACTGTTATTTTTTTCTTCAATGTCTCTTTCATTGCTGAATCCATGGACATGGACATGCAGCTGTGCTCAGTGAATCCTGATGGCACTGACAACTCTAAATAGGAAATTGCATTTTTTTTTAAATCTACGGGGCCAATGAACTCTGCACAAACTACAAGTAGGGCAGTGATCTGTGAAAGCAGTTTACTGTTTACTAAATGCTGAATCTCATCTACTATTTCCTTTCATTATCTGCCAGGACTGTTGACTTCCTTTTTACACCAAAATAGGCAACTATAATTGTGGCCGATATTATTCTGTCGTTAATACTAAAAGAATCATGCAGATGGAAGAAAGAATAGAAGAGCATTTAATTTTCCTCATTAATGGATAATATTTTGTTTGAGAGTATTCAAAAGATTCAAAAAAGTAAAATGTGATGATGCAAAAGATTAAATAATTATTTATTCTGTTTACAGCTGGAATTAAAATCATTCAACCCCCATTGAAAATCAGGTTTATTGTCAAAATGTACAGACTTTCAGCTGTTTGAAATGAACAAATCAAACAAAAGTAATTAAAATAGCTCAACACAACAGATGCTTTAAGTAGTTTCCCCAAATTCAACTGAAGATGCAACTTATAATAACTTCTCCAGTCTCAACATTATTCAAAAAGTTTTAAAACCTAAATATAATTTCTCACTACAGCACAAATATGCAAAACAGGTGTTGTCCCAAGCATATCGGATGCAACTAATCAAGGGTTTCATTAGTTGTACTAGGTGTGCTTGAGCTGGCTAGGGGTTTGTTGAGTTTCACGTTTGACTGCATGTTAGAAATAAGTCAAAAGAATGCTCCACAAAGTTAAGAGAAAAAATCATCATATTGCACAAACAAGGAACAGGATACAAAAACATAGCAAAGGCACTGAATGTTCCTATAGACACCATTGGAAGCATAGTTTGCAAGTTCTAAGTTGCAGTAACAGTGGTTACACTACCTACCAGGATGGGTCATAAAAGGAAGCTATCAATGGCTGCAACTAGATTCCTGAGAAGGCAGGTTGTGTCTGCATGAGACCTGCAACAAGACTTAGTAGCAATATGCATTAAGGTTTCAATGAGCATAGTAAGGTGCTTACTAAGTGCAAAAGTTTTCCATGTACACCACTACTGACCCAAAAGCACAAGAAAAGTCTCCTCTAATATGCTCAAAATCATATAATTAAGCCACAGAAGTTTAAGGATTCTGTTCTGTGGAGCAATGAAACAAAACTGGAACTTTTCAGTCCCATGTATCAGCGGTATGTCTGGAGGAACAAGAATGAAGCATATGCTGAAAAGAACTCTCTGCCTACAGTTAAGTATGGTAGTGGCTTGATGTGGCTGATTTGAAACCTCTGGCACTGAAAACCTGCAACATGTGGAAGGCAAGATGGATTCATGAAAGTATCAGAAAATCTTAGGAGAAAATGTCATCCTGTTTGTAAGGAAAATTAAGCTTGGGTGTCATTGGACCTTCCAGCAAGACAATGATCCCAAGTATCAAAGACTAATTCACATAATAATGGCACTAAGAACAGACCAAGGAACTTATTGGTAAAAAGTAGCTGCACCTCACACAGTGTACAAGCCCATCACAACATGGACCCCAGAGGACTTACTTTTCTGGGTATTCAGGTAGTTAATAAACCCTATAGGGGGGAAATCACATCCAGAAGATATGTGTGGAAGAAATGAAATGGGTGCACAGACTAAAAACTCTGGAACTGTGCCTTTAAGAGAAAACAAAAATTCAAATTAAAGATAAGTGTATAGAGAAAGAGAATGGAACCAAATGTGGCAGATAGGAAATCGGCAAATAGCAAATGAATATCAAATAGATAAATAAATAAATAAATATATTTTATAAATATATCATTTGATATCTATTTGAGATTTATTTATTTATTTATCTATTTGATATTCATTTGCTATTTGCCGATTTCCTATCTCCCACATTTGGTTCCATTCTCTTTCTCTATACACTTATCTTGTTTTTACACTTTTATTTGAATTTTCGTTTTCTCTTAAAGGCACAGTACCACTGTTTACATATCCTCTCACGCAGATATTGCCATTCTATTTATATCTCCACACATTCTAGCCATATCCTAGGTCAGCTCCTGGTATTTGTACACGTGACGTACAGTAGTGTCTTCCCATACTATCTCTGTTATAGGTTTTAGTGAATCCCCATTTATTTCCAGTTTTGAGCGGCCCAGTACCAGTCCTACTCCCTCACTCCTGTGTAACACATTAGGTGTACCAGAACCAATAATTTTTTAAAACTCTGGAACCCCATATAGTAATTTTATTTTATTAAGGTTGTCACCTTTCGGGGACCCTTGGTGTTGTACGTGGCTGGGTGGAGGAAGAGACCTTCAATGACATCAGTGAGGACAAGGAACGGGACATGGCTAGCTTGGTATCCAACCTTGTGCAAATGGGGAGTTTGTGGTTGTACAAATGGACTGTTTGCTGTGCGTTAAACGGGGAGTTTGGTATGTCACTGTGAAGCGGGCGTAACCATTACACTACCTGATCGATACAACATCATACCTGATGTTTTAAAGCAGGTTATTCCAAACAATTTAGGAATGTTAGGTGATTTGTGCCTTTTATGGATTAAAACCAGACTCTGCATCAACTATGTAATTTTCCATGGGAGTTTTGCCATGGATCCCCCTCCAGCATGCCACAGTCCAGGTGTTAGTCCCCTTGAAACAACTTTTCCATCACTATTGTGGCCAGAAAGAGTCCCTGTGGGTTTTAAAATTCGTCTCCCCATTGAAGTCTATGGCGGTTCGCCCGTTCGTGAACATTTGCGGAAGTTCGCGTTCGCCATTAGCGAACCGAAAATGTTACGTTCGCGACATCACTAGTGGCCAACCAAGTGAGTTCCCCAGAAATATCATGACCTTATGGATGAGTAGTGGTGTTTGTTGATGATATGACATGTGCTTAGTTGTCTGAGTAACAACCGATTGATGACCCTGACCATGATTTACCCCATGCCACATCAGCTGCTAAAATGGGGTTGATCCCCCAAAGGGGCTGAGGTGGTGGATGTCGGTTTCGGTGATACTTCAATTTTGATAGTTATGGCTCGTTTCAGGTATGATGTGGACCTTTACCGACAAAAGGTCACTCCGGGTCATTCTAAGCTTAGCGTGTCTTTATGCAATCTATAGCTGTATACGGAGTAGACCCTTCCGTTCCCAAATTACTTATAAATACTGTTTTCCTTAACCATTCTAGATGATAACTTGACTTATCACTAAAATAATCCAGTGTCTGAAGACCCAAAAGGCACTGTAAGAATATTGTAATAAATGAAACAATAGTGAGAAAAGGTGGGAAGGGAACAGCGCTACAGTACTGATCACAAGGGGGAAAAAAGCTGCACACCTGAGAGGAAGGGCAACCCTCAAACCCTTCAGAAAATGGAGAAAACAAAAGACAACAAATACAGGGTGCGCTGGATGAAATAAACGAAAATGAAAACACGAAAAGGAAAGTCTCTATAGGTACAGTGTAGACCTTGAGTAACTGTTCTTCTGTTCTCACTTTGGAATCGCAGTGGTTGGATATGAAACACAAAAGCAGAGAAGGGGGGGACCAATAGTGCAAAACCGTATCGTTGAGAGGATCACGAACAACACAGACGTAGAGAAATGCCAACTTACAATTTATAGAGCTAAGCCCAGCTCTAGGTAAAACAGCTTACAGTGGTATTTGATACTCCCCACATGTAGGATATAACTGGGCAATTGGAGTCTCCACACGATTCTTTAAAACTTCTGAGACAGACGTCAGCATATAAAATATATAAAGGGAAAAACCCAATGGTGCAATAACTTTGGTAGTACTGCAACAACAGACAACACAGAGGTCCTAAGAGTGCCAACTTACAATCTAAAGAGCTATAACCAGCTCTAAGTAAAACAGCATACAGTGGTATTTGAACTCCCCACGTGTAGGATATTCCTCTAGTGATGCTTGTAGTGCCGGTCTTATGAAAAATAAAATCACAAGAAAGGGCCCATAGTGTTTTCCATATGTAAAAATGACAAAGTAATAAAAATAAACGTACTTACAGTGTTCAGAGCAGCCACACTGCTCTATGAACCAAGCGTAGGTGGAATAATCCCCACCAGGGATTCCTTTTGCAGTACTGGATCTTGTTAAAAAATGATGATAAAAAAATCAGCCAGGATAAAACAGCAGCATATCAAGTAAATGAACTAACCCAAAGTAAAAGGTAGTAACAAAATACTTTAATATAAAACAGAGTAAAAATACACAACGCGTTTCGCCAAACAGTAGGCTTTTTCAAGTGTAAAGATAATAATCCTGGCTTAATCACATTATATAGGCAGCTATATGGCATAAATTACAAAAATTGGCAACAAAATGGCGTCATTACCATGTGACCGCGGTCACATGACTTAAAATTATACATATGATAGGTTAATATGTTAAATCATTGAAAAATAATCGATTTGAATAATACATATTATGGGCTAATTCTTAACCCACTTGGGACCTATTAGGTAGTTACAAAGAATCAATTTTGTGGAGTGGAAGGAGAGAAATAACGAAAAGAAGAGGCAGGGGAAAGGTCACGGGGGCGTGGCCATTTTGGACCAATAAAACGGGCGGATCAGCGAAAACGGCAAAGTGCCGTGTGATGGTGCTAGGCATGCAGGGAAATGTAGTCCGGATCATGTCTCTGCTAATGGCATGATCGGACTGAAAATTAGAATGGAAAAAAGGGGTAGGGGGAGTCCCAATTAGTGAGGGGAAAGGGGATTTTAAGCAGCCATAGTGGTAAAAGGCAAGAGGAGAAAGGGGCAGAAGGGTGACATATAAAAGAAGGACAATAAATAAAGGGGCAAAGTGATAAGGGGGGAGCATAGAATAATAGTCATACAATGTCATCAAATACATATACATATAATGGAGGAAATAAATAATAAAATAAATAAATAAAAATAAAAGTGATCCATAAGACATGAAATGGTGGTCTTAGTATATGGTTATAATATCATAACAAAAAAATAAAAATAAATATAAAAGTAAAATAAAATTAATAATAATAACAGTGCTGGAGCTAAAAATCTATGCATAAAGTTAAAATACTACAGGAAATTAAAAAGATCAAATTCTGCATTTAAGCCTTCTGGGGTTAATGTCTTAAGATTAAAAACCCATTCCATTTCGGCTTTTCCCAGAATGTTTCTTATATCGCCCCCTCTCCATGGAATATTGCATATTTGAATAGGGGTAAACTTAAGAACATTAGGGTTTTTTTGATGGTGTGTTAGGAAATGTTTAGACACTGTATGATTCTCAAATCCATTCTTAATGTTCCTACAGTGTTCTGATATCCTAATTTTTAGGCATCTTGACGTCATACCTACATATTGGAGGCCACAAGGGCACTCCAGTAGGTATATAAAATTTTTCGTACAGCACGTAATGAACTGTTTGATATTATAACTTTTGTTGGTAATATTAGATTTAAATGTTGTGGTTTTATTTGGGACTGACGTTTGGGTAGTTTTACAAACAATACATTTTCTGCATTTAAAAAAACCTTTAACGTTAGACAAGGTGGATAATTTTTTTGATGATTTGGTCTTTGTAAAATTTTTTGTTAAAAGGGTTTTAAAATTAGCGGCACCTCTAAAAATTATATTAGGTTTTTCAGGGATAATTTTATTGAGAACAGGGTCTTCGGATAAAATGTGCCAAAGTTTGTGGATAGTTTTCCTTATGTCTTTGTTCTTGTTATTATAGTCAAAAATGATGGGTAGGGAAGGGGTAGTGGTAGAGTTTTTATTTTTGTATTTTAGATGACTACTCCTTTCACCAGACTTGATTTTAGTGATTATGGTTTCAAGTTTTTCTTCTGAGTAATGTTTGTCTAAAATTTTTTTTTTTAAATGTTGCTTTGTTCGTTAAAATCTTCGTTAAGTGTGCAGTTTCTTTTGAGTCTTAGAAACTGGCTTTTTGGAGCGCTATCTAGCCAGGGAGTGTAATGACAACTGTTTTGATCGATGACTGTGTTTGTACACACTTTTTTAAAAAAAGTTTTCGTGTTTAATTTACCATCTTTAAAAAAAATGTTTAGATCTAAAAAGCTGATTTCTTCTTTACTAAATTCTGTGGTTAAAACAATGCCTTTGTCATTATTGTTTAAGTGATTTAAAAAGAGTTTTAAGGAGTTTTCAGTACCTTTCCAGATAAAAAATAAATCGTCTATGTAACGGAAATATGAGACCAGGTTTGCCCTCCAATCGTGGTTACCCCAGACTGCTTCAGTTTCCCAGTCTGCCATGAATAGATTAGCGCAGCTGGGGGCAAACCTGGTCCCCATAGCCGTGCCTCTTTTTTGAATATAAAAAGAATCTAAAAAACAAAAAAAATTGTTTTTTAAAATTATATTAATACCTTCTATAATGAAATCGATTTGGGATTGTGGTATTCTCTTTTCAGCTTCAAGTATTGTTGTGACTGCTTTGCAACCTTTGTCGTGGGGGATAATTGTATAGAGTGATGTAACGTCGCAAGTCACTAAAATGTAGTCGTTATGCCATGTAAAATCTTTAAAAAAGAGGAGAAGGGACATAGTATCTTTGAGGTAGGATTTCATATTTTTCACAGATGGTTGGAGTAAAATGTCAATGTATTCCGATAAGTTTGATAAAATTGAGTTGATGCCAGAAACAATAGGGCGGCCTGGGGGGTTGGTTTCATTTTTGTGGATTTTTGGGAGAAAATAAATTACTGGGATTTTAGGGTGTGATTTATTGAGGTAGTTAAATTCTTTTTTGTTTAAAATGTTAGAGTTACTCCCTTTCAGTAAGTAATTATATAGAGTGGCTTGGATTTGAGGGCTGGGGTCTGTTTTTAGCTTCTCGTATACATTAGTGTCGTTTAGTTGTTTGTGGGCCTCTTCTATATACATTTCTTTTGAGAGGATTACAAGGCCGCCTCCCTTGTCCGCTGGTTTTATAACGATATTTTCGTCTGATTGTAATTCTTTAAGTGCTTTTAGTTCTTGGGGATTTAAGTTAAGTTTGTCTGACTTTTTTTTCCTAATTTTATCAAGGTCTTTTAAAACAAATTTTTCAAAAACCTCTAAAGGTCCGGACTTGCAATTTGATGGATAGAATTTAGATTGTGGTTTAAGGTGGGTATTGATGATGTTTGGGGTGGTGATAGGTTGGGTAGGGGTGTTAGGAGGGGACGTAGTTTCATTTCCCATAAAGAATCTTTTTAAAGTGGCTTTTCTTACGAATTTGTTTACGTCCAAGAATGCTTGGAAGGGTTTAAATGATGTAGTGGGTGCAAATTTTAAGCCTTTACTGAGAACAGCTATTTGGGTGGATGTGAGTGTTTGTTGAGACAAATTAAAAATACCCCTTTCTTTAATGGGTTTTTGATTTTCTATTCTATTAGCCTTTCTCTCTTGCTCCCTTCTGCCACCTCTCCTTCCTCTAATGAATAGCTTCTTTTTCTTACTCGTGATGCTTGGAATGATAGTGGGTGAGACTGTGTGTTGGATCTGATTTCTAAAAAATTATCCTCCGTGTCTATTTCAGAATCTACTGATAGGAGTTGATATCTGTTGTGGTTAGTGATGGGGGATTTTGGTTGGTCTGTGTAGCCATAGTTTCTATGTGTGAATCTAGATCTTTGAGGTCTGGGGGAGGCATCCTTGTATGTATTAGAAGTGTCATTTCTATAAGAGCTATAGTGGTTGTGATTGTAGTGGTTTTTGTGGTGGTGGTAACGAGGTGAGTGCGTGGGCTCCCTTTGGGAGGTGTAATGATAGGTTCTGGGATGTTTTTTGAGTAAGGGCTGGGGTATTGGTGGTATATATGATCTTACTGTGTTGTCATAATGTACGTTTGGATGTTGGTGAGATCTATATGTGTGGTCTGATGTGTATTTCAATGCTTGGTGTTTAGGTGGGTGTTCATAGTTTGAGAAACGTGAAGTATGAGCCTTTTTCTGGTGTATAGACGGACTACTTTTGTTAAAGTTTAAAGATCCTGAATTGTATTTTGTGTTTTGATGGTAAGTCCTGATTTGGTTGTTTGCATAATCGTGTTTGTCTCTAACATATTTTTTCACTTTTATGTGTTTTGTATCCATTTCTATTTTTTCAATTTTATTTTGGATTAAAATGGAGTTTTGTTTGAACACTGGTGTGTCTATGAATGGGGATAGTTGTTCTTTTAAGTCATTAATTTCTTTGTCCAAGACGGACAATTTCTTGCTTTTCTTTATCACTAATGTGTCCATAAGGCCAAAAGTACATGTTTCAAGTTTGTTAAACCATTCATTCATAAATTCTTCATCCTCTTGGTCTGAGGAGGGAAGTTTGAATAATCTTAGTCCTCTAGGGGTAATACCTTAATCTATATATTTTTTAAGAGTAGCGATTTCCCATTTTAATTTAATTTCGCTTGTTAATGCTTTTTCTAGTTTGATAAACAGTTCTTGTTGGCTAAAACTAGGGGGTCTCGGGATGATGGGCTATGGTCACCATTATTGAAAGCTTCATTTATATTGATGGTATAATTACTTCTATAGTCAAAGATAGACATGATAATTGTGATCTGAAGGGAAGCAGCTGGAACCCGGAGGGGAAAGGTAACTGGGCTTAGCTCTATAAATTGTAAGTTGGCATTTCTCTACGTCTGTGTTGTTCGTGATTCTCTCAACAATACGGTTTTGCACTATTGGTCCCCCCCTTCTCTGCTTTTGTGTTTCATATCCAACCACTGCGATTCCAAAGCGAGAACAGAAGAACAGTTACTCAAGGTCTACACTGTACCTATAGAGACTTTCCTTTTCGTGTTTTCATTTTCGTTTATTTCATCCAGCGCACCCTGTATTTGTTGTCTTTTGTTTAATAAATGAAACAATGACTCAAATAAATATAAGATAAAAGTGTATTGGATGAATGTAACAGAATGCAAAAATAGTCAGTAAATAATCAATCTTACCAAAGTATTAGTGTCTACAGCATATGTCCTTGTGTATGGTGTCCGTGTGCAAGTGAGAATGGAATAATGGTTGAATGACAACATCCTATCCTTTCTCCTTTAGTTAAATAGTCTTTTTGTCCTCTATAAAGCAGCCCCCACCTGTGTGATTTTCCCAAAAAGGTTTTCTAACTTGTTACATGATGTAATGTATTGCATATCTAAGTTTGGAATATTCTCTAGAAGGCTCTTGCCTGTAATTAGCTTACAACGAGTTTTGTATACATTTGACTGACAGCACATGTGTTTGTTCTAATTTAATTTTAACCTTTTAGCTGTTAACCTTGTGGGATGTCATTGAAATGTTAACTTTTTCAAATCTAAGCAAAAGGGCCTGCAATATTTCATACAACCAAATGTACATTAGTATTAAATATATATATATATGTATGCGCCACACCATATAATTCACATATATATTGCAAACTGCACATTAAATAATGATCCACACTCCACAGTGGAAACATTTCCAAACCTGGATGCCATGGCCAACAGCTCCAAAGCAATCGTTCCCAGTATATCGCTGCCAAACCCGTGGTAGATGCCGCGTCTGACCATCTGGTTGGAGAAGTGTCAGACAATCCTGGAAGGAACATGCTTTTACCATGCCAAGTGGTTAAGAAATTCCCCCCCATGTGCAGGTCTGCTGTTGCTGGAGTGTCTAGGGACATCCTCTGATCGTCATGTTGGAAGTGTGGAAAAAAGGGGAAAGTTTTCTGGATGTGAAAGCGTGGTCTTGTGGTATGATTGGCATGGCAAAATTAAGGAACCTGGTAGGTATTGTAGTTCCTTGCAGTTGTAAGTACTAAGCAGGAGGTAGTGATTGATGTAGTTGAGAATGTTCCCTATTTGTCTTGTGGTAACTTGCGTGTATGGATGCCGACTCAAGTCGTATGCCCAGTAATGTGATGATAGTGTCTGGGCCTTCTGTTTCTTATGGGGTACTGGGACGCCCAAGTGGGCTTCTAGTGAAAAATATGTTATCATTAATCAACAAGAAGATAGTCTATTACTGTAAGGCCTCTGGATATGTTATCATAACCAGCACAGAGTATCTGTGAATATCTATAGTAGGCTAATCTGTAGCCCGAAAGTTAAACGGGAAAAGGATTGCCCATTTTATGCCATGTAAGTGCCAGTGTGTAGGGTAGATGGTAGCCGTTTATAGCATTGATGATATTGGTCTTTCTTAACCAAGCTTCAACTCATGCTTGAGTGATAGCTGTAAAGGTAGATCAATGGTGTTGTATAGTAAGGAAACTCCTCAGAGGGTATGAGGATGTTGAGACTTGGGGTAGCGGAGGTGTGTGGTGCCAATAAGTCTATGGTTAGTCTTTGTTTAAGGGAAGATTTCCTTGTGACAATACCAATGTGTTTGTGTTTGGTGCCATGCTGTAAATGGTGGAGATTGGAAGACCCCTCTGCAAATCTTGGCTATGAGTGTGTTTACAGCCAATGGTTCTGTTGTGCTGACTGTAAGTGAGGGCATGCTATATTCCTTGAAGGTGTATTTATGATATCTGTATGGGAGCCCTTTGAAGCTCCAGAGCGTTAGTAAATCTACTACAAGTCTGGAAGGGTGATGAGTCAGTAGTGTTGAAAATGCATTGGTATGTACAGATGGTGAGTACATTATTTGTAAGTTGTATTGGGACACATGGTTTGTCATGTGCCCTGAACCATTTGAACATATATGCAACAGTCTATATGCAATGCAACTACTATCAATTGTCTCTGGTAGTTCAGAGGTGCTGGTACCTGGAGCCTGAGAGTGCTCGTCCATGTGTTTGGGACAAAATCCCTTCTGTATGGGTACCTGCACCAATAAACATCTCTACATATACCAAATGCCAACCCAAACCAAGGGATGGCCAGTTCCCAATTTACCTGGAATCCCTGGATCTGACCATCACAGTTACATAATCATACATATATATGCCTTGCTTCCCCAATGTGCTGGGATCATACGTGCAGGGTTAACGTCTTGTGTGTCATAAGAATTGATTGTACCAGGTAACCGAGTTTTGGTTGGTGCTGGTTGTACAGTAGCGTGAGGCCCAGCCTTGTGAGGGCTGTGGTGACTGACTCAAGATTTCCAGTCTGTCATAAATTTTTTGGCTCATGCGTTTATGAGTCAGGCTAGCATGGCCTGGGTGTCAACTGAGTTGGTGTAGCTGGGCCTTCCCCTGCCTCCGTGTTGTCCGTTGACTTATGGAGGAGTTTGAATAACTCTGCTTTCCTTGCTGTGGCAGGGTTGGGGATTTGTCACCTCCTTAGGTCGGTGGTAATGTGTGGGATCGTCCAGGATCTGATTGCTGCTGGACTAGCAACATCTCCTCTGCTTGAAGGTGTATCAATTCTAGCCGGGGTGCTAGGAAGAGGTGATTCTTCACCATCTTTTTGAGAAATACTTAAATAACAATAAAGATTGCAATTATTATTTGTACCCAGGGGTCTTGTACTGGCTTGCTAGCTAAACCGTAAGGCGAAACGATTAGGCTTGGTGTTTTTTGGTGACTGGTGAGGCCCTGCTAGTTGCCAAGTGGCTTGAGAGGCTCTATCTATGCTTGGCGCGAGGGGATTTTGTGTGGCCACCGAACGTTGTGGCAGGATGTTGGCCTCTCGGTGACAGTAACCAGAAAATAGGAAGGGGAATGACAGATGAGGCCCTCTCTATGATACAATGCGAGGCGGTTAGCTCACGAGTGGCCCGAGGGGTGTATGCCTACGAGTGTGAGGCGGGGTGTTGGCCTCGCGGGACCACTAACTGAAGCATAATGCAGAGAAAAAAGGGGGTAATAACTATTGGGCCCTAGAACCCTAATTGCCAGTACACTATTACTATTCCAGGGAAGGTAAGAGATGGATTAGTACGTGAGCAGGTGTATGTACCTAGTAGGATGGTATTGAACCTGACAATCCGTATAGGTTTTTTAGTAGTAACTGTAACCTGAATGGATAAAACTGTATGGCATAAGGAAATATGGCATAGACCAAGCTTATCTTAATACGTACAGTATATGGGGAAAAGTAAAGTGCCGTGATGTGTAAATATTAAACATCGTAGCCATACTGGTTAAATATGTATCAATCTTAACCCATTAAGTGCCGTATGTACAAGTGAAAAAGTGGTGTGTCCCCACCTTGTATGTTGTATGTCCCCTTGCTAGGGGAAGTCTGTTGTGTGAGCAGCGTGCTGTGAAAAATGTATGTGAACTATATTACCAGTTACGTATATACAGATGCGTCTGCTACTGTGTAATAATATATGTATTTATACCAGATGTTGATATAGTACTTGCTATGTGAATTGTTGTATGTCTTATTGAAGAACGTGGTGTTGCAAAATGCTAGTGCACTGGAGATCTGCCGAGTGCCCTATAGGTGGCAGTGTAGTTGGATACTGATTGGTATGTGAAATGTTGTTTGTCTGTTGACCTATAGGTGTCAGTGTTTTGGTGTTTGTAAAACCCCATGAAAATTGTCAATGTACTTGACAGACCTGTAGGTGGCAGTGTTGATAGAACCACTGTTGGCCTTGATGTGAAATGTAAATTATTGTGAATTAAACCTGAAGTTGAGCCTGTGCTGGAGTTTAATTTATGGTTTATGGTTATGTTTAAAACAATCTTATGTGTAATTTATATTGGCTGGTAAATTGTATATGACATGTAAAGACAGTTTTGTTGTTGACCAGTAGGGGTCAGAAATGCTGATTGCATGGTAAAAATACCCTTTAACCCCTTAAGGACCAAACTTCTGGAATAAAAGGGAATCATGACATGTCAACATGTCATGTGTCCTTAAGGGGTAATCCTACCGTTTGACAGATACGAGTCAGTATAAAAGCGAAAATGCTGTAGTTAGTTTGTTTGCTTATGAAGTGAAATAAAGTCTGAGAAGCCTGTAGTATACCGATTGACCGGTAGGGGTCAGCATGTAGGCGAAAATGCCGTGGTTCGTTGGTTAGTACATGAAATGCAGTAATGTCTGAGAAGCCTGTAGTACACCGAATGACCGGTAGGTGTCAGTGTGTAGGCGCAAATGCAGTGGTTCGTTGGTTTGTACATGAAATGCAATAATGTCTGAGAAGCCTGTAGTACACTGAATGACCGGTAGGGGTCAGTGTGTAGGTGAAATGCGGTAGTTTATTGTTTTGTACATGAAAAGCAAAAACATCTAAGAAGCCTGTAGTACACTGAATGACTGATAAGGGTCAGTGTGTAGGTGAAAAATGCAGTGGTTTGTTGGTTTGTACCTGAAATGCAATAATGTCTAAGAAGCCCGTAGTACACCAAAAGACCAGTAGGGGTCAGTGTGTAGGCACAAATGCAGTGGTCCGTTGATTTGTACATAAAATGCAATAATGTCTAAGAAGCCTGTAGTACACCAAAAGACCAGTAGGGGTCAGTGTGTAGGCAAAAATGCAGTGGTTTATTGGTTTGTACATGAAAATGCAAAAAAAGTCTAAGAAGCTTGTAGTACACCGAATGACCGATAGTGGTCAGTGTGTAGGTGAAAAATGCAGTGGTTCGTTGGTTTGTACATGAAATGCGATAATGTCTAAGAAGCCTGTAGTACACCCAAAGACCGGTAGGGGGTTTAACCCCTTAAGGACCAAACTTCTGGAATAAAAGGGAATCATGACGTGTCACACACGTCATGTGTCCTTAAGGGGTTAAACGAATGATATGCATGAGCATGCAATGGTTTTAGAACAGACTTAGACAAAATGCAGCCGTAAAGTGAGGACCTGACCCGTGCATTGTGCCGTGGGACTGATGCCTGGCGTAATGCGTAGGTCAACTTACGGTTTGTGAGTCACTTGGACACCATCCACGGCGATGGATTGCAGAAAGAAGGTGGTAGGCCGGAAAAGCCTGTGGCTGGATTCCTGACACAGCTCAGCTTAGAAAACCTCATGGAGTAATCAAGTAAAATGGTGTCTGGATGACCCGGAAGTGGAAGTCATTCTGATGCTGACCTCAAGCGATATGAGTCAGGTAAGGGGTGTCCCTTATATAGGGGAGTGAATTAATTTAAGCCCCTCCCACAAATACAGGCCTAACGGCCTTAATATATATATATATATATATATATATATATATATTATGCATTTATTCTGAATTTCTCTTCTTTTGGATATGTACACACTTTATTTCCACCTGTCCATGTCTAGGATTTCCGTATAATGACTGCCAATATATTTTTTATCTCATTTATATTGGTGATTGCTGTATAAATTGATTTTAATCCTCTTCCCATTCTTTTTCTTAAGAGGTTATTTTATTGTGATTATTTTTATGTATCAGCAGATAGTTTTAAGACATGTAGGGAACATACCCATTTTAAGTGAAGGTTCATGATGAACTAAGAGATCAATTCTTCCCTTTGAAACTATCTTGGGTGATATAAGCCCACACTATGGACATAAATACGAACTGTGGGCAAAGTAAGGGCGGATCTGAGGAAATGACGCTCTGACCCCAGAACGATCGAAGTACACCTACTTTATCCCACAGCCAGCTGTGGAGAGCATCAGGAGGGACTCTATTGGAGGGGTAAAAAGGCACAGAGGAGATTCTGACAGCTTGCTGCTTTTTAACCAGTTTACAAATAAAGTGTTACACATGGTGCAACAGCAGCAATATCCATTAAATTGTTAAAAGGATACTCCACTACCCAAATTAAAAAAAATTAAACATTTTTTTAAAAATGCTGTTTAGTAGATATACCCGTAATGAAAACATGCAAGCATTTAATTATATAATTGGGATATATTTAAAAATGACTTACAAAACCTGCAGTTCTCTTGTCTGCCGCCTTTGCAAGACCTCCCCATCTAACCCTGCTCAGACTTTCTATGGCTGTCCAATCACAGACTTCCCAATACAGCTCAATGAGAAGTCTTGGCAAGGCAATTGGTTAATTGCTGCATCATGAGTTTAGCTCCACTGAGCTAACCAAACCGGGAAGTAACAGGACCAATGGTCTGACTCAAAGCCAGAGGAGTGTAACAATCTATAAAAGCATCAATTTCTATTGCTATATGCATTTTTTGTAAAATGAAAATAGAGCACACACTCTTCACACATAAAACACTTCGGAAACCTAAACTGCTTTACGTGTATGAAATGTTCCATTAAGACTTGCAGGTGCTAAGCATCATCAACATGTTATGAATTATGGTACTTTCCCTGATTCAGTGCAGTTGGCGACATGGCTAGTAGCTGCACTTTTAAACCCTATAACAATACAATGGAGGAGAAGAGGAACCTTTAACAAAGGGGAAAGCATTGTGGCATTATAACTTTAAAGGACCACTCTAGGCACCCAGACCACTTCAGCTTAATGAAGTGGTCTGGGTGCCAGGTCCTTCTAGGGTTAACCCATTTTTTCATAAACATAGCAGTTTCAGAGAAACTGCTATGTTTGTGAATGGGTTAAGCCTTCCCCTATTTCCTCTAGTGGCTGTCTCATTGACAGCCGCTAGAGGCGCTTGCGTGATTCTCACTGTGAAAATCACAGTGAGAGCACGCAAGCGTCCATAGGAAAGCATTATGAATGCTTTCCTATGTGACCGGCTGAATGCGCGCGCAGCTCTTGCCGCGCGTGCGCATTCAGCCGACGGGGAGGAGAAGAGGAGGATCGGAGGAGGAGAGCTCTCCGCCCACCGCTGGAAAAAGGTAAGTTTTTACCCCTTTCCCCTTTCCAGAGCCGGGCGGGAGGGGGTCCCTGAGGGTGGAGGCACCCTCAGGGCACTCTAGTGCCAGGAAAACGAGTATGTTTTCCTGGCACTAGAGTGGTCCTTTAACAAGAAGAAGTTGATACAGTGCCCTCCAGTCTTCCTTTATGTTTGCCAACTACATATGCTCAGAATTTGGTGGATTACTTTGAATAGATTTCTTTTATGCATTAAGAAAAGCCAACAATTTTGCTACCTAATAACTTCTGAAAGTAATATTTTCAGATTTTCATTTTAGCAACAACAAAAAAAGAGACATGACACATCTATCTCAAAACGACAATATAGACATCAGCAGAGGGGACATGTTTTGGTTCCTTACAGCTATTTATACTTTATAAAAAAGTGTCAAGTAAAATTAATTTCACTTAAAACCCATAACAAGAAAAGAAGACTCATTTATTTATTTAGTACCTGTTTTGACACCTCTGCTCTTTACTGTCCAGTGATTTATGCAGTAACTGTTGAATGATGACAGTAAACTTCAACTGCAAAGTCAACAAAAGAGCTTAGGTTCATTTATCACTGAATACTGACCTGTATATAACATTCTATCACTTTCCATTAGCCATTGCCCATCACTGTCTATCAATTTTCCTTTTAACTTATCTGATTTTCTTTCCTTTAAAAAAAAAAAAAAAAATATGATGACGTAATTAACTAGAGGTATTATTGTCCATTATTATTATTATTGTTATTGTTATTTATAAAGCGCCAACAAATTCCACAGAGCTGTACAATAGGTGGACTAACAGACAAGTATTTGCAACAAGACGAGTTGATGCACAGGAACAGAGAATGTTGGGGGCCCTGCTCAAATGGGCTTGCATTCTAGATGGGGTAAAGTGGGGTAAAGTGGCACATGAGGTAAAGGGAGGATGTATTCATGTAGGGGGAACAGCAGGTTACTAAAATGGTTTACAATGAAGGGTTAATTCTTTTGGATGACAGTTGTAGGAGAAGAAGCAAGGTGGGTTACAAAGGTGCAGGGAAGGAAAGTTATTAACAGTTTAATTATTATGCTTTTGTTTTTAATGATCTTTCAAAGTAATTGAGACTGGGTGAGTGTATAGTGGAGAAGAGAAGGAAGTTCCATAGAAACAGCGCAGCCTTAGAGAAGTCTCAAAGATGGTAGTCAGAGGTGCGAGTACAAACATAGAATAGACCCAGATCTTTGGCAAAGCGTAGGGCTCTGATGGGATATAGTTTTGTATTAGTTTATATAGGGAGTTAGGAGTAGCATTATGTAGAGATTTGTAAGCAAGTATCAGAATTTTAAATTGAGCCCTATATCTTATAAAAAGCCAGTATAAGGAATGACAGAGGGGTGAGGCGTTGGAGGTGCGGGCAGACAGGAAGATGACCCTCGCTGCCGCATTCATTATAAATTGTAACGGGACAAGCTGAGAACTTAGTGATTAGACATGGGGGTGAAGGAGAGTTTGAAGAATGGCTATTGAGCCCCTCTGCATAAAAAGAAAAGTAATATTTCATCCTAATATTTATCCCAAAACAGTTATTATTTATTTCACTGGGGAGGTGGGAAGGAATTAAACTGTAGATAGTTTGTGTAAATGAAATATACCTGTGACTACCTGCCAGGAGTTTTCGTTGAATTTAAATCTTGAGCATTGTAGTTCTGGTCAGAGTAAAAACATAACATACTTTTGAAGTTTTGTTGCTTCTAAGGTTCTAAAGATCACTGACTCACTTGTGGCAGGTGATAATGTATGCAAGGTGGATTGCTTCTCTATAAAATACACATTTATTCAACTTGTATATGACGAAAAATGTTGGTTTGGCTGCATCACTTCTTCTAAAAAAAATTGTTAATTGCTTTTGATAAGCTTTTCAAATGATTACAATCTGATAGAAAAAAATTCATATGATTTGTCTACGTTAGTCATACTTTAAGTCTGTAGGAATTTTTGCAGATACAATATTTGATAATTATTATTTGAAATGCTTATTAAAAATAATTAAATTGAGGGCCAAGTGAGAAAAAGTACACAATAATGGGTAAAAGAAGAGCAGTAAAAAAATAAATCTATTTTTATATATTTACAAGTTATACATGTATTCAATATTATATATTATAGTTATAGTTTTATATATATATATATATATATATATATATATGTATATATATATATATATATATATATATATATATATATATATATATATATAAAATATAAATATGGGCTAGCACTCACGGTCTTTTGAAGTAAAATCAGTTCTTTATTGAAGAATCTTTAAAAAAATCAACGTTTCAGCCCACGTTCTGAGCTTTCATCAGGATCGACAAAACTAAAAACGCTTTTTTAGTTTTGTTTATCCTGATGAAAGCTCAGAACGTGGGCTGAAACGTCGATTTTTGTATTTGTTGACCCTGATGAAAGCTCAGAACGTGGGCTGAAACGGCGATGTTTTTTAAAGATTCTTCAATAAAGAACTGATTTTACTTTTTCTCCTTTTTTTTTTTACTTCTATTGGGCAATTCTCACTTGACCAGTGGCTGTCCCCTACCCATCAATCATCTTTTTCCCCATCAGTCTCTCTATTTTTTGGTGCCATGAACAGAAGTCCAAATCACAAATTAATTAAACATGCCTGTCTATTGCACGGGTCATTTGTTTGGCTATACGTACATTTGGCACTTCGGAGTCCTGGAATTTGGACGACCAGCAGATCAGCCTAAATTCAGACAAATTTAAGTTTGTTTGAAACTGAATGCACAGGTCTAATATTTATCAAAGAGGTATGGTAAAAGCACAGTTAAAACATACAAATGCACGCTATGTTTTATATATATTTTCTTATTTCTAGGATTTACAATAACATTGGCAATGCGAACCTGTAGAAATGTACACAAACGTGTGCATACCTGGTATAGAAATCTGCGACCTGGAAATGCAGGGGTATATAAATATTTAATAAGTCTGATATTCTGGAGCAAAAGTAGAGATAAAGTGAAAGAAAACACGTTTACCTGGAAGGGATATGACAAAGGATCAACAAGGTTTAATAACAAGGAACTGCAGAAGAATTAATTGCTATTCTTTGGACACTCTGTGCTGAATCTGTAATTACAGCTTATTGAGTTTGGTATGCGTTGACTTGTGAGACAGGTGGCAGATGTTTGCCTCTCATGTACACTTAAGAAGAGTACAGAAGAGTTTAATGCTGTTTTATTATATTAAAATATTTTATTGCTGTTGAATGGAAAGAAAGAAAAGAATGTGAGAAAAGAAAGGAAAGGAAGAGAAAAGAAGTGAAGAGAAGGAAAGAAAGATAGAAAGAAGGAAATAAACACAAAGCTAATCTAATAATAAAATTCCTTGAATCAAGTTCGGAAAATCCCAAAGTCTTATATTGCATAATATTAATAATAAAACTTCTGAGAATTCAATGTATGAAGAATATGGGATTTAGAGATTCAAGAACCAGGGTTTAGTTTATTGGATGTTCTATTGCATCTGTAACTATTTCTGAGTGAGCATGTTTAATAAAATGTTAATATATTTTGCCATGAAGCCCAGTAGCTTTAGTTTTCTTACTGAATTTTAGATTAAAGTAATGGATTATCTTAGAATTGTGTAATGCCTTATGTATCGGACAAGCAGAATTTTGGAAAGGCAAACTTTTGGGAAACCCTCTCTTTAAGTTGACCACATTTTTAACTTGATTCAAAATACATGGGTCAAAGCAACCCTGTTCTAAATTTTTTTTAAATCAGTTTAAAAAGGTATTACACGATACTACAATTATTATTTTACATCTGCATCACTGGACTTGTAGGCTTATATTTCAACTTCAGTTTCTGAATTTTAAAAATAGAATAGCGTTCAAGATTTTTATAGGAATGTTATAAGCAGGAAAGTAAATGATTATGTTTGCTTTTGCAGAATCCATAGCCCTAACCTCCATTTTGCTCTGCATGACATAATTAATAGCATCACAGCATGGCATTATTAATTAATTACTGAATGACACATGAAAACAGCTTTAACACACTGTGAAGAATAATGTTTGTTCATTCTAATCATATTTTAATGTAGTTTTTAAGATGGGAACATTTCCATACACTCAGATATTGGCAAACAATAGTGTAAATTATGCCACAAAGTGCAAAAGGACAATTACTCCCCCTAAGCATCCCCATAAACAATAAAATGTTATCCCATAATCACAACCTGGTTCTCCAAATCCATATGCTGCTAGAAATGTCCTAGATTTTTCCTACATCGTCTTTGTGCAGTCCTGCCAAGGCTCAGTAGGGCATTCCGTGTCAGAGTCCTATTGGCAGCACTAGGCAGCTATGATCATATACCAGTAATGGAAAATGTCTTAAGCCAAGTTTCCAGCAGAGGAGAGCCAAAGTGGATGCGTTGATTACATGGAGGGATGTAGTGTGCCCCCCTTTCTATTTTAAGTCATAGACATTTTGTTATCTGTGCATTATACTCTGATGAATTTATGTTATGCTGCACTATTCTTATTAAACTGGCACAGCAAGGAATGCTTCCCTTATTTGTTTATGCATCTACCCGAGTCTGGTGTACATACTTTACTTCTTCTATTTGATCAATCTCAGGAACTGAAAAACCAGCACCGGGGATTTGACTAATCATGGGAGCCATTAAAGTAAGTAGATATTTATATATGAAAAGATCATTCTTCCAGATGCATTGTTAAGACTGGGGCAGGGGTTAGAAAATATTTGATTACATTCATTATATATAACCCAACAACATAGCTCACAGTCAAAAAATTATAATGCACTTTCTTTTCAAGGAACACTCCAAGCCCTGGTGCCCTAGTGTAAGTAGTCAAACAGTTTAATAATGACAGCCTATTGTGGTGGATGCCAGTCACCTCCTCTATGAGAGTCAGAAGTTCTCTGCATTGGGCTAAACCTAGTTTGAATAACTTAACTTATTGGCTGTTCTCAGCCAATAAGTTGACCCTGCATGGCAGGATTTAGCTCATGCGAGTTCCAAGCAGGAGCTACCAGCTCTCCATAGTGGAAGTGTCTGGCAACCAGTGGACTCTAGGTAAGAAGCCAAACCATTAGCATACAGTTTAGCTAGTGATTCTGGGGGGCAAGTAGGGCATTCCTGGCACCATAACCACTACAGTAAGTTGTAGTGTCTATGGACGGACCCTCAGTCTCTGCACGGACCCTTAGAAAAGCCTTCGCACAAAAAAACGGACACACCCCAATTCCGGGCAATGAAAATAATGTCACCAAACAGCCTTTTCCCAAAACATCCATATTTGAACAACGAAAATGAATAACCACCCTGTTATTTCACAATTCAACATCTAAAAACTATAGACCCCCACCCCCAAATCGATTGGCACTGACCAACTCGCTAACCTGAAACGCCCCCAAAAAGGCCCAACTTAAAACCACAGAGAACAATAAGACTTTGTACTGGGAAAAGCACACTTCAGGTAGCACCTGAACCACACGTTGAAGAATGTCGAACAACACTGGCCTCCTAGAATCGACCAACACCTTCCCCTTCCTAAAGACTTTGAGAGCTTGACAAACAATAAAATGCTTTGTAACATCCTCCCACCCATTAAGCTTAAATAAAAAGGCTAAAGCTGACAACTTACGACCAACCACCGCAGGAGATGCAGCCGAAGCAAACAAACTACATAAAAACCAAAATAACGTGTCCAACAGTGCATCCACCGAAAGCTGACCCCCTGTGTAGTTCAACGTTTCATCCCATTCCTGCCACACCTTACTGTATGCTGCCCAAGTAGAAGGCACCAAAGACTCCCTTATAAGTCCGCCAAGCAGGAAGTCCCAAGTTGCCACACTTCTTCCGGACAGGACAAACCTTTTACTTGCATGCTGGAGCCACCCAATGAAACCTCGCCCACTGTAAATGAGACAGTGAATTAGCGATAACATTTAGAAACCCTGGCACATGACGTGCCCGAAAGATAATAATACATTTCATACAGTACAAGACAAAGTGGCGAAGAAGCCTGAACCACAGGAATAGAGAAAGCAGAAAGCCCATTTACTGCGGCCACTACCGACATATTATCCGTAAAATATATATCCTTCTTATCCCACAACTGATGACCCCACATAGCTTATGCTAACACTAGGGTAAATAGCTCTAGAAAAGCTAAATTGCAGATAAGTGGGCTAGCCTTCCATTCCTCCGGCCATGCTCCCGCACACTATTGCCCAAAAAGTAAGCCCTAAAACCCACACTTCCGGACGCATCTGTAAATAACTCCAATTCTGGAAAAGAAACAGCTGAATTCTGAAAAAAGACCTGCCCATTAAACTCGCAGAGAAAAAACACCCAGACGTCTAAATCAGCTTTCATGGATGTCCCAGTGGCCTTTTGCCAAAAACCTGTTAAATACCCTACTGATAAGGGTCACCTGACATGCGAAGTTCAAACGGCCAATCAATGACTGCAAAGTTTGTAACGTAACTTTTTTGGCATCCCTGACCTCCGACACCGCCCCCCAAAGAGCAAGCAATTTGTCTACTGGCACACGACAGTCTCCCCTGATGGAATCTCCAAGTCCAAAAAACTCAGACACCTCGTGGGACCAACCATCTTGTCCCCCGCCAAAGGTACACCAAAAACATGCGCCATCCATTCCAACGTTCTCAATCCTATTCGGCAAGCCTCTGAATGGGAAGGCCCAACGCACAGAAAATGATCCAGATAGTGGGCCACAAATTTCGTCTTCGCCTCAACCCTGACCACCCACTCCAAAAAGATGCTACATTTTTCAAAATAGGCACAGGACCTGACCAATTCGACCTCTTTAAGCTATTTTTCCAGCACCACCCTCAGAAATTCCCCAACCAATTTTAAATTATAAAGACGAGGAACCACTACCCTATCCTGGAACGGGATAACAAAACCACTAGTAAAGCCATCCTTCAGTAATGATGCATCGACCTGGCTACCATAGCTGTTTAGCCATGGTAACATCGTGCTGACCCTCACCGGCATTAACCCCACCGGCAGCGGATGGGACCGCCCCTCCCAATGAACCCCCTACGGCCACAGCCTTTCCTCTTCTGAAGCACTGATGAAGTCCGTGGGTTCCTCCACAACCAGGGCACTCATGCTTAAACCAACATGTGGCCCCCCACTTGAACTGCCCTTCATTAAAGAGCCAGCAGAAACCTTTTCTGTGGCTGGCTGATTAGGTGGAGGAAGATCCCACACCAGCCATCGACTGCAAGGGGGAAGCCTTCTGTGCCATTATTAGTTTCATCCAAAGTGGTAGGTACATTTGATCCCACCGCATCCCTGGATTGGCAGACAAGTACTGACGATGTTCGTCATAATGCCACCACGCGAGACCTCCGTACGTGCGGTATGCCTCCCAAATACCGTTGAGGTAGCAAAATAACTGAAAACAATGATCCAGAGACTTCTCGTCCATCATGCTAGCAAGAATACAAAAAGCCCTCAACCAATTTCCAAATGTCTTTGGAATCTTACGGTAACGACTCTTCTTTACCTCCTCCTCCTCTTTTTTAGTTTCCTTCTTATCCTCCTCTTTAAGATCTATATACTCCTCCAGAGGGAGAAGGGAATAGATCTACACAAACTCCCCTTTCCAATTACGTTCATTCACTTCGGGCTTAAGATGACAGCCCAAAGGTCCTGCAAAGGAAAAGTGCATGTTCTGAAGAGCCGCATCCGTAATACCCCCGAGCAAATCAGCCCGCTCACTCCCTAAATCAATTGATGCCAAAACAGCTAATGTTGTGTAACGAGATTATACCCCAACACGCAGGATCCAGCTAAACAGAAGACAACACAGAGGGAAGATAAGTCTACCGGTCCTTAGAGTGTCCGGACTCAATGTATATAGGAGAACGATCCGAGGTCAAAGGCAGAAAGAGACAGCGTAAACTAGGACTAGCCGGGGTCTGGTACACAGTAAACAGCAAGCCGGCAAACAGAACAGATAAGGATACAGAGAATACGAAGTCAGAATACAAAGCCAAGGTCAAATACGAAGTAACACAACTGAACACCACAAGCGCTAAAGGGAACTGTAGCAGAAACCACGATAGGGCAAGCAACTAAGGGAAAGAGGTAAGTATAAATAGCTAAACATCTATTTTGATTGGTCCCTGTCATATCCACACCCCCAAAAGGTAATTGTATGGGGAGTGTGGCATGACAGGGACCAATGGGAGACCTTTTCTAATTTAGGCTCCCACTGTCCCTTTAAGAGCGCGCCCGAGACTCGTGGCGCGCTCTTAGAGTCAGGCGGGTACACGTGACCGCTTCTTGCGGTCACTGCCCGCCCTCCAGTTCCAGCCGTCGGATGAGCCGCGCGCAGCTCGTGCAGCAGCTGAGCCGCGCGCGTCTTGAATAGAGGACCCCGGCCGGCACCTGGAAGGGTAAGTACCGCTACAGTCCCCCCCCCTGAGGACACGCCCTCCGGGCAGGGAGGGCCAGGCCTGGCAGGAAAACGAGAATGGAAGGAATGCACCAGGCGAGGAGCGTGAACAGCGTCAGCGGAAATCCAACTGTGCTCCTCAGGCCCATAGCCCTTCCAATGTACAAGGTATTGAAGTCGACCCCTAAGGAAACGGGAGTCAAGAACGGCAAATACTTCAAATTCCTCATGACCCTCCACAGAGACAGGAGGGGGAGGAGGAGTATGCCGTGTATAGCGGTTGCGTACGTAAGGCTTCAACAGGGAAGTATGAAAGACATTAGGAATACGCAGATTCTTAGGAAGACTCAAGGCATACGAGACAGGATTAACCTCATGCTAAATACGATAAGGGCCAATAAAGCAGGGAGCCAATTTCATTGAAGGCACCCGGAGGCGAATATTTCGCGTGGAAAGCAAATCCCTGTCCCCCACGACATAAGAAGGAGCCGCCCTGCGATGCCTGTCAGCTTGCAACTTCTGGCGAGCAGCGGAATGCTCATCCAGAACCGGCATCCCCTGTGAGGAGAAAGCAGCCGGAAGAACAACGGGGTGCTGGCCATAAACAATGTAAAAAGGACTTTTGCCGGAAGAATCATGAATTATTCCGAGCAAATTCAGCCCAAGGAAGGAGGTCAGACCAATTATTCTGATGGTGGGACACGAAACAACGAAGGTATTGCTCCAGAGATTGATTGGCACGTTCAGCAGCTCCATTAGATTGGGGGTGGTATGCGGAAGAAAATGAGAGTGTAATACCCATTTCTGAACAAAAGGCTTTCCAAAACCTGGAAATAAACTGGCTACCCCTATCAGACACAATAGATATGGGAATGCCATGCAACCGAAACACCTCTCTTGCAAAGATAAGCGCCAGTTCCCTAGACGTGGGCAGCTTGCGAAGAGACACAAAGTGGGCCATCTTGGAAAACCGATCAACAATCATTAGGATAACAGTGTTACCATTCGAAGGAGGTAATTCAACAATAAAATAAAAATCCATGGACAGGTTAGACCAAGGCCTCTTGGGAACGGGGAATGGATGCAACAGCCCACAAGGAACCCTACAAGAAGATTTCATACATGCACAAGTGGTACAGGCACCTATATAGTCGGTGACATCCTTACGCAAGGAATCCCACCAAAAATACCTAGAAATAGCCGACACCATTTTGGAAATACCAGGATGTCCAGCAGTCTTAGTGTCATGATATAACGACAGAATATCCCGTCTCTCGGGAACATCAACGAATAGTTTATCAGTAGGCCTCTTGCTAGGAGCCATGCTTTGTTTCGCTTGTATGGCCTGCAAGAGGGACGAGGAAATAGACAAAATAGTAGTAGCTATTATCCTTTCTGGGGGAATGACGGCAGTAACATCAATCTCCTGTTTGTCAGTAGTTTCGAACTGTCTGGACAGAGCGTCCGCTTTAGTGTTGCGATCACCCGGCCTGTAGGTGATAATGTAATTGAAATGGGACAAAAACAGAGACCACATAGCCTGCCTAGAAGACAATCTTTTAGCCTCACTAAGGTAGGATAGGTTCTTGTGATCCGTAAATATGAGGATAGGATCCTTAGTTCCTTCTAGCAAATGCCTCCATTCTTTAAGTGCTAAAATAATAGCAAGGAGTTTGCGATTACCCACATCATAATTCTTTTCCGCTTTGGACATTTGTTTGGAAAAGAAACCACAAGGATGCAAAGGCTTTTCAGGCGACTCTCTTTGGGATAAGACAGCACCTACCCCGATATCAGAAGCATCAACCTCAAGAATATAGGGCTGTGAGGGGACAGGATGCTGTAAGATAGGTGCAGAGGCAAACGTAAAAAGAAGAGAACAGAGTCTGTCCACACGTGTATGCATACATACACAAATATCAAAGCAACAGTTCAGTTTTTGTGTTACATTAATATAGTTTATTATTCTTTTCTACTGTTGCTTTGATATTTGTGTATGTATGCATACACGTGTGGACAGACTCTGTTCTCTTCTTTTTTCTTCATCATTTAGGGTTAACCCCTGTTCTGTCCTATAAGACCTACTTTTCTCTGGCCAACTCTCCCATATACTCAGAGGCAAACGTAGTTTTAAGAAATTCAAAAGCCTGAAGTGCCTCGGAAGACCAGACACGAGTATTGCCTTCCTTTTTTGTCATACGGGTAATAGGTGCTACAATAGACGAAAAACCTTTGATAAAACGTCTATAATAATTAGAGAAACCAAGAAAACGCTGAATGGCTTTCAGACCATGTGGTAGAGGCCATTCTATGACAGCAGAAAGCTTCTGGGGATCCATACGAAAACCTTTAGCAGAAATCAAATACCCCAAAAACTGGACTTCAGATTGGTCAAATAGACATTTTTCCAGTTTACAATGAAGACCATTAGCAAGAAGGGTCTTCAGAACTGTCATAACATGTCTGTGATGAGTGTGTAAGTCGCGTGAGTGTGTAAGGATGAGCCGCGCGTGGCTCGTGCAGCAGCTGAGCCGCGCGCGGCTTGAATAGAGGACCCCAGCCGGCACCTGGAAGGGTAAGTACCGTTGCATGTTGCCACTGCCTCCCCTTCTGCGCTCCCACCTACAACAGGGACCCTAACTGTGCTTGACCCCCCTTGGCACCCAAACCTGACTGAAATTCACATCCTTTCCTCTACCCGCACTCCAAGAATCAAAAAAAAAATGTTTAAACCAAATAACAGATCCCCTGCATGATTTACTGAAAGTGACTTTCCCTCTGAACCCCTTGCCACTGAAGGCCGTGGGGGCGACCGTCTTGGTGACCTAACATCGCATGATCCATGGGCGACCATCTTGGCGACCTGTAAGGAGAAGACATCCTGGGTAGGCTGGCCGTAGTATCCCTGACCTACCTTACTCCTGAGTGGGAACCATGACCTAATCCTAAAAAATCTAAAAATATCAAAATGTAAATTATTCCTCAGTATGTTGATTCTCATTATTATTGTCGAGTTTGATCACTTTGTTGCCCATTGCACTAGTCTGTCTCTCTAATGCTGTTAAACATATAGATTTTGAATATAAAAAAATCATACTATTGATATACACAATATTTTATTTAACACAAATACATTCAGAGATAAGCTCAAACAAAACAAATCTAAGAAACATTTGTTTTGACTTTGAAAGAGCATTAATCAAACAAGATTAAGTAAAAATTTGTCACTGTTGATAAAGTCAGCAAAATCCTACCCAGATCACTTAGCTATCTAAATCCATTACTTTCAAGGTATTTGTGTCAGAATGGAATGATCAACTTATGAAAATTGCCTTTGGATTTATGAGATTTAAGCATGAAAATAAAAAGCGGCAAAATAAAAAAATTAATCATGTTGCATAAAAAAAATTAATATAAAGTAAAAAAAGATAATCAACATAAGTTAACAAATTAATCAAATGTGAGCAATGTTATTAACATATAGTTAAACAATGAAATATTATTAAGTACCCTCTAGAACATTTAGTCAGAATACAATATACCAATACAAAAAGAGAAGTCCTGCGCTTAAGCTGCAAGGACTACAACACACATCAGCCCCAATATATAGTAAAAACCAAAGAAAAGAAAATGTTACTTGCGCTTTTTCCTTAATCCCTATGTATATTTAGACAAATGGAGGTCATTTAGTTGCTCCAATGGCCATTGGAGGGATGCCCGCCTGCCAACGTCAAGGCAGACCCCCCCTAAGCGGGTCCTAACACTGACCCTTCAGCCTGCTTCCTTGAGCTTCTGGCAAAGATATCTCTAATGAGACAGAAAGGGGTATTTTTTATATACACCCCTTTACTTATTAACCCTTAATAGGGAACACATGGGATGGGTAGCAGCATTGTAACCAGGCTGTGTGATACAAAGTAAATACAAATACAAAAAGAGAAGTCCTGCGCTTAAGCTGCAAGGACTACAACACACATCAGCCCCAATATATAGTAAAAACCAAAGAAAAGAAAATGTTACTTGCGCTTTTTCCTTAATCCCTATGTATATTTAGACAAATGGAGGTCATTTAGTTGCTCCAATGGCCATTGGAGGGATGCCCGCCTGCCAACGTCAAGGCAGACCCCCCCTAAGCGGGTCCTAACACTGACCCTTCAGCCTGCTTCCTTGAGCTTCTGGCAAAGATATCTCTAATGAGACAGAAAGGGGTAATGAGACAGAAAGCAGGCTGAAGGGTCAGTGTTAGGACCCGCTTAGGGGGGGTCTGCCTTGACGTTGGCAGGCGGGCATCCCTCCAATGGCCATTGGAGCAACTAAATGACCTCCATTTGTCTAAATATACATAGGGATTAAGGAAAAAGCGCAAGTAACATTTTCTTTTCTTTGGTTTTTACTATATATTGGGGCTGATGTGTGTTGTAGTCCTTGCAGCTTAAGCGCAGGACTTCTCTTTTTGTATTTGTATTTACTTTGTATCACACAGCCTGGTTACAATGCTGCTACCCATCCCATGTGTTCCCTATTAAGGGTTAATAAGTAAAGGGGTGTATATAAAAAATACCCCTTTCTGTCTCATTAGAGATATCTTTGCCAGAAGCTCAAGGAAGCAGGCTGAAGGGTCAGTGTTAGGACCCGCTTAGGGGGGGTCTGCCTTGACGTTGGCAGGCGGGCATCCCTCCAATGGCCATTGGAGCAACTAAATGACCTCCATTTGTCTAAATATACATAGGGATTAAGGAAAAAGCGCAAGTAACATTTTCTTTTCTTTGGTTTTTACTATATATTGGGGCTGATGTGTGTTGTAGTCCTTGCAGCTTAAGCGCAGGACTTCTCTTTTTGTATTTGTATTTACTTTGTATCACACAGCCTGGTTACAATGCTGCTACCCATCCCATGTGTTCCCTATTAAGGGTTAATAAGTAAAGGGGTGTATATAAAAAATACCCCTTTCTGTCTCATTAGAGATATCTTTGCCAGAAGCTCAAGGAAGCAGGCTGAAGGGTCAGTGTTAGGACCCGCTTAGGGGGGGTCTGCCTTGACGTTGGCAGGCGGGCATCCCTCCAATGGCCATTGGAGCAACTAAATGACCTCCATTTGTCTAAATATACATAGGGATTAAGGAAAAAGCGCAAGTAACATTTTCTTTTCTTTGGTTTTTACTATATATTGGGGCTGATGTGTGTTGTAGTCCTTGCAGCTTAAGCGCAGGACTTCTCTTTTTGTATTTGTATTTACTTTGTATCACACAGCCTGGTTACAATGCTGCTACCCATCCCATGTGTTCCCTATTAAGGGTTAATAAGTAAAGGGGTGTATATAAAAAATACCCCTTTCTGTCTCATTAGAGATATCTTTGCCAGAAGCTCAAGGAAGCAGGCTGAAGGGTCAGTGTTAGGACCCGCTTAGGGGGGGTCTGCCTTGACGTTGGCAGGCGGGCATCCCTCCAATGGCCATTGGAGCAACTAAATGACCTCCATTTGTCTAAATATACATAGGGATTAAGGAAAAAGCGCAAGTAACATTTTCTTTTCTTTGGAGAATACAATATACCGTATATACTCGAGTATAAGCCGAGTTTTTTAGCACATTTTTTGTGCTAAAAAACCCCAACTCGGCTTATACTCGAGTCAGAGTCTGTATTATGGCAATTTGCATTGCCATAATACAGACTGGGGGAGAGGGGGCTGCAGAGAGCATTACTTACCTGTCCTGCAGCTCCTGTCAGCTCTCTCCTCCTCCGCGCCGTCCGTGCAGCTCCCTCTGTCAGCTCCCAGTGTAAGTCTCGCGAGAGCCGCGGCTCTCGCGAGATTTACACTGGGAGCTGACCGAGGTGCTGGACCACCAGGGAAGGAGCCCCCCTCCCTGCCATGTATCAAGCAGGGAGGGGGGACGAAAAAATAATAATTAGGGATAATAAAAAAATTATAATAATTAAATAATAAATAATACAATAATAATAATTAAATTAAATAAATAAAACTAATAAAAAATAATAAAAAAAAATAAAAATTAAAAAAATTAAAATAATAAAACAATTAAAATAATAAAAAAAATTAAAATAAAAAATTGCCCACCCCCCACCAAGGCTCTGCAACACACACACACACACACACACACACACATACACACACACTGCATTCATACACACACACTGCATTCATACACACACACTGCATTCATACACACGCACACTGCACACACACACACACACACAGCACTCATACACTGCACTGCACTCATACACTGCACTCATACACACACACTGCACTCATACTGCATTCATATACACACGCTGCACTCATACACACGCTGCACTCATACACACACGCTGCACTCATACACACACGCTGCACTCATACACACACGCTGCACTCATACACACACGCTGCACTCATACACACACGCTGCACTCATACACTCACGCTGCACTCATACACTCACGCTGCACTCATACTCACGCTGCACTCATACACACACAGCACTCATACACACACGCTGCACTCATACACTCACCCTGCACTCATACACACACACTGCACTCATACACACACACTGCACTCATACACATGCTGCACCCATACACACGCTGCACTCATACACACTCTGCATTCATACACTCACGCTGCATTCATACACTCACGCTGCATTCATACACTCACGCTGCATTCATTATACACACACTGTAAATAAATATTCAATTAATATATTTTTTTTAGGATCTAATTTTATTTAGAAATTTACCAGTAGCTGCTGCATTTCTCACCCTAGTCTTATACTCGAGTCAATAAGTTTTCCCAGTTTTTTGGGGTAAAATTAGGGGCCTCGGCTTATATTCGGGTCAGCTTATACTCGAGTATATACGGTGTTTAAGAAAGAAAAGTGAGGCACACAATTCCATATCAACTTACTCAGCATAAGAAATAAAAAAACACTCTCCATGCAAAATAAATAAATACATAAACAAGTTACACTGACAGAACCAGATTCCCAACTAGGCCAAGAAACTCTAAACCGTATTCTACAAAAACCTCAATTCAGATGGTTTCTGCATAATAGAGACCATTATCCACCAAATTAGGTATAATTTCCAAAGATACATTTAGACTGTTCCTTCGTGTAAGGCAAACCAGTATAACCAACCCATTGTACAGTGCTGTGAAATAGGTTGGCTCTTAAAGAAACCCTATAGAATTAGAAATACAAACATGTATTCCGAATGCTATAATGTCCTGACACTAAGTCCCCCCATGTGAGGGTTTGAAAGGTGAGTATTACTTACCTTTCAGTCCTCACCACCCCTGTCTTCACAATGTTGCTCCGTCTCTTTGGCTAAGATGACCAGTGTAGATGATCTCAACCAATCTAATGTTAATCCATAGGCAACCCTGGGGGAGCTAGTGCACATGTGCAGCAAAATGATATACTGCACCAATCAAATGGTCTCTATGACATAATCTGAGTAAAACAGCATAGTTTAACCCCTTAAGACCGCAGGGCGGTCTATGCCATGCTTATTTTGGTGGCTCTAAAAGCCGCAGGGCGGCATAGAATGTCCCTGCGATCTTATGTACTTACCCGTTCGCCAGCGATGCCACGCCGGCGATGCCACGCCGGCGATGCCACGCCGGCGATGCCACGCCAGCGATCGCGGTATGGAGACTCACCTGGGAGCCCAGGGAGTCCCCCTCCATCTTCTTCGGCCCCCCTGGGCCATGTGATCGCGAGGTCATTAAAATTCGCCAGGTTGGTTATGTTGCCGTTGAGACCGTACGGTAGCCCAGGAATGAAAATTACCCCCATGATGGCATACCATTTGCAATAGTAGACAACCCAGGGTATTGCAAATGGGGTATGTTCAGTCTTTTTTAGTAGCCACTTAGTCACAAACAGTGGCCAAAAGGCATTCAAATTAGTTTTTTGCATTTTCAAACATTAACACTAACTTTGGCCAGTGTTTGTGACCAAGTGGCTACTAAAAAAAGACTGGACTTACCCCATTTGCAATACCTTGGGTTGTCTACTTTTGTAAATGGTATGCCATGATGGGGGTAATTCTTATTCCTGGGCTACCATACGGTCTCAAAGGCAACGTAACCAATCTGGCGAATTTCAATGTGAAAAAAAAGAAAAATGTAACAAGCTATATTTGACCCTGTAACTTCCCAAAACACCATAAAACCTGTACATAGTGGGTACTGTTTTACACGTAAGACATCGCTGAATACAAATATGTGTATTTTATTGCAGTAAAAGCAAACAGTATTTTGACATGCACAATTAGAATGTCACATATAACTAAGAAAATGTAAACAAAAATTATTTTCTCCCATTTTTTTTATATTTTATTCATTTAAATTATGTTTCATAGCTAAATATTTGATGTTAAATGAAAGCCCTGTTTCCCCTGAATAAAATGATATATAATAAGTGTGGGTGCATTTAATATGAAAGAGGTGAATTATGGTTGGACAGACATATAGCGCAAATGCCAGGTTTTGTTTACGTTTTCTATTGATCACAACTTGTACATTTGGCTGCGGTCTTAAGGGGTTAATTCAGCTGTTAAAGTGGAAGCAGCTCTAAAGGCTGTCTGGGTGAGGCTGTCTACAGGCATGTTAATTCCTACTGAACAGCAAAGTTTTCAGCAGCAAGGTTAAGCAGACAGGGAATTTATATAATTATATAATAATTTAATATTTTTAGGTATCCTACAACATCAATTGATATTTTATTTTTTAATCTGAGATGACAGAATAGGAAACGACTTCAGATATTAAATGGATTTGTTCACGTCTTTTTAGTTGTATTTTTAATTACAAAATATGTACATTGTGGTAACAAAGTAAATGGAGAAGGCAGAGATTATGAATATATTATTATCATGTTATAACACTCACAGGCAGACATTGCCAAGTATAGGACACGTCTTCAAAGCTGATAGACTAACATAAGGAAAGTTGGAATTATTATGTGATATTAAAAACTGCGTTTGCAGTTTCATGCAAAACTGTCCCAGCAAACAAGACTTTCAAAACCTGTGACAATCATTACAATAGCCTTATCTATCGTTGGAACCATACCATTGATACCACATAAGGCACCCTGTCGGATCCCACTTGGGCTACCAAAAGGGCCCTAAGCCTGATAACTGCTCTGCTGAAGCAAGACTGAGCCATGCCCCAGAGAGACATTGGATGACTCATTTTGGCCACTTCTGATGCCCTGCACGAAACTAGGTTATTTTCAGTGATGCACTCACTAAATATCATATTGTTTTACTAATTCAGCCAATTAGCATTAATTTGAAATGTTATAACTATGACGCCTGATGCTTGAAGTCTACCAAGGGGCCTCTTGGATGTTATGTTGTTCACTGTGTCTAGACATACTCTTTGCCTAGAAGCTTTTACTTTGTCTACTGTTTAGACACGTATATATAGCCTGTCTACATACCTTGTTTTAACAACTGCAAAAAAAAAAATTACAATCTTGACATTTTATGCACAAGCATGTTTTCTCTCATTTTGTTCTATGCCACATGTAATTTGCTAATCTGTATATGTACTACTGCACTTCAAAAATAAAGAATGTGTGAAAAAATAAATAAATAAACAAACTGCAATGTGTTAAAAACTTTGCTCTTAAAATATAAACAAGAGTCAATTCTTCTCTTTTTAAGTGAACGCATTAAGCAGCCCAGTATGTACTCATCCAGTGTGGTTATCATATTTAAAAAAAATGCTTCCAATTTTGCTAGCACAGTGAATAAAGACAATTCCTAGCATCTCATTTTTGTAGTGCAGATATACTTTAAACACACACAGAGCTTGAAATAATAGTTTCAGTTTAACGCCGAGGGTGATTTCACTTTCCTTAATACTAAACGCATACACAGGAGATGGATGTACAAAAAGTACAAGAACATTTGTTGTTGCAAATAAAACAGTAATCAAAATTTAACATTTGCAGAAACAATTGAACACAATGGGCATTTCAGTAAAAAAACAAAAAATAAAACAATTCTTAGGAAAAATATTAGGCCCCCGGGAAGAACAAAAAGTTCTAATGAATATGAAGACTTTTGAAAAACATTAAAGAATTACATGGCTAGGCAATAAAATAGTTATTTATAATTTTATCATCTATTTTAGGTCTCTGTAATTATTATCATAGTTACATAGTTACATAGCTGAAAAGAGACTTGCGTCCATCAAGTTCAGCCTTCCTCACACCTGTTTTTTGCTGTTGATCCAAAAGAGAAAAAAAAAAAAAAAAAAAAACCCCAGTTTGAAGCACAATTTTGCAACAAGCTAGGACAAAAAATTCCTTATTGACCCCAGAATGGCAGTCAGATTTATCCTTGAATCAAGCAGTTATTACCCTACATTGAAAGATTATATCCTTGAATATTCTGTCTTTGCAAGTATGCATCTAGTAGCTGTTTGAACATCTGTATGGACTCTGATAAAACCACTTCTTCAGGCAGAGAATTCCACATCCTGATTGTTCTTACAGTAAGAAAACCTTTCCTTTGCCTTAGACGAAATCTTCTTTCTTCCAGTCTAAACGCATGGCCTCGTGTCCTATGTAAAGTCCGGTTTGTGAATAGATTTCCACACAATGGTTTGTATTGGCCCCGAATATATTTGTATAATGTTATCATATCCCCTCTCAGGCGACGTTTTTCTAAACTAAATGTCTGCTTGATATAATTTTCTTCATTACTGGAGTTATTACTTAATACTCTATTGTCTGCTAAAATCTTAAATTGAACAACAGAAATGTGGGCTAGAGTAAGAGAAAATCTTACAACAAGATACGTTAACTTTGTCTTACATTAGATTAACAGGGTATATCTTAGAGAGAACAATCGAACACCTATTAACAACCCCATTGATAAATATGATTTTATGTGTTAGGAATGACTATATAACACATTATCGTGTGTTTCAGCCATTATTCTATTAAGAAGAATAAACAAATCAAATGAAATACATGTTTCCAGCAAGATAATAATGAAACTGTTATTTAAACAATATGTTCCTAATGCAGTTTGGTAAACATAAAAATGGATTATTTGGACTGGGAGATTTCGTTCATCCTATATAGAAGTCTAGACCATCACATCTATTAAACAATTTGGAAATATTTTCTTAATTTAACCCCTTAAGGACCGAAAACTTCTGGAATAAAAGGGAATCATGACATGTCACACATGTCATGTGTCCTTAAGGGGTTAAAGGTCTGTGTGGAAAAGCAGTTCTGTTAATTGGAATCTCTAGGTTAGACTGCCTTGTAAACTATAGTACCCCATGTAGAAATATGTCACGATCACAGTGAAAATCAGCAGTTTTTTTTTAAATAAAATCATGTTCCATTTTCTTATGCAAATAAATGAGCTGTTTTAGTACACTTTTTTTTTTGCATGTGTTTTAAAGAGACATTTCTTATTTTAATATGAATGAACCTGCTTATATTACATTTACTTTTGTGATAATGTACAGTTTTTACAATGAGCTGAAACAGTGTCATTGTACTTGCTATACTGCACCAATAATGCACACAGACGCTGTCAGGAAAACTCTGGATCTTTATTCTACTTGCCTTTTCTTCCAAAACAAATTAAAAGTGTATTATGGAATGCAATTTTAGAATAACATTTTGGTATTAGCTATTTTTTACACTGTTTAGTATATTTGATTTGTAGTAAATGTAGTACCCCCAGCTGTACATGATTAAAAAAAAGCAGCTAGTAAACTCATAAACGCCCACAGCCTTCTGGCACCACATGGTTATCACAGCTAAGGCTATATTATTATTATCCTTTTTATCAAATGATGATCAAGTATGGAAAATGAAACTCTAGAGTTATTTCTTAATATTAATGCAGTGCAGTAAAGGTAGGTATTTTGTTATTTTTTATTTCTTCTTCTCTACTCGTTTCCTATTTACTGTCTTTATTTTTTTTTTATCATTTGTGACTAAAATTGACATCATTCCTGTGATAGACTTTTTTTTGCTGATTGGAAATACATTGTTCTGTTTTCTATTATGCCATCCAAAATTGAGAATTATAAAAAGGAAATCTACTTGGTATTTTAAAAATACTTTCAGATGGCTCCAACTTGTATGTAGTGCAATGTAGAGATCTGGTTTGAGGAAGTAAGGGGTTAATAATAATGGTATCAGAGGGGGGATGTTATTGGGTAAGGAGGTACTGTGGGGATGTAAACTGGGGAAGGAAGAGTTAATTGTCAGGTTTTTGTTGGGATGTAAATATTGCGGAGAAGGGAATATTCGGCAAAGAATGTGGGAATTTGGATGAGATAAGATACATGACACAGTATAAATGAAGACAAAGGAGATAGAAATGGATAATTGATTGGGCATGTTAGTAGAGTGGTGTAATATATAGTGTGTATGAGTGTTTTATAGAATCCTGCAGAAAAGTGCAGTGCATATGAGTGTTTTATAGAACTCTGCAGTAATGTGCAGTACATATGAGTATATTATTGAGCTCTGCAAAAATGTTTTATGCTTTCCATCATTGCTATACAGACTCAAGACATATACACTGAACAAAATTATAAACGCAACACTTTTGTTTTTGCCCTCATTTTTCATGAGCTGAACTCAGAGATCTAACACTTTTTCTATGTACACAAAAGGCTTTTTTCTCTCAAATATTGTTCACAAATCTGTCTAAATCTGTGTTAGTGAGCACTTCTCCTTTGCCGAGATAATCCATCCACCTCACAGGTGTGGCATATCAAGATGCTGATTAGACAGCATTATTATTGCACAGGTGTGCCTTATGCTGGCCACAATAAAAGGCCACTCTATAATGTGCAGTTTTATCACACAGCACAATGTCACAGATGTTGCAAGTTTTGAGGGAGTGTGCAATTGGCATGCTGACTGCAGGAATGTCCACCAGAGCTGTTGCCTGTGAATTGAATGTTAGTTTCTCTACCATAAGCTGGCTCGAAAGGCATTGCAGAGATTTTGACAGTACATCCAACCGGCCTCACAACTGCAGACCACGTGTAACCAAACCATCCCAAGACCTCCACATCCAGCATCTTCACCTCCAAGATCGTCTGAGACGAGCCACCCGGACAGCTGCTGCAACAATCGGTGTGCATAACCAAAGAATTTCTACACAAACTGTCAGAAACATCTCACGGAAGCTCATCTGCATGATCGTTTTCCTCATCGGGTCTGCAGTTCGTCATTGTAACCGACTTGAGTGGGCAAATGCTCACATTTGATGGCGTCTGGCACTTTGGAGACGTGTTCTCGTCACAGGTGAATCCCGGTTTTCACTGTACAGGGCAGATGGGAGACACCATGTATGGCATCATGTGAGTTAGCGGTTTGCTGATGTCAACGTTGTGGATCGAGTGGCCCATGGTGGCAGTGGGGTTATGGTAGCGGCAGGCATATGTTATAGGCAACGAACACAGGTGCATTTTATTGATGGCATTTTATGTGAGGCAAATGGTGGTCACACAAGATACTGACTTGTTTTCGGCCACCCCTGATCCACCAATACAGAAAAACTGAACACTTTAGAGTTGCCTGTTATTGTAGCCATCGTAAGGCACACCTGTGCAATAATCATGCTGTCTAATCAGCATCTTGATATGCCACACCTGTGAGGTGGATGGATTACCTCGGCAAAGGAGAAGTGCTCAATAACACAGATTTAGACAGATTTGTGAACAATATTTGAGAGAAATAGGCTTTTTGTGTACATAGAAAAAGTGTTAGATCTTTGAGTTCAGCTCATGAAAAATGGGGGTCAACAACAAAAGTGTTGCATTTATAATTTTGTTCAGTGTATAAATCTCACTGAAATCTCTTTCTAAATCACATTTATTTATCAACAATCCATTCACAGAGACAGTGGTTACTCTAGAAACAATATATAGGGGCCGCACAAAAGATACCACAGTCAAAACTGGGGAGGCACAATTAATTTCCATCACTAAATTCTACCACTGAAAAAAAAATCTGAATCCCCTGCCTCTGACTGGGGACTCAGATTTTTCTAAAAACCTCACTCTCCTTGCAACCTGCAGCCAGTGGAGTCGGCCGGCCTCTCCTGATGATGCCAGGAGGGGGGGGGGGGGGGGGGCGTAACTTCCACTGCTCTTCAACCAGACCCGCTGGGGAGTCTGGAAGAGGAGCAGTGGAAGTCACGCCCCCTCCTACTTACATCTTCAGGAAAGGCCAGCCGACTTCCCTGGCTGCAGGCTGCATGCTGCAGGCTCCATGCTCCAGCTCCTGTCTCACCTCTCCCTGGCCCAAGGTAAGCCTCAGGGAGAGGGGGAGAGAGGGGAATACATTTTTTGTTGCTGTTTTTTTTTTATTCAAATGTATATATTTTTTTAAGCACCCCACTATAGCCCATTGTAGTCTCCCTTTAGAGCCCCCTGTGCCCCCTCTATAGCTCATGTCCCCCCTCTCATCCCCTGTGTCCCCCCCTTTCAGCCCATGTGGTCCCTCTTTCAGCCCTTGTCCCCCCTCTTAGCCCCTGTGCCGCCCTCAGTCCATGTGTTCCGCTCTAGAGCTTCACCCCCCTTTTGGACCCCTGTCCCCCTACAATGTTCCCCCCACTACTGCCCCTGCCCCTCTCTACAGCCCCTGTCCCCCCTCTAGAGCTCCTGTCCCCTCTCTCAGCTCTTGTGCACACCTCTACAGCTCCTGCCCCCCCCCCCCCCCCACCACAGCTCCTGACCCCATCACAGCCCATTCCCTCCTTTCAGCCCTTGTGTCCCCTCTGAGCCTGGGCCCCCTCCCCCTTTCAGCCCCTGTCCCCCCCCCTTTATCTCCTGCATATTTGCCTGTGTAACCAAAAATCCTTGCACCGGCCCTGCTCACAAGTCACCTATTACCAGGGTGCTGTGCTTGCTCGTGTCAGATTTTAAACATGCACAGAACTGACATTAACCATTTCATAGTGAAAATGCTCATGTCACTTGGATTAATCCTTTTAGAAAATAAAGCAATAAAACCTCAGGAAACTCTGCTTTTCAGCTGAAATAATAACTCTCTTGCTGTTTTTAATCTTATCCCACTGATATTATCTATTATTAGTGATGTACCGAACTGTTCGCTGGCGAATAGTTCCCGGCGAACATAGCATGTTCGCGTCCGCCACCGCGGGCAAACACATGCGGTGTTCGGTCCGCCCCCTATTCGTCATCATTGAGTAAACTTTGACCCTGTACCTCACAGTCAGCAGACACATTACAGCCAATCAGCAGCACACCCTCCCTAGCAGACCCTCCCACCTACTGGACAG
This sequence comes from Pelobates fuscus, assembly GCF_036172605.1. Lineage (NCBI taxonomy): Eukaryota > Metazoa > Chordata > Amphibia > Anura > Pelobatidae > Pelobates > Pelobates fuscus. Next base: position 130,915,847 of record NC_086318.1, on the reverse strand, counting down.
CATCCATTTTAGATTAATTCGGAAGCTGCAACCATTTTTTATTTTTTTTTCAATTTATTATTTTTTTTTTAGTGCATATAAATGTTACAAGTAGATACTACCCCCAGACACTCTGTGTTACTGCAGATACTCCCTCCAGACACCCTGTGTTACTGCAGATACTCCCCCCAGACACTCTGTGTTACTGCAGATACTCCCTCCAGACACAGAGCAGAATAGGGACTGTTCCCCCTACATAGGGTCACTTGGCAGATATGGATTGACACCTATCCTAAGGATCCCTGATAAACACTGACACGGAGCCCTCCATGGGTGAAGATGGATTAATTTTTTTTGTGCTCGGGTTTTTTATTTTATTTTTAAGTTCGACGGGTATGATGGCTTTTTATTTGGCCTTTTTGGGGGCTAAAAAAATGAAGATTTTAGAAGAAGAAGACGTTGAATAGTAAGTTGAATTTTACTTTACAGGATAGTAATTTTATTCCCCCTTCACTATTTTTTAGGGTGAGAGGGGTAGGTAGGGGCTTTTTTATTTGGTTGTGTGACTAGGGGCTTGGGGACACACACTGCATACACACTATACACACACTGCATACACTATACACACACTACACACAATATACACACACTATACACACAATATACACACACACTGTACACACTATACACACACTGTACACACTATGCACACACAATGCACACACACACTACACAAACTGCATACACACACTACACACACTGCATACACACTGCACACACTATACACACTGCACACTCTATACACACACTATACACACACTGCATACACTATACACACTCTACACACACTGCATACACACTGCACACACTGCATACACTATACACACACTGCACTAACTATACACACACTGCACACACTAGACACACACTGCATACACTATACACACACTGCATACACACTATACACACACTGCATACACACTATACACACAATACACACACTACACACACACACTGTACACACTATGCACACACTGCATACACTATGCACACACTATACACACACACTACATACACACTGCACACACTATACACACAATATACACACACACTGTACACACTATGCACACACTGCACACACTGCATACACTATGCACACACTATACACACACACTACACACACTGCATACACACACTATACACACTATACACACAATATACACACACTGTACACACTATACACACTCACTATACACACAATATACACACACTTTACACACTATACACACACTGCATAAACATACATTTAAAAAAAATTGCAGCTGTTTTTTACATTTCAAAGTTGGGGAGGGGGGTGCCAAATAAAGGATCCGCCCCGGGTGCCAAATGCTCCAGGTACGCCCCTGTATAGAGGGGAGCCATGTTACTCTGTATATAGAGAGGAGCCATGTTTACACTGTATATAGAGGGGAGCCATGTTACTCTGTATATAGAGGGGAGCCATGTTACACTATATACAGTGGAAACATGGCTCCCTCTATATACAGAGTAACATGGCTCCCTCTTTATACAGAGGTGAGCCACGTTTACACGGTATATAGAGGGAAGCCATGTTATTCTGTATATAGAGGGAGCCATGTTTACACGGTATATAGAGGGAAGCCATGTTACTCTGTATATAGAGGGAACCATGTTTACACTGTATATAGAGGGGAGCCATGTTACTCTGTATATAGAGGGGAGCCATGTTACTCTGTATATAGAGAGGAGCCATGGTTACACTGTATATAGAGGGGAGCCATGTTACTCTGTATATAGAGGGGAGCCATGTTTACACTGTATATAGAGGGGAGCCATGTTACTCTGTATATAGAGGGGAGCCATGTTACACTATATACAGTGGAAACATGGCTCCCTCTATATACAGAGTAACATGGCTCCCTCTATATACAGAGGGGGGCCATGTTTACACGGTATATAGAGGGAAGCCATGTTATTCTGTATATAGAGGGAGCCATGTTTACACGGTATATAGAGGGAAGCCATGTTACTCTGTATATAGAGGGAACCATGTTTACACTGTATATAGAGGGGAGCCATGTTACTCTGTATATAGAGGGGAGCCATGTTACTCTGTATATAGAGAGGAGCCATGGTTACACTGTATATAGAGGGGAGCCATGTTACTCTGTATATAGAGGGGAGCCATGTTACTCTGTATATAGAGAGGAGCCATGTTTACACTGTATATAGAGGGGAGCCATGTTACTCTGTATATAGAGGGGAGCCATGTTACACTGTATATAGAGGGAGCCATGTTACTCTGTATATAGAGGGAGCCATGTTTACACTGTATATAGAGGGGAGCCATGTGTACACAGTATACAGAGGGAGCCATGTTACTCTGTATATAGAGGGAGCCATGTTTACTCTGTATATAGAGGACTGTTTGCGGTGCGTTAAACGGGGAGTTTGGTCTGTCACTGTGAAGCGGGCGTAACCCTTACACTACCTGATCGATACAACATCATACCTGATGTTTTAAAGCACGTTATTCCAAACAATTTAGGAATGTTAGGTGATTTATGCCCTTTATGGATTAAAAGCAGACTCTGCATCAACTATGTAATTTTCCATGGGAGTTTTGCCATGGATCCCCCTCCGGCATGCCACAGTCCAGGTGTTAGTCAGCTTGAAACAACTTTTCCATCACTATTGTGGCCAGAAAGAGTCCCTGTGTGTTTTAAAATTCGCCTGTCCATTGAAGTCTATGGCGGTTCGCCCGGTTCGCTTGTTCGCGAACATTTGCGGAAGTTCGCGTTCGCCGTTCGTGAACCGAAAATTTCGGGTTCGCGACAACACTATCTATTAGAATAAATGATCTCACATCTGTTTCTTGGCCCATAAAAATTGTACACACTGACAGTAATGTACACTTAAACCTTATGACCATATCATACTTTGCAACAACAAAAAAATCAACTTCTTGTGCATAATATTAATTTATTTTGCTTCAAAAAAATCAACTTCTTGTGAATAATATCAATTTATTTAATATACATTAAGCTTTTCCTAATTTTCAAGTGTGGCATTGGATTATGAGGTGCTACCTCTCTGGAAGACAAGATCGACTACCTGTCACGTTTCCTAGGAATTAGCAACCTTATTTGTCTGTAGTGAAAAGGACCAGAACCTAGCTCTGCTTTGAAGAACTGATAGTGCACTCAACCAAAGCATGTGCACTTCAACCAGGAATTTTCTTTGGTGATTATTGGCTTATTCAGAGATGGCAATATCAGACAAAAGATGAAGAAGTCTAGTAATCAAGAAGCAGTTCTAGGTGAAAGGCTGCTATTTCACATGTTCTATTTTTAGAATCCCTGGGTCAGTGAAGCATATCTTGATAGGAGAAATTAATTCAAGGTGTAACATTTTATACCCTTTTTATACAAATTTGTAGTGTTTGTTTATTTCGACCTTTGTAGGAATGGTTACTTGCATGGGTGGGTGAATTCCATAATTACTTAGCAATCTCTCTTGTTGTGATGACATTTCAATTGTGTGATTGTAGCTGTGTTGGAAGAAGTACTAAAAATGGAAAACGCTTTTTACATAAACAAAACACAGCCATGGCATCCACTGGGATCTTAAAACATATAAAGGGCTGCTCATTTAGCTTTGTAAGTATTGCTGTGCCCTGCTCTGCAATTAGTATATTATTTTCCCATTCAGCTCTAAAGGTATACTACTTTTTTTTATAATACTAGATTGGCAGTTTTTCCCTGCTAAATAACAAGATATTTCCCTGTAATCCAATGACAAAAAGTTGAAAAAAAATTAATGATCCTTATGGCCAATTGTAATGCTTATCAGTGAGAAGCACTGCCTTCTGCTTTGTGTTGGGGTACAACGAGATCAGGATGAGCACCATCCCAACTGTCTGATTGACAGCTGGGATAGTTCAAGTTAAAATATATATATATATATATATATTATATATATTATATAAGTGTGAGCACTCCTGGAATATTTAAATAATGAAATCAGTGCAATCCGTATAAAATGTACATTTCAATAAAACAAATACATAAAGAAAACCCAAGTTGCTAAATTATCTTTAAGAATTTAATGTCTCTCCTCCATGATCAGGAACCAGACACTTGTAACATCGATGCCTTTGAGGTTATTAATGCTAATATTACTTCAGGCTTAAAGGCATCAGTTTCCTACTATGCCACTATAGATAAGGGACATTTTATACCCATTTTTATGAACTAGTCTTGAAAGATTTCAAGGACTTAGAGAAGTCCTTTAAATAAAATAGGTATATTACTTACAACCTTGATAAAAGAGAAATTGCGGCCCTTAGAAGCTTGAAGAGTAACAAGGAAATTATCACCAAAAGCGCAGATAAAGGGGGGGGGGGGCAAATAGTTCTATTGGACAAACAGAACTATCTGAATGAGTCTTTATGGATCTTAGGTGATAGAAATCACTATATGGAGATAAGCTCAGATCCCACCCCGCGCTACTCTAGAGAACCACACAATCTAATTGAGGAAGGATTTAATAAAGATTTTATTGATAAAAAAGAAAAAGGTTATCTTCTTTCATCAGCAGGGTAAGTTTCCATTTTTTATTACCGACCCAAGATCCACAAAAGTATTGATAACCCTCTGGGCCGACCCATTATTTCATCTATTGGGTCTCTTACTGCCCCACTTACCAAATGGGTTGACTTTCATCTTCAGCATTTTGTTCCTAATCTACCATCGTATATATGTGATACAGATCATGTTATATCCCTGATACAGGAGACAAAATGGATGAATTTTAGCGGGTCACCATTGATGTGACAGCTTTGTACACTAACATTAATCATACCCTTGGGTTATAATCACTACAGCATTTTCTTTTTGCTGACCCTCTCCTACCACTGGCCCAAGCTCAAACCATCTTGGATTTTACCTCCTTCATTGTAACACACAACTATTTTAATTGTAATTATACATTTTATCTCCAAACGAGGGGGACAGCTATGGGAGCTAGCTTTGCTCCATCATACGCTAATCTTTTTATGGGTTTTTGGGAAGATAATTAATTTTGAATAACCCACGGTGGATGAAGCATCTTGCACTTTATCTACGTTTTATTGATGATATCCTTATCATTTGGAAAGGTGATTGGTTGGAAATTGAGGAGTTTATATCCTATCTCAACTCCAATGACTGGGGATTGACCTTTACTTACCACAAACATAAATTTAAGATTGAGTTTTTGGACCCACTTCTATGGGGAGAAAAAGAGCAGATTTGTACTAAAACCTTTCAGAGAAAGGTAGATATAAACGGGTTTCTACATGCTACTAGTGGCCATCATCCTACTTGGATCTCCAATGTCCCTCTGGGCCAGTTTAAGAGATTATGTCAGAACTATCCTTCTCTCCATGACTTCGAAGAACAGGACCATACCTTAAGCCTAAGTTTTTTGGATATCCCCCCAAATCTATTATTTCAGCTTATATTAAAGCCAGGAATTTGGAGAGATACCGACTAATCCCATCTTCCCTACCTGGTCAAGTGGAGGGTTCCCTGATAGTTCATGACCCTAGACAGGAGTCATCTAAACTCATTGAGATCATACATATGCTTGAGGAAGCTAGGTCAAGTGCTAAGATTTATCAACATAGATACGATATTAGTACTAAGGACGTCTCCCACAACAAGGGTCCGATCTTCACTACTGTGTTCAACTGTGCGTTTGATGAGATCATAGGAATTCTATACAAACACTGGCCTATTTTAACACTAGACCCTTGGCTTAAATTTAGTATTCCTGACAAACCGGGGATCACTTTTAGAAAGAGTAAAGATCTGAAAAATATTTTGTCTCCTTCCAAGTACAGCCTTGGGGGTACTATCGGGTCAAAGAACGAACATCTAGCAGGGAATTTTAGATGTGGGAGTCTCAGATGTCTCACATGCACCTATATGAGCCATAAAACTACTAATTTTTGTCTGTAATGACAGGAAATTAATTTCCCATTAATGATAGGATTACATGTAACTCCTCTTTTGTTGTCTACCTTCTCACCTGCTACTTTGGCCTGCAATACGCTGGCCAAACTACAAGGTCTTTGAAAGTCAGATTTAGGGAACACAGATATGCCATTTTACATAAAGATAAAAAAATCTTCGGTGGCACGACATTTTTCATCTGTACATAATAGTAATCCCCTTGAGCTTTCAGTTATGGGCATTGGATTAATAAAAAAAACATGGTTGATGCTGCTAAATGTAAAAGAGCCCTCATAGGGACTGAGTCTAAATGGATATATAAATTAGATACCTTAAGCCCCCATGGGCTTGATGAATAATTGGATCAATTGTGTTTATGAACAAACTGGTTATTTATGATTTTGGTGTTATATCTACATTTGCACATATATTCTGAACATTTGCACTTAAATATAACATTGACTTCTGAAGAAGCCCAAGCCCGGCGAAACGCGTAAAGTAGGGACTGGAAGCTCCATTAACATATAGATTTTATATTCTGTATTAATAAAAGTTATTGCTATTTTCCACATCCATTTTTTTTTTTTTTTTACTTTTTCCTGGTGCTATTGGATTCCTGCTCATCCAACATATCCTTTGGTGGGGATTATACCACCACAAACTTTCATTACCAGAGCAAGTTATTGCTCTGGAAATTGTAAGTAGGATACCTGCTTTTATTTTACTGTATATCATACACTATATACTGTACTATTGGATTTTATTCTGTTTTATCCTATATAACCGGCTGCTGAGAATTGGACACCAATGACAGCCATTATCCATTTATCCTAAAACAGGGATTATACCGTCCAGGGGTTATACGGCAGAGCTCTCAGTAGCTCTGCAAAGTGTGAGTTAGTCTATTATACATTTTTTTAGACCCACATGTGTTAAATTATATATATGACATATTGCACTATTATTTTTCCCTGTTTTTATCTCTTTAAGGGTTAAATACACCGTTACAATATTGGACTGCCGTTAATGTATGTATATACCATTATTTTGTTTTATTCACTTTAAGTATCTTCTGGCGCAGTTTACCATTCTTCCTTTTTCTACTTTTGGTCACCACAAGCAGGGATTGGAAAGTCCTACTGGTTTACTGCTGCCCTCTATTTTGCTATTTAAGTGAGCGCCTAACCCTTGATGCTTTTTGATGTACTGGTCCACGTTTATCCCTTTACGCTGCTCCTTTAACTCAGCCGCGGGCTTTTTTGAAGTTACACATGCTGCAAGCCAGTTGCGGCACCCGGACAGATCTTAGTGGATGTCCAATGATCGGAACAGTTCACCACACATGTGAACTGAGAGCATATGTGCCTTCTAACCAGGATCATCTGTGTCCAGGATTCGTGGAGGGCCCCCTCCATTGGTAAGTACTTATTATCCTATTTATTTACATATTCTAACAAGGTTTTATATAACATTATTGATGTGGTTATTTCATGTTTTACACTTTGTTTGTTTTCAAATATTTTATAGTGCATAGTGTTGTTGATATACCCCCTTTTTATCCTTTTTTCACTCTCAGTCAGTTTTTTTATGACCTGCAATTAGGATAACACACTTTGCCACTATATGTTGTGCATATTTTTTATGCCTCTCCGATAGTGTTTTTTTTTCCCGTTTTTTTTTTACTTATTAACTTTGGGTGGTAGTTGTTTATACGGCATAACTTTCTCCAGTGTTTCTAATTGTATCAGTGTTGTATTTCATGTTTTAAAAATATAATTATTTTTTATTGGAGCAGCTTGGGTTTTCTTTATGTATTTATTCTATTAAAATGTACATTTTGTATGGATTGTACTGATTTCATTATTTAAATCTTCCAGGAGCACTCACACTTTATTTATATTTCAAAACCTTTGATCTTTTAAAGTCTCTTAGTTTCAGTGTGAAGCAGCCCTTTTCATTCATAGTTTTTAATAATTTTTATGACCCTATTATATATTTTTTACAGTTCAAGTTAAAACCTTGAAACAAATGACAATTTCTCTTGAAATCAGATGGACATTGCGCTTCAACTGTGAAATTCAGGGTACTGTTCATGCATCCTCAACTTCAATAAAGCACCCTGAATTTCCTCCTTAAAGTGCTATGTCCATTTGTATCCAATTATCATGAAGGTGGTTCTCTATATCACAGAGCAACAGATGAGTGCTAAAGTGCATGTACCAACAAAGAATTTGCTTTGGATTTCTCTTGTAGTAAGCACTTTCATAAATTACAAAAGTGGGGCTACTCTGTAAACACCTATGCACTTCAGTAAAAATTAAGTGATTTAGGGGTTTGGAGCGTTTTTTTAAAATGAAGAACAAAGTGTGAGATTTTGAAGTGTTTAAAACAGAAAAAAAGGGAAACATTCTAAAAGAGGAACAGTCTACACAGAAACATCAAGTGCTCTTTTAGGCCCATTTTCTAATTGTGAAATGTTTCTATTTTAAAGGACCACTCGTTTTCCTGGCACTATAGTGCCCTGAGGGTGCCCCCACCCTCAGGTTCCCCCTCCCGCTTGGCTCTAGGGGGAGGAAGTTGTTAAACTTACCTCTTTCTCCAGCGCCGGGCGGGGAGCTCTCCTCCTCTCCGGCTGAATGCGCATGCGCGACAATAGCCGCGCACATTCAGCTAGTCTCATAGGAAAGCAGTTACAATTCTTTCCTATTCATTTACAATGCTTTCCTATGGACGCTGGCGTCTTCTCACTGTGATTTTCACAGTGAGAAGCATGCAAGCGCCTCTAGCGGCTGTCAATGAGACAGCCACTAGAGGCTGGATTAACCCTATTATAAACATAGCAGTTTCTCTGAAACTGCTATGTTTATAGAAAAAAGGGTTAACCCTAGTTGGACCTGGCACCCAGACCACTTCATTAAGCTGAAGTGGTCTGGGTGCCTATAGTGGTCCTTTAAGTTTGATTTTTATTGAAAGAAGAAATGGGTACAACAAAAGAAATAAAAGTTGATCATAAATAGTTATACAAAGACGAAGAAGTATTAAAAGTCAGCAAGCACCTAATTACAGTGTAGCTATGAGCAAAGGAAACACAGTTCTGTAAGAACATTGAAAAAAATATAAGTAACTAGTCTCCTAGTGGTTGTAGATAATATACAATAAACGTTAGAGCTCTTGGAGTCTACATATTACACTTAAGGATGCTTACACCATAACTATAGTTTAACAGTAGTAATAATATCATGAGAACATGCTGTTTTGAAAAGGGATGCCGTCTTCTCAATTTCAGCAAAAAATACCCAGGAAAAAAGAGGAGCAAAAACAAAACAAATCAAAATAATATAATAAAATAGTAGTGGATTATTACCAAACAGAACAAATAGAACATTATTACCAAACAGAACATGTTTATAACCTGAAACAAACATCAAATAACACCAATAATGATAAGAACATAATAGACCAGTTGTTTAAATATAATAAATAAATAAATACATACTTTCTTTCTTACCTCAGAGTTCACTTTAAGCGTTTCCTCCGTGTGGTAAAGCAGAACTTTCTGTCCTGAAGAAGTCAGGTTGACATATACTTGTAGACAAGGGTACTGGGAGATTTTCCAGCAATCTGGACCACAGCTAAACGAGCAGTTAAATGTTTCCGTTATAGAAGCGTTTATTAATGTGCATTGAGTCTCTTCAGTCCATACACTAAAGAAGGAAATAGAAGCAGAAACTGAGATCCATTTTATTGTGACAGAAATAGTATTGTGGGAGGGAAAGCATTCAATACTGCAATTTTGCATCAGTATAGCATTAGAATTGTATGAGTGCATTGATGTTAATAAGTACAAAATAGCAGAGATTTGAGTCTTTTTCATGCAATTTGTTTTGCAAAACTATTACAGACTTTATTTTACATAGGACATGGTGGGAATAGCAAAACTGTAACATTGCCAGCACTGATCATGACACGAAAGATTGCACAACCCAGTATGAACAAGCTCATTGGGCAGGGCCCTCCACCCCTCTGTTCCTTTGCGTAAAACTTGTCTGGTTACAATTACATGTTTTTTAGTCCACCCATTGTAAAGCACTACGGAATTTGTTGGTGCTATATAAATATAAATAGAATAATAATATTAATTAATAATAATAGTATTATTTAAGCTACACAGCATGTACTGAGTGCCGCACACAAGCCTGCACACTACTTATTAACACTGGACACAATCCTGTGCTTACCATATAAACACATACCCTCACGCTTGCAAACCCCTGTATTTACACAAGACTGCACAACCTTTATAGACAGGGTCACACACTCTTCTATATCTCATACAGACACAAACACTAATGCATGAACGCCTTGTTTTTTCACAAGCATCCCACTGGCACATACACCTAAGCTTGTTCTATGGAAAAACATACACACAGACACACACACACATACGTATATTCTGTGTTTACATGCACATATGCACACACATTTCTATACCTGATACTGACACTTTCACACATGTCTACATACCCACTAAGAGATAATGAAAGGGCCTTTTAGTGTATGGAGAGTTTCTTTTTATATGTTTTTTTTATTTGCATTTAATTTCATTTGGTCACACCACTCCTGTGCTTCCCATCTATATACAACACCATTGGGGGTTCCTGTCTTCCTGCACAAAGTGATTGTACTGTGATGTGCCTACTTTTAGTTTTTATCTTGTAAGTGCAACTTGTATTAAAGTTTTATACCGTTATAGAAACTCTGCACTATTATTTTTTTTTACTTTCCTCCCACATGTCGTGATACTGATACGAAGATATTTGATCACAATATCGATATTCCTACAATCAATCTGGGTTTTTGTGAATGAATTTCTATCGAATATCCTCTCACTCCTTCCATATACAATATTGCCCTATTTTTTTTCTATTATACATTTGCATTGTAGATACCCTGTTTTTGGTGTGTGTATACCACTAAGAGATGGGCCAGAAAGCTTTACATCCCATTGATATGCACATTGAAAGCACTCACCATGCAGACAAATCAACACAGCCTATAGGCACATACGTAGAGCCCTCTAAACTGCCACACTAAACAAACCCATACAAAATCTTGTATGCACTATACAAACACATGCACACAAACCTACACTACCTATATAGACATTGGCACATCTTATAAGGAAATTTATACATAAAACTCCACAACCACTAATCAGTCATGCACATTGTTTATAAACATGTACACAAGCTTGCCTGTACTATTCAAATGCACACAACAGTCTGCCATTTTATACCTTAGAAAAGTCTGCCATTTTATACCTTAGAAAAGTTATTAGCCTTATTGCTGTTCTCCATAAACTCTCACTTGACATCATATCATGCAAAGTGATTTTACCAATGCTCTATAGATTTATTTGTGTTTGAGAAATGCTAATTATGTAGGATAAATACCCCTCTCATCTGAAGTACATTACAGTGTTCCTGCAATATCATTATTTTCCAATACAGATTATCGAGATGCAGGTTTCATTTCTGCCCATGGCTAGTGGTATAACTCAAATGCTGAATGGTGGTGAATGGAGTGACCAATTCTCATTCTCTATGCAAGTGACATTCAGAAACAATCAACATCACAGTATAATTTCCCCTGAAGCAAAAAACATCTAGCCTGCAGATGATTTTTGGCCACTTAATATTCAAAGAAGGGACTTTTGTACATACTTAGAAATGTAGCCTTTTGATTTGCTGCAGTGCAGAATAGCCGACATCCAATTAAAAGTGAATACATTTTCTAGACAAACAGGCAGAGTTTGTGTACTCGAGTTTGTTTCTGTTTTTACAATTAACACACAAGGTGGTGTGTAGATGACTACATCTTATTTTCAAAGCCCTGGAAACTGTGTGCAGGTAATAGCAGGCTGAGATTTAGTATAACCATTGTAAAATGTAATATAGTCATTGTAGTTGCCATCTGAATGTATGGATAAAAATGATTAGTTAAAGGAATCATTAATAGGTTGAAAGAGATGATCTAAAGAATGTGATCTAAATGAAAGATCTGCAATAATAAATGAATATTGTGGTGTTACTAAAAGAACTATATAAGGCATTAAAGTTGCTTAAAGAAATTAATTAAAAAGTGTGGCCGCTTGCTGTCTAGTGTTAGTAATTACTCCAATTTACATGGTGGACTGGGTGATAACTGCTATTATTCAAGTCCTTTTCCATTTAGAAGGATGGCAGCATAGATATTTGCTAATAAGAAAGGGGGGGTGAACCATTTCACTATTCCAATACCAAGTTCATGAAACTCCAAAGCAATGGATGATAATAAAGAAATGTGTTTTATTTAATATTTCTGAAACATATAAATATGAGTTGTTATCTGTCAATTTAGGCTTAACCCCTTAAGGACCAAACTTCTGGAATAAAAAGGAATCATGACATGTCACACATGTCATGTGTCCTTAAGGGGTTAAACACTGTCAGCAATTTTTTACTTTTTTTTAAAATAACAAAAGTATTTATATGTAAATTTATATGCTGTACAAAGTTTTGGACAATCACTTAATTTACGTAACACTGTGTCACATTTACTATGTATTTTCCATTATTATCCAGTATGCAGTGTTATAATATAATTATAGTTATATATATACAGGGAGTGCAGAATTATTAGGCAAGTTGTATTTTTGAGGATTAGTTTTATTGTTGAACAACAACCATGTTCTCAATGAATCCAAAAAACTCATTAATATCAAAGCTGAATATTTTTGGAAGTAGTTTTTAGTTTGTTTTTAGTTATAGCTATTTTAGGGGGATATCTGTGTGTGCAGATGACTATTACTGTGCATAATTATTAGGCAACTTAACAAAAAACAAATATATACCCATTTCAATTATTTATTTTTACCAGTGAAACCAATATAACATCTCAACATTCACAAATATACATAATCAGTGACCAATATAGCCACCTTTCTTTGCAAGGACACTCAAAAGCCTGCCATCCATGGATTCTGTCAGTGTTTTGATCTGTTCACCATCAACATTGTGTGCAGCAGCAACCACAGCCTCCCAGACACTGTTCAGAGAGGTGTACTGTTTTCCCTCCTTGTAAATCTCACATTTGATGATGGACCATAGGTTCTCAATGGGGTTCAGATCAGGTGAACAAGGAGGCCATGTCATTAGATTTTCTTCTTTTATACCCTTTCTTGCCAGCCATGCTGTGGAGTACTTGGATGCGTGTGATGGAGCATTGTCCTGCATGAAAATCATGTTTTTCTTGAAGGATGCAGACTTCTTCCTGTACCACTGCTTGAAGAAGGTGTCTTCCAGAAACTGGCAGTAGGACTGGGAGTTGAGCTTGACTCCATCCTCAACCCGAAAAGGCCCCACAAGCTCATCTTTGATGATACCAGCCCAAACCAGTACTCCACCTCCACCTTGCTGGCGTCTGAGTCGGACTGGAGCTCTCTGCCCTTTACCAATCCATCCATCTGGCCCATCAAGACTCACTCTCATTTCATCAGTCCATAAAACCTTAGAAAAATCAGTCTTGAGATATTTCTTGGCCCAGTCTTGACGTTTCAGCTTGTGTGTCTTGTTCAGTGGTGGTCGTCTTTCAGCCTTTCTTACCTTGGCCATGTCTCTGAGTATTGCACACCTTGTGCTTTTGGGCACTCCAGTGATGTTGCAGCTCTGAAATATGGCCAAACTGGTGACAAGTGGCATCTTGGCAGCTGCACGCTTGACTTTTCTCAGTTCATGGGCAGTTATTTTGCGCCTTGGTTTCTCCACACGCTTCTTGCGACCCTGTTGACTATTTTGAATGAAACGCTTGATTGTTCGATGATCACGCTTCAGAAGCTTTGCAATTTTAAGAGTGCTGCATCCCTCTGCAAGATATCTCACTATTTTTGACTTTTCTGAGGCTGTCAGGTCCTTCTTTTGACCCATTTTGCCAAAGGAAAGGAAGTTGCCTAATAATTATGCACACCTGATATAGGGTGTTGATGTCATTAGACCACACCCCTTCTCATTACAGAGATGCACATCACCTAATATGCTTAATTGGTAGTAGGCTTTCGAGCCTATACAGCTTGGAGTAAGACAACATGCATAAAGAGGATGATGTGGTCAAAATACTAATTTGCCTAATAATTCTGCACTCCCTGTATATATATATATATATATATATATATATATATATATATATATATATATATATATCACTATAATATTTTACTTCATTTTTATGTGTATTTAAGTGTGTTGATGTCAACTGTTAGGATCGGATACGCTTGTGTCAGTGAGAGTAGGTCTTTGTTTGCTGATATCATTCTAGATTTATCGTGTATGAGTGCATCAGTGAGTCATGGTGTGCCACCATAGAGGATGTGAGCTGAACTTTAATAATTAGTTGATGATACAAGTAAGAATAAGTTAAATATTGAAAAATATTGCATAATCACACTGTTGGTACCAAAGACTGAGAGTGAATATGTGGACGTTGGTGCCTGTGACCTTTATATTAGCATCAGTAGCTGCACAGAGAGCCACTTTCATGTTTATTTTCTGTGGGAGAATGGGCGGCCTTATTGGTGTGCAGAAGAATAGGGAAAAGAGCAAAGAAAATGGACTGAAATGCTCAGAGGAGGCATTGATACGTTTTTGGAGTGTGATGGATCAATGGTTCAAATAAAAGATAAAAAGTATGAGGAATGAATACAAGTCTTGAATGGGATAGAATATTCAAGTGAAAAGTCTTAATAGGAAGAATTAGAAATACAAGGTTAGAAGTGTAGAAAAATGATCAAAAGAATGGGAGAGGAAAGAAAGCTAAGTAGTGACACAGAGAGCTGGGTAAAAAGAAAGGCCACATAATTAAAATGACAATTTAGTCAAATGATGGGTTTCTGCTTGCACATTATTCCTGGAAATAGTAGAATTTACATGTCAGTCCTTTCAATATCCTACAGAGGATTAATATAGAAAGGGCATATTATTACAAACCACTACTGCAGAATACAAAACACTAAGCAAAAACAACTCTATAGAAGGTGATATGTTTGCTTGCATCTGTAAGTGAGTATTACATTTTAATTAAAAACAATAATTATCTTTAAAGTGACACATGTCAAGAGTTTTCAAACGACAATTGAAAAAGCAGCATTTCAGTAGTTCTATCAGAAAACCATAAGCCACTCCACATTCGCATGGCCTTTTTACTTCGATATCATAGCTAGTACGATAGAGATTTGATAAATAGCCAAGCTGGAAAAATAGTTGTCTTGAGTTTGGGAATTGCTCCAGTTTAGCATTCTTGGCCCCAAATGTGTTCATTTTCCACCATTCCTTGCTTTGTAAATAATCTCATTTCATATTATTTGACTTACACCAAGTAATAAAGCAGTATTATTTGACAGGATCTTGGAAAATTAAAACCTCTTCTATTGTTTAAGTATTTCTACATACAACATATGTAAATCAGTTCACTGTTAATTCATTTTCCTCTTTTTTTTTCTTTTTTTTTTTACGTTTTTGCCAAGTCCCACATCAATCAATAATGCTTTTATATTACATTCTGCAGTTTTAAGATAGGTTGTCAGCTAATCCACACCTTATCAACAGCATGCAGAATGCACACCACTGCCATTTCATTGTTTCCTTTTTTTTTTTGCCGAAGAGGCATTCTGGGTTTCCATAGCTGCACTCAATGATAAGTCAACATCTGTGGGGTTTCTGATGTTGTCTTTGTAGTTTATTTTGTGATACGTTTCACCTACAGTTGGAGACAGAGTGTTTTTATTTCACAGAGACAGCTGGTGTAATTTCACTAGACTTCTGTACTTAACTACAAAGTTGAAGAACAGATATGCTTTTAGAATACAAAGTGTCTAATATTGCCCTTATCAGTCTGCTGTTAAACAGAGGATATCTTACAGTACGTATTAATGTTTCTGAGCAGATTGAAAATGTGTGAAGGGATAAAGCAAATAAACCATCAAAACCAATTAAGATGTATATTCTAGGAGTGCTGTTGGAAGCCAAATTACCTCTGCATGTATGATCGGAGTAAAGTGATTCCCAGAAGAAAATACATCATAATGGAACAGACCATCATTGTAAGTCCCAAGAGTATCGCTCTGTCTTCTCCAGCTTTCAGCGCTGTCACAGTTTTCCTCTTGTCCAGAAGATCATGGTCCTTGATTTTTTGATAGAAGTTTCTATGAATAATAATTAGAAAAAAAATATATATATTAAAAATATTTTAAAATAAAAATCCCTTATAAAAGGGCAACTGTCATCAAATTTTCACTTCTGATTTTTTTTAAAGTACAATTTTAGCCATGTTGGATCCAACTCTAATCTTGTTTCAGGTTCACAGCACGCAGACCAATCAGAACAGATTAGTCAGGTTGAGCAGAGCAGTTGGTCAAATAAGGGGTAGACTCTAACCCAATATGGCTGCTCAACCAGAAAAAGTGACAGTTTTGCAAAATAAAAGAAAAATTCATCAATATACATAATTTAAAAAAAAAGTCATGACGTTTCATTAAATGTAATAAACTTTTACAAAGGAAGAAGTAAACATTTTATGACAGTTATTCTTTAACTCATTTAATAAAAACGAACACAGTACACCATGGTCATTATGCCATAAAAATTTCATAAAAATGGACCTAAGAAAAAAATACTCCACATATCCAAACACCCAGCCTTTTCACCAATCTGTATGGATTTCGAACAAATGTATTTTTACTCATAGGCTCTTCAAAGAATAAAAAAAATATTTGTATGTTTAGGACAGAGTGAAACTATATTCTGTTAATATAAATTGAAAGGAGATTTGTGCAAATGTATTCAGAATTCAGCAAGTATGGGACATGTTTTTCTGTTGATTATATGGCACAGACAGGAATGGGAAACTTTAATATATGCTGCTGTTTCAGTAACCCTTTCTGGAGTAAGACTACCTCTCAATGGGCATGTATAGAGTAGTAGGTAATGTATTAAGACGATGCTAGTTCAATTTAGAAGGAAAACTTAATGGGATATAATCAGATGGAAATTTGTTAATTTCATTTATTTGCGTATGTATAATAGATTTCAGTAAAATATGCTAAAGATGTTCGAATGAGTGACAAAACCCTTTTTTTTTTTTTTAGTTAGACATAGTTATTTTTATTACATTTTTTTTGTATTTTTTTGTTGTGCATAGCATCAATACAGACATGCTCGGGGTGCCCCAACAGCAATCCTCAAGCATGTGGTCATGCATAATATTAGGAGTAACAGAGAAATCATGCACATTTTTAAACATATTATAGTACTTGTCTAGCTAGGAGGCATATGAGTGGAAGTACAAGCAAGCATGATACTAATACAACAATATAGACTTCACTTGATAGACATTTGTATGACAGTGGAAATTAATGCTTCAGTGGGGTTTGCTTAGAGTGCGTACTCTGATATAGGGTACGATGCATCTGTATGTGAAGGAGAGTAAAATAAACATGCTTAACTGAATAAAAAAAACTAATAACAGGCGGTAACAGGATGGTATACTTTATGACTAAAGGGAGGCACATTGTTCATTCTCAGGCAGCAAAGATATGCATGGAAACGAGTCGTCATCGGTAGCTAACGCCACCACTTACCCCTCCCCCCATACATTGCTACAGTTCACACAAAATCTGTGCTAGCCACCAGAGACATGAAAGTACATAGAGTCCCATGCATCCGTGGTTGCTCGCCCTGTCGGCCCCCCGGGGGCCTTCTCAGGAGCCCATGTGTGAGTCCCACTGCTCCAGTCAGTCTTACAGACTCGAGCAGGAACTCAGGAGATGGTGTGCTCTGCTTGGAAAGGAGGTTTTGTCTGAGCACCAGGGTCTTTCCCCTTTGGGTCCTCTGCCCAGGAAGGCTGTAGCAAGCTCTTGACCACTTGGGACACGAGCGGGTGTCTGTTGAGTGGGTTGTCTGCCTTTCCTGCCGCCCTGAGCTGGAAGCCATAGGCAGTGTCCGACGCTTGTCTGCCTGGAGGGAAGGAGGATCCAGAGGCATTTTCAGAAGCCTTCTCTCTCTCCTCTGCTCCCTCTTAGCCTGTGCCCCTCTGTCTCGCAACTTCCGCCAGAATTTTCTGAACAACGCATCGAGCCACGGGCCTCGTGCTGCTGTTTCAGGTTTATCCACCGCCATCTTGGTTTCAGCGGTGGAGCTGGGTGCAGGCCACAGAGGTGTATGGATCACTCAGTATCTTGGTTTGTTTGGAGGTAGAGCCTGTGTGCTTATGTCTGGGGGGGAGGTGGTGCTAAGCATGTCAACGTTGTCCTGCAATACTGCTCAAAAGGAAGAACGGCCGCCTCTCCCATGTTTGCAGCTGCTGGTAGGCCGCAATTTGTCGATGGTTTAAGGATGCTACTCCGAGCACGTAAATCCACCCGGTTGAGTCTTGGGGTATCACCGATGCTCTGCTGTACCAAGATATTGATTTTGGAATAGTTTGTCTGCAATATGTCGCTTTTTAGCGGGTCTCCGCTCAGAGCTCTCCCTATGTGCAATCAGCCTGATCGATGGCTAGGCCCCGCTCCCAATACCCAGTTTTTAAATAATTTTACTGTAATCATTTTGATTTATTTTCTAGGGGTAGCCAGCTAATATTCAGCCGTAAGTATACACTTTTAAGTACATAAGGATAAAGGTTTCCTTAAACTACTGGTATTTCCCTGATATATATGGTAATGGGGTTAAAGGCATAGATACACCTTTGCAGTGGTTTTGTAGCCATAGACATTACCACTGAGGCTTTTGCCTCCTGACTTTCTACCTGCACTAGAATGAAAAGTGTCTATTCAATGTGTTAAATCCTGGTTACATAGCTTGTTATGTTTGCATATAAACTGCATCTTCTCAATACAATGCCTAAGTGTTGAGTATTCCGCACGTTCCTGTTAGTTGCAGTCCTTGTCTGTTTTCAAGATAATAATGTATGTTCATGATTCTGTGTTTCTGTGCTCACACTAGTTGGTGGCAAAGTTACAATGGACTATCAGAAGCCCAAGGATTAAGGGAAATATTGAAATAAAAATCCCAGCCAGAGTTCTAGCCCTACCATGGTCCTGTTGCAAAACTCCATGTTGGTGTGACTGTTTTGGTTTATTCTGACTTGTTATCTATCAAGTTACGCATTTCATATTTGTCTTGCTTCAGGTGGGAAGCCATTCTTTAATTTTTGCCTGGTTGACCCTTGAAGAAATACCAGTTTCTAAGTCTGTGAATTTAATATAAATTTCATAAAACTTCAACCATAAACATGGCAACAGTGCTCCAATTTATCAAGCAATCTAAAGTCTGACCTTAGTTACAGGGGGCACGCAGATGCCAACATGTTGTTGAGAATAATAGACAATTTATGTCAAAACTTTTATTGGCAAAGGTTAGGACTCAAGCATCAGTCAAGGACATCAGAGTTGGTGTTTGAGACTTGGAGATTTGCACTAATCTCAAAGGAAACCTTGAAATTATGGCCAATAAATTGCTATACAGATTGGTCATCATAAACATAATATTTACTATGATAACATTGCATGTAACAAAGTTACAGAACAAAGCATGATGGAGGTGTAGGAGGTAGTGGTGTGATTAGAATGTTCATATGTATATGTGAGAGAGAGTGTGTGCACATACATCATGTAATGCATTATCTATATATCTGTTGGATATAGAAACAATGGAAGTCCCTT
Source organism: Pelobates fuscus (assembly GCF_036172605.1). Classification (NCBI taxonomy): domain Eukaryota; kingdom Metazoa; phylum Chordata; class Amphibia; order Anura; family Pelobatidae; genus Pelobates; species Pelobates fuscus. Next base: position 130,896,101 of record NC_086318.1, on the reverse strand, counting down.
CAGTCTAATGTCTTAGTACTGTGCATAATATTTATTTATTACAACAAATCCATAAAATAATTGTAGGGTATCTATTGTGATGCTTTATTTTTTTACTAGTCTGGAATAAAGATCTGGATTTTGGTAGACTAGTGTATTTAATTTATGATAATATATATAAATAACATTCAAATTGTTTCAAATACAAACACCAATACATGTTTAATAACGTGATAAGTACTTTTTTAAATGATTACACATTAGTTTATATCTAAAATAATAAACTTTAGTTGGGTCACCTCCAAAAGTGACTAAATTATATGCTAAATATGTCTAATCTAGCAATATTATCATTCTCAAACCAACACCAACAGTGATTTAAACTCACAGTTTAAGATTTTCTTTGTCGATCGTGCTCTCTGGAAATACCACAATACACAATTATTCATTTCAAGGGCTGCTACATGTAAATCAAATACAATTATGCGGCCATTTCTGAAGAACCTTCTGCCACACAAAGGGGTGAGATTTTGTTTGAAAGTTCCTGGGATCCTGATATGCTAGAGTTGATGTTGTTAGCGTCCAAACTCAATGTAGTCAAATAATCTCAAGAAATTAAAATTTGACTATTTCTCTAAACTATTGACTAAAATATCTTTATTCGGTTTGCACTGTGTTACATATAATCCTCTTTTTAATCTATACTTTTAGTATTATTGTAGTCAAAAAATGTAGTTAAAGGAAACGATAAATCTTTTATTTCATATTGTTAAAATAAACCAAGTCTGAAGTAAATCCCATTAGGCCTGATATTTGCAACTACATTTGCATTTTTCATGCCAAATAAGCATTGAAGAATAACAATGACTGATTTCCCAGTATCAGTGAAAATTAAATATAACACATCATGGAATAAAAATACACTTGTTTGTCTTGGAACACGATTAGAATACAAACGTATTGTCAAATAATTGTCAGTTGTACCATAATCATTAATTAGGTGTGAATGCATGTGATAACTCTTGTTATTACAGCTTAGTGGTTCCTTTAAATTCATTCCATATTGGTGCAATTTCTTGCTGAGCACCGCACCTCATGCAGAGGACAAAGTTGTTCTCATGCAGAGGACAAACATTCACCATATATTTGAATACTTTTCTACACCCCACAGGTAGGAGGTATTATGTTTTGAAACGTTCTGGATAAATCAGTTGTTGAATCTTGGGTTTGTTTTTTAGTAGGACTATTTTGATCATGGCTTACACCAGATTTTTATGAGACAGTACGTGATAATGCAACCCACAAGGGCACACATATGCAAGAGTATTAATCTGAAAATATTCAAATAATACTTCTAAAATATAAAAAAATCCAAACAAATCTTACATTATGTATTCCCCCTTTCATATCTCCCAAATGTTATCCTAAATATATTTGTTTTGTTTTTTTAAATACGAATTGTAATGCTCTGTTTTTTTTAAATCCCACAGAATTGAGTTTGCTGTAGCCTTGTTTGCATCAGATGGCATTTTTCAATTATAAATATATCTGCTTTACTGACCAACTTGATTCAGCCATTTAATATTTGTCAAGATGAAGGATGGGGTGTAGCATTCCCATATTTTATTCTTAACATATTGGGTGCTATGTTTGTGAAAAATTAACTAAATAGATTGAACATTGTATGTTCTGTTTTTGTGGAAAGTGGACTGTTTCATCAACAAACATGCAGCTCTTAATTCTTCCCTCATCTAATTAGCAAGGGTTGACAACTAATATACAGGTCTGGGGCATGTATAAGCCCCACTCAATTCCAGGTTTGGAGAATGTGGTCAATGAAAAATGTAAAGTGCAAGAATTTATATGCAAGTCACCAGCTCCTTCTCTTACCACCTCTTGGGGAATAGTGATGTCGCGAACATAACATTTTCCGTTCACGAACAGCGAACGTGAACTTCCACAAACGTTCGCGAACGGGCGAACCGGGCGAACCGCCATAGACTTCAAAAGGCAGGCGAATTTTAAAACCCACAGAGACTCTTTCTGGCCACAATAGTGATGGAAAAGTTGTTTCAAGGGGACTAACACCTGGACTGTGGCATGCCGGAGGGGGATCCATGGCAAAACTCCTATGGAAAATTACATCAGGTATGATGTTGTATCGATCAGGTAGTGTAAGGGTTACGCTAAAAAATAAGATACAGTAAAATACAGTACAGTGTAAACCAGACCAAATGGTCACAATTTGGTAACAACGGAAAGTGTAAGTCTCTTTGAACCAGGTGAAAAAATAGTCTGTAGAAAAATATATATTTGAAGAGAGTCTTTGCAGATAAAAAAAGTATACAATGTAAAAAATGGTAAAAAAATGAATAAAAAATGAATAAAAGATGAATAAACCAGTGCCCTATTAATAGAGCAGTATTTCCTGCTCTATATTTGTAAGTATAATTTTTATCTACTGTTATTTCACATACCCTGCCTACTGAGAGCACTATTGTTGTTTCCTATCCATTCCGGAGTACCAAGGTTGGATCGCCAGACGTCTTCTCCAGTACATCCTGGTAGCGGGGATCATACCGCTGCAACGCCTATAAGTCCAGAGCTGGTCCAAAGCTCCCACAAATGTGAGTGTATTATCATATTATTTTCTCACTTCACCCTTGGAGCCGCAATTCTTCACTATTGGCAGTTTGTCGTGTCTCCTATTTTGTCTCCACATATACGGATTATCCTACTACCCGGACGGATCAACTCCTGAGGACTGTACAGATATCCCACCAAGCTATATCAGTGAGACTAATTTTTTATTCATCTTTTATTCATTTTTTATTCATTTTTTTACCATTTTTTACATTGTATACTTTTTTTATCTGCAAAGACTCTCTTCAAATATATATTTTTCTACAGACTATTTTTTCACCTGGTTCAAAGAGACTTACACTTTCCGTTGTTACCAAATTGTGACCATTTGGTCTGGTTTACACTGTACTGTATTTTACTGTATCTTATTTTTTAGCGCAGCCCTTTCCCCCCGTTGTTTCATTCCCAGTTTGTTTTTAGGGTTTTGTGGGATTCCCTAATTAGGGTTGCAGCTTTTCTTTTTGTTATTGAGCGCAGACTCTTCCCTTTGTATTTCTATTAGTGTAAGGGTTACGCCCGCTTCTCAGTGACAGACCAAACTCCCCGTTTAACGCACCGCAAACAACCGCAAACAGTCCATTTACACAACCGCAAACTCCCCATTTGCACAAGGTTGGATACCAAGCTAGCCATGTCCCGTTCCTTGTCCTCACTGATGTCATTGAAGGTCTCTTCCTCCACCCAGCCACGTACAACACCAACGGTCTCCGAAAGGTGACAACAAGCTCCTTGTGACACCTGCTGTGTTTGGTCTTCCACCTCCTCAAAGCCACCTTCCTCCTCTGACTCCTCTTCTTCAGACTCCTCTTTCTGCATTGCCTCTCTCTGCGTTATTATAAGGTGTGTTAAGTAGTACTATTCCTATCAGTTTAATCCCTATTACGTCCCCTATCAGGGGACGTGTATATGGCATCGATTTTAGGAACCGGGAGATGGAAAAAGATGTTTGGTCAGTGCTCCTACTTCAGATTTGGGGCACTGCGTGTGCAATCTAATGTGCCACCAGATAGGAGTGGTGTGTTAAGTAGTACTATTCTTATCAGTTTAATCCCTGTTACGTCCCCTATCAGGGGGCGTGTATATGGCATCGATTTTAGGAACCGGGAGATGGAAAAAGATGCTTGGTTGGTCCTCCTACTTCAAATTTGGGGCACTGCGCATGTAATTTAATGTGCCACCAGATAGGAGTGGTGTGTTAAGTAGTCCCCCTCATCAGGCCTTTTTTAGTCGAATGTATCGCCCACTGTCAGTCCCTTCTGGATCCATCCCTCATTCATCTTAATAAAGGTGAGGTAATCTAGACTTTTTTGACCTAGGCGACTTCTCTTCTTAGTGACAATACCTCCTGCAGCACTGAAGGTCCTTTCTGACAGGACACTTGAAACGGGTCAGGTCAGAAGTTCTATCGCAAATGGGGATAACTCAGGCCACAGGTCAAGCCTGCACACCCGGTAGTCAAGGGGTTCATCGCTCCTCAGAGTGTCGATATCTGCAGTTAAGGCGAGGTAGTCTGCTACCTGTCGATCGAGTCGTTCTCTGAGGGTGGACCCCGAAGGGCTGTGGCGATGCGTAGGACTTAAAAAGCTCTGCATGTCCTCCATCAACAACACGTCTGTAAAGCGTCCTGTCCTTGCCGGCGTGGTCGTGGGAGGAGGAGGATGACTTTCACCTCTTCCCCTGTTAGATTCCCATTGTGCTGTGACATCACCCTCATACGCTGTGTAAAGCATACTTTTAAATTGATTTTGGAACTGCTGCATCCTTTCCGACTTGCAGTAATTCGGTAACATTTCAGGCACTTTCTGCTTATACCGGGGGTCTAGTAGCGTGGACACCCAGTACAGGTCGTTCTCCTTCAGCCTTTTTATACGAGGATCCCTCAACAGGCACGAAAGCATGAAAGACCCCATTTGCACAAGGTTGGATGCCGAGCTACTCATGTCCCGTTCCTCGTCCTCAGTGATCTCACTGAAGGTATGTTCTTCCCCCCAGCCACGTACGACACCACGGGTACCAGATAGGTGACAACGAGCACACTGGGATGCCTGTTGTGGTTGGTATTCCTCCTCCTCCTCAAAGCCACATTCCTCCTCTGATTCCACTTCCTCACAATCCTCTTCCAGCGTTGCCGCAGATCCAGCAAACGATGCTGATAAGGCTGTTTCTGGTGGTGATGGTGACCACAACTCTTCCTCTTCCTCTTCACACTCATCTACGGCCTGATCCAGCACTCTTCGCAGGGCACGCTCCAGGAAGAAAACAAATGGTATGATGTCACTGATGGTGCCTTCGGTGCGACTGACTAGGTTTGTCACCTCCTCAAAAGGACGCATGAGCCTACAGGCATTGCGCATGAGCGTCCAGTAACGTGGCAAAAAAATTCCCAGCTCCTAGCACCCCGGTCATACAAATACTCGTTAACGGCTTTTTCTTGTTGGAACAGGCGGTCGAACATTAGGAGTGTTGAATTCCAACGTGTCGGGCTGTCGCAAATCAAGCGCCTCACTGGCATGTTGTTTCGCCACTGGATATATGAAAAGTGCGCCATGGCCGTGTAGGAACGCCTGAAATGGCCACACACCTTCCTGGCCTGCTTTAGGACATCCTGTAAGCCTGGGTACTTATGCACAAAGCGTTGTACGATCAGATTACACACATGTGCCATGTACGGCACATGTGTCAACTTGCTCAAATTCAATGCCGGCAACAAATTTCTTCGTTGTCACAAACCACTTTGCCAATCTCCAGTTGGTGTGGAGTCAGCCACTTATCCACCTGTGCGTTCAGGTCGGACAGGAGTGCTGGTCCGGTGTGACTCTCTGCTTTCAGGCAAGCCAACCCCAAGTCGACGTGACACTGCCGTATCCGGGAATAGTACCTGGGGAGCTGGGGGGGTGCCGTTGATGTGGAGCAAGACGAAGCAGCAGAAGAGGACTCAGCCGAGGAGGTTATGGAAGAGGATGGAGTAGGAGGAGTAGAGGAGGTGGCAGCAGGCCTGCCTGCAAGTCGTGGCGGTGTCACCAACTCCTCTGCAGAACCACGCATTCCATGCTTGGCAGCCGTCAGCAGGTTTACCCAATGCGCAGTGTAGGCGATATACCTGCCCTGACCATGCTTTGCAGACCAGGTATCAGTGGTCAGATGGACCCTTGCCCCAACACTATGTGCCAGACATGCCATTACTTCCTTTTGTGCAATCGAGTACAGGTTGGGGATTGCCTTTTGTGCAAAGAAATTTCGGCCGGGTACCTTCCACTGTGGTGTCCCAATAGCTACAAATTTTTGGAACGCCTCAGACTCCACCAGCTTGTATGGTAAAAGCTGGCGGGTTAAGAGTTCAGACAAGCCAGCTGTCAGACGCCGGGCAAGGGGGTGACTTTGTGACATTGGCTTCTTACGCTCAAACATGTCCTTGACAGACACCTGACTGTGGGCAGATGAGCAGGAACTGCTCAAGGCGAGATACGGAGTGGCGGATGGTTGAGAGGGGGCAAGGAGGACAGCAGTGGTTGACGTGGCTGAAGATGCTTGACCAGGAGGAGGATGGCGGCTTTGAGTTTGTGTGCTGCTTGTACTCATGTGTTAATCCCATAGGCGTTTGTGATTTGCGATCACGTGCCTTTGCAAAGCAGTTGTACCTAGGTGGGTGTTGGACTTTCCACGACTCTTGGCACAGGTTGCAAATGGCATCGCTGTTGTCAGAGGCAGACACACACAAAAAATGCCACATTGCTGAGCTCTGCAATGACGGCATTCTGGTGGTGGCAACAGCATGCGTTGATTGGCGTGCTGTCTGGCTGACTGGTGCCGATGCATGCTGTCTGACTGTGCCACTAGCTCCTTGTGACGACCTCCCCCTGCTTCTAACTCGTCTCCTCCTCCTCTCTGTCTCCCCATCTGAACTTTCCCCCTGTTCTACCTCTCTTCTAGCGGGCACCCACGTGACATCCACGGACGCATCGTCATCATCAACCGCTTCACACCATACGTCCATGTGTGTAATGCTGCCTGACTGAGACATATCCCTGTTATCTACATCCTCTGGCAATATTGCTTGCGCATCACTCATTTCTACCAACTGATGTGTAAATAACTCCTCTGACATATCAAGTGAAGCGGCTGTGGTGCTAGTGTTGGTGGTGGCGGCAGGCGGGCGAGTGGTAACTTGAGAGGCGCCCGAAACTAAGCTGGAGGAGGATGGTACGTCAAGGGTCCGAGTGGAAGCTGTATCAGATTGGGTGTCCTGTGTTAGCCAGTCAACTATGTCCTCAGAACTTTTTGAGTTCAGGGTACGTGGCCTCTGAACACTGGGCATTATTCTAGGGCCAAAGTTAATCACAGCACCACGACCACGACGGCCCCTGAGGGGTGGCCTGCCTCTGCCTGTCATTTTTCGATTAGTGGTACTATGCGTGCAAGCTACTGTGACAACAGATATGAGTGGCACTGTGCACTGGCAGAAGTTGGCAGAGTAGACGCTGTAGGCCTGACACACGCTTGCAGACAACTAACTGCTATTCAATCTATTACAGTCAAAATTGTATTTCTTTTTTAAATGTACACTACTGTTACACCAGATATGAGTTGCACTGGTGTGACACTGTGCCCTGGCAGGCCCTGAAACGCACACGTGTGAAGAAAACTGACTGCTATTATTTCACAGTCAAATTTCTAGTTTTTTTTTAAATGTACACTACTGTTACACCAGATATGAGTTGCACTGGTGTGACACTGTGCCCTGGCAGGCCCTGAAATGCACACATGTGAAGGAAACTGACTGCTATTATTTCACAGTCAAATTTGTAGTTTTTTTTTTTTAAATGTACACTACTGTTACACCAGATTTGAGTTCCACTGGTGTGACACTGTGCCCTGGCAGGCCCTGAAACGCACACGCGTGAAGAAAACTGACTGCTATCATTTCACAGTCAAAAAAGTGTTTTTTTTTTTTAAATGTACACTACTGTTACACCAGATATGAGTTGCACTCGTGTGACACTGTGGCCTGGCAGGCCCTGAAACACACACGTGTGAAGGAAACTGACTGCGATTATTTCACATTCAACTTTCTAGTTTTTTTTTAAATGTACACTACTGTTACACCAGATATGAGTTGCACTGGTGTGACACTGTGCCCTGGCAGGCCCTGAAACGCACACATGTGAAGGAAACTGACTGCTATTATTTCACAGTCAAATTTCTAGGTTTCTTTTTAATGTACTCTACTGTTACACCAGATATGAGTTGCACTGGTGTGACACTGTGCCCTGGCAGGCCCTGAAATGCACACGTGTGAAGGAAACTGAATGCTATTATTTCACAGTCAAATTTCTAGTTTTTTTTTTTAAATGTACACTACTGTTACACCATATATGAGTTGCACTGGTGTGACACTGTGCCCTGGCAGGCCCTGAAACGCACACGTGTGAAGGAAACTGACTGCTATTATTTCACAGTCAAATTTCTAGTTTTTTTTTTAAATGTACACTACTGTTACACCAGATATGAGTTGCACCGGTGTGACACTGTGCCCTGGCAGGACCTAAAACGCACACGTGTGAAGGAAACTGACTGCTATTATATTACAGTCAAAAAGGTTTTTTTTTTTTTTTTAAATGCAAGCTATTGTGACACCAGATATGAGTGGTGGCACTGGGCAAGTGGGCACAGTATACGCTGTGAGCCTGACACACACGCTGGCAGTCAGGCAACTGCAATTAGATTACACAGGAAAAAAAAAGCAGACTGATGTTTTAGCCCTAAAAAGGGTATTTGGGGTGCTGTCCTTACAGCAGAGATCAGATGAGTCCTTCAGGACTGTAGTGGACACTGAATACACTAGCCTAGCTATAAATTTCCCTATCAAATCAGCAGCAGCACACTGTCCCTCCTCTCACTAAGAATGCAGCTTCAGAATTAATCCACAATGGATGCTGTCCAGGAGGTGGGAGGGTCTGGGAGGGAGGGTCTGCTGCTGATTGGCTGGAATGTGTCTGCTGACTGTGAGGTACAGGGTCAAAGTTTACTCAATGATGACGAATAGGGGGCGGACCAAACATTGCTATGTTCGCCAGGAACTATTCGCCAGCGAACCGTTGGGGACATCACTAATGGGGAAGCAAGAAGGGTTTATTATGACTAACACTTGATCCGTCCCCATATCTTGGTGTTTGATGTAGTGGGAATTAATGACAATTGTTAGAGAGCTTTTCTTTGAATTTTTGATGTAGCATTAGTTATGAGCAAACGGAATCTACACAGCATATAGGTATGTTTTGAGCCAGATAATAGCCTGCAGCCCTTTTCCAGCTTTATCCCCACAGCAATTAGGGGAAGCAACCCACCAGTGTGTGTGTCTAGCAATGTATGTATGTAATAATGTACAGTATATGTGTATAACAGATTGTGGGTGTATGTGCATACAAGTGTTTATGCAAATGTGTGTATATGTTTAGCAATGTAATTTTGTGAATATGTTTAGTAGAGTATGTGTTTAGTCAGGGCCATGGCTTCAGGTGGCACTTTGACAGATGCAGCATTTTGCAACCCCTGTACACTTTACGGTGCCTGTATATATATATATATATATATATATATATACATATATATATATATATATATATATGTGCAAATAGGCATCCCAGCATGTCCGATCCTCCCGCAAGTTGTGAAAGCATTGCTGCAGGTTGCCATGGCAACAATCAGATGCGCTCACCCAGCTTATATTTCTTAGAATTCTGGGCCCCTTCTTCCCAGGACATGTATGATGTGCCACCAGGCCACCAGAGAATCTAATGTCCCACCTCCCTGGCCACAGGTAAGAGGTAGGAAGGAAGGAATAAACATATACAATAATTATAATAATAATTTTTTTTAAAAACTGCTTACCCCTAAAAGCCCCAATCCAACCCCACTACACACACTGCACACACTACAGGCAGTACACAAACACAGACACAACATCCACTACACAGACACACTGCATCCACTACACACACTCTGCATTCACTACACACAGACACTGTATCCACTACACACACACACACACACACACGCTTAATTTACTACACACTGCATCCACTACACAAGCACACACTCTGAATCCAGTAAACACCCACACACACAATGTATTCACGAAACACGCTGCATAACATAAGGGATGTGTGCATGGTTTTGGTAGAGGGTCGGCAGCCTTTCATTATTAGACCCGGGCAGCACAATCTCTTGGGCCAACCTTGTGTTCAGTATTAAGTGTACGCCAATGTTTATATTTTTGTGTACCTGTATCTGTGTGTACCACATGCATGTTTCTGTGGTTCTCTATGTGCATCCCATAAGATTGTCTGTGATGCATATCTGGTTGTGTCTTTGAGTGTGTATCTCTCTGTAGGAGAATGGGTCAATGTATTTCTCTGAGTGTCTGTCTGTTAGTCTGTATGTGTCTGAGATTGTGTGTCAGGGTGCCCCAACCAGTGGATTTGAAAGAGGCCCCAAGGAATCTGATGGCAGCTCTGCTGTACATGTTTGGGGGGCTCCCTTTTTATCTCAGTAGGATAATGCACGGTATACAGCTAATGCCCCTAGAAGATGATGTACTGATACCCTATGTGCGGAGGACTCTTGGCTCTTTCAGACACTATCCATATCACTTTCCTTTGCACCATTATCCTCATCATCATCATCAATTATCTCTTCTCTTCGTGGCATAGTAGTTTAATAAAACCGCCATTTGATTTACCAGAGTTCCTGACACCCAGTGTTACCTTTCTTAATAGTGTGATTATGCAGGAAAATAGACTGAAGATCATTCAACAATCAAGATTGATTGAAGAGACTATAGTCCCCAACTCTTCAACATAAAAGGCAAAAAAAATATGTCCTTGGAAAGTAGATTGAACCCGATAACTTATAAACCCTATGTGGTTATAAACTGACATTCACTGTTAGGATGAGTGATAAAATATTTAGGAACGTTATGAGTTTGCGAAAATTGCTCAATACATCTCCTGCGTTCATTGAATCTATCGTTGAATGCCCTCTTTGTGTCTGATATAATAAAAGCCATAGAAGCAAAGCATGTAGAGAAACAACTAATAAAAACCATTTAAGCGAACACTTTGTACTGAAAGGATATAATTTCTCTGGTCCCGTAAGTCACAAAAGGTGCTGTTTCATCTGGTCACTCACTGATTTATTGTATCTTATGATAATTGCACTCTACACGTTTTACTTTATTAAAGGAATAACAATTATTTAAATATTAAAATGCCACAATTTAATGCAGTATTTTTATAGAATTGAACTAGCTAAAGGACTTTTTTTTTTTATTTGGGGCTATGTTTTTTTCACTAAACATTTCCCAATGTATTTGTTCAGCCAAATTCTTTGTTTCATTGTACGTATACATATTATTTATTGTTTTTTTGTTTTGTTTTTTATAAAGACAGATTGGGATTTGTTTTGATTACATGTAATAGTATTAATTAGCACATACAAAAATTGAACCGAGAAACAAAGGTTCTAACAGTTTTGCTAATAAAAAAAACATGATTAATCAGTCTTTTGTATGGATATAATTAATGTTTGTAAATCTAATTTATTATTGTCTCTTATTGAGATCAACATATATTATACGTGTTGCAGTCACGATTCTTTCAAAGTGAAACTTTTTTTTTTTCTTTATCTTGCACCTGTAGCTTAGAAGCTGCCATCAAACCTTATGCTCTTGTGAATTTTCCTCAGGAAATTTCCATAATTTTACACAGCCATCATTTTCTACAGCTATTTTATCACTAATGTTCATCAAATTTTGTAGTTATGTTATTGCATTGCTCTTTTGATCTACAACTGCAGAAAAAAACGAGTATTTTATTGTTTGTGAATTTGTACCAGTCTACTTCAGACATGCCTCTTACAGTTTTCATATGTGTAATTTTGACAGTTTGCTCTATCCCCCCTCCACCCCAGGTCTCAAAACTGTTTAACAGCCTAACAAATCAAATTACACTATAAATGTGTGTGTGTATATATATATATATATATATATATTTTTTTTTTTTTTTTTTTTTTTTTTGAGAAGTAAACAGTATAGGGAGCTAAGTCTAACTTTGCACCAATCTGAGTCAGATGACAAATATCAGTTAGGCAATGATGCCACAACATAGAAAGAGAATTATCCACATTTAGTTATTATTTGTCCCCAGAAACACTATACAGTACCTTTGAAATCATAAATATCAATTAAAATGATGCAACTGTGTAAAAGTGGAACATTTGTTCCCTAAGAGGATTTTTTTCCCCAAAGTCGCCCCATTTCCACTGGTTAAGATCATAAGGACTGTTGATCTCAGCCAATCCAATGCTTCCCCAGAGGGAACACTGGGAAGCCAGTGCGCATGAATGGCTTCCACCGGGTTGCGTCAATCAGCATGCCCCTCTACATACTAGGTAGAGCTCAGATATGTGATCTTGAAGTTATATTTAATGATACAATTTACATTTTAGAAGTAATGAAACTAGAAAATCCAATTAAATTAAATATAATATGGTACAATGCAAATGCAACACAAACAGAAAATATCAAAACATTTGCAGTAAAAATGCAAATGGAATAGAAAAATATTACCAAACAGTAGCACCACATCCTGAGAGTGAGACACACTCTCACTCTCACATGAGCGTAGCACCACATCCCAAGAGTAAAACATACTCTCACTCTCACATGAGCGTAGCACCACATCTCGAGAGTGAGAAACACTCTCACTCTCACATGAGCGTAGCACCACATCCTGAGAGTGAGACACACTCTCACTCTCACATGAGCGTAGCACCACATCCCGAGAGTGAGGAACACTCTCACTCTCACATGAGCATAGCACCACATCCTGAGAGTGAGACACACTCTCACATGAGCATAGCACCACATACCGAGAGTGAGACACACTAGGAACGCAGCTAACTAATCCATGAGGAAGTGACTTGGAGAGCATAAAGTATATAACCATTGCTTTTCAGCAGGTAAATTTTTACAATAATTTTTCTTGTTTGCAGGGTGCCACTGTTCGCATACACATAGTCATATGTAGCTCATTAACATAAAAGTCACTGTTAAAAAGACACTCCAAGCACTGTAAGTATAATTGGTTAATATGAGCCATTGCTCTTAAATCCTGCTAACCTGCACAAATATTTGGGCCATCTAATTGAAGAAGAGAAGGTAGTCAATTGGATATTGGCAGCAGTATAATTGTGGGTGCTGTGTCTATAGAGGAGTTCAACATTCTTTTTTTTTTTTTTTTCTTCAAATTCCATTTTCTGTCTAAATGTTGCTAGAATTCCATATTTTGTGTTGCTTCTCTTACCCTCCTTGGATTGCAATACCGTTATTCTTTTAACACATTAGTCTAAGATTTATAGATATATAGGACCCACTAATGATTTTGTCTGTAATGTATGCCTGTCATACATTTCTGCTTTGTTGTTAAATGTTTGTAACCTATGGCTAATATTGACTACTAGTGTTGTCGCGAACCCGGAATTTTTGGTTCGCGAACGGCGAACGTGAACTTCCGCAAATGTTCGCGAACCGGCGAACCGCGCGAACCGCCATTGACTTCAATGGGCAGGCGAATTTTAAAAACAACAGGGACTCTTTCTGGCCACAATAGTGATGGAAAAGTTGTTTCAAGGGGACTAACACCTGGACTGTGGCATGCCAGAGGGGGATCCATGGCAAAACTCCCATGGAAAATTGCACAGTTGATGCAGAGTCTGCTTTTAATCCATAAAGGGCAGAAATCACCTAACATTGACACCTGTCCTCAAAGCCCAGCCCTGATACACACTGACACAGAGCAGAATAGAGACTGTTCCCCCTACATAGGGTCACTTGGCAGATATGGATTGACACCTGTCTTCAAAACCCCTGATACACAGTGACACAGAGCAGAATAGGGACTGTTCCTCCTACATAGGGTCACTTGGCAGATATGGATTGACACCTATCCTAATGATCCCTGATACACACTGACACAGAGCAGAATAGGGACTGTTCCCCCTACATAGGGTCACTTGGCAGATATGGATTGACACCTATCCTAATGATCCCTGATACACACTGACACAGAGCAGAATAGAGACTGTTCCCCCTACATAGGGTCACTTGGCAGATATGGATTGACACCTGTCCTCAAAACCCCTGATACACACTGACACAGAGCAGAATAGAGACTGTTCCCTGTCCACAGAGACCATGATACACACTGACACAGAGCAGAATAGAGACTGTTCACCGTCCACAGAGACCATGATACACACTGACACAGAGCAGAATAGAGACTGTTCCCCCTACATAGGGTCACTTGGCAGATATGGATTGACACCTATCCTAATGATCCCTGATACACACTGACACAGAGCAGAATAGAGACTGTTCCCCCTACATAGGGTCACTTGGCAGATATGGATTGACACCTGTCCTCAAAACCCCTGATACACACTGACACAGAGCAGAATAGAGACTGTTCCCCCTACATAGGGTCACTTGGCAGATATGGATTGACACCTGTCCTCAAAACCCCTGATACACACTGACACAGAGCAGAATAGGGACTGTTCCCCCTACATAGGGTCACTTGGCAGATATGGATTGACACCTATCCTAATGATCCCTGATACACAGTGACACAGAGCAGAATAGGGACTGTTCCTCCTACATAGGGTCACTTGGCAGATATGGATTGACACCTATCCTAATGATCCCTGATACACACTGACACAGAGCAGAATAGAGACTGTTCCCCCTACATAGGGTCACTTGGCAGATATGGATTGACACCTATCCTAATGATCCCTGATACACACTGACACAGAGCAGAATAGAGACTGTTCCCCCTACATAGGGTCACTTGGCAGATATGGATTGACAAATCCCTGACAAACAGCTACCACATGCAAGGAAGGCAGCAGGGGCGCAAATGACCCACTCCCGACGCGGGAAGGTAGTGACGACAAATAACAATACAGGACTCTTTAGATTTTCCAGATCCTGGGGTTGACATTAGTCCAGATTTACATCTTGTGACCCATGAGGATGTTCCAGGCACTACTTGTGAAATAAAGACAGATAATAAAGTGAATGATCCTTCTCCTTGGGACTTGCACCCTGTCGTTGAAGGTGGAGTAGGCAATGGCAAGAGCATGCTGTGGGTAGTCAGTGCAAACACTCTCTTCCCGGTGAATAATGAGGAGACTAACTATGATGACGTTATTTGCGTTGAAAGTAATGATGCCAGAGATCTTTTGAAACCATATGGAAGGAACGAATTGGTTAAAAGAAAGGCAAGAGACCACCTGCATATAGACAAGAATACGCATAAGAGAAAGAAGAGAACAGGTGAAAAAGAGAAGCTGCAGACTGCCTATCTGCAAATAGTTGAGTTATGTCCTGAAGATGTCCGTGTTACCACAGTGCAGACTCTGTTTGATACACTACTGAGGAGAGTCAGAGAAACCCCAGATCTTCACGTATTGGATGAGTCGGTGCGTGGAGTTGCAGAGAACGTAGAACAAGAAATATTTAAACTTTTCCTGTGTACTGACAGCAGATATACATAGGGTCACTTGGCAGATATGGATTGACACCTGTCCTCAAAACCCCTGATACACACTGACACAGAGCAGAATAGAGACTGTTCCCTGTCCACAGAGACCATGATACACACTGACACAGAGCAGAATAGGGACTGTTACCCCTACATAGGGTCAATTGGCAGATATGGATTGACAAATCCCTGACAAACAGCTACCACATGCAAGGAAGGCAGCAGGGGCGCAAATGACCCACTCCCGACGCGGGAAGGTAGTGACGACAAATAACAATACAGGACTCTTTAGAGGCCCTGTAATTGTAATCAGTCCACTTGAAATCCTTTAACTTTGATCAATTGGAGGGAAGTCTGGTGCAGAGCCACTGACCCATGCGCAGGGCCAGCCTTAGGCCTTTGGGCGCCCTGTGCAAGAAATCTTCCCGACGCAGGAAGGTAGTGACGACAAATAACAATACAGGACTCTTTAGAGGCCCTGTAATTGTAATCAGTCCACTTGCACCAGTGGGGCTAAAAATTAGGCATGTACACATGCCTGAAAAATGTTGTATTGTTGCAGCCGCTGCTGTAGCAGCGGCCAGAAAAATTGATGTTTGTTTCACAGGCAGAAAGTGCCCTAAAACATGGCGGCTTGAACCCTAGTTGGTGGCGGATAAGTCACGCAAGTCAAACGTCATTCAGAGCTAAAATACAGCAGTGGACCATTTTTAGCCCAAGGCAGCTCATCTCATCAGGCCTTTTTTAAGCGAATGTATCGCCCAGTGTCAGTCCCTTCGGGATCCATCCCTCATTCATCTTAATAAAGGTGAGGTAATCTAGACTTTTTTGACCTAGGCGACTTCTCTTCTCAGTGACAATACCTCCTGCTGCACTGAAGGTCCTTTCTGACAGGACACATGAAGCGGGGCAGGCCAGAAGTTCTATCGCAAATTGGGATAGCTCAGGCCACAGGTCAAGCCTGCACACCCAGTAGTCAAGGGGTTCATCGCTCCTCAGAGTGTCGATATCTGCAGTTAAGGCGAGGTAGTCTGCTACCTGTCGGTCGAGTCGCTCTCTGAGGGTGGATCCCGAAGGGCTGTGGCGATGCATAGGACTTAAAAAGGTCCGCATGTCCTCCATCAACAACACGTCTTTAAAGCATCCTGTCCTTGCCGGCGTGGTCGTGGGAGGAGGAGGAGGAGGATGACTTCCACCACTCCCCCTGTTAGATTCCCGTTGTGCTGTGACATCACCCTTATACGCTGTGTAAAGCATACTTTTTAACTTATTTTGCAAATGCTGCATCCTTTCCGACTTGTTGTAATTCGGTAACATTTCCGCCACTTTCTGCTTATACCGGGGGTCTAGTAGCGTGGACACCCAGTACAGGTCGTTCTCCTTCAGCCTTTTTATACGAGGGTCCCTCAACAGGCAGGACAGCATGAAAGACCCCATTTGCACAAGGTTGGATGCCGAGCTACTCATTTCCCGTTCCTCCTCCTCACTGATGTCATTGAAGGTATGTTCTTCCCCCCAGCCACGTACAACACCACGGGTACCAGATAGGTGACAACGAGCACCCTGGGATGCCTGTTGTGTTTGGTCTTGCTCCTCCTCCTCCTCCTCCTCAAAGCTACAATCCTCCTCTGACTCCTCTTCCTCACAATCCTCTTCCAGCGTTTCCGCAGGTCCAGCAAGCGATGCTGATAAGGCTGTTTCTGGTGGTGATGGTGACCACAACTCTTCCTCTTCCTCTTCACGCTCATCTACAGCCTGATCCAGCACTCTTCGCAGGGCACGCTCCATGAAGAAAACAAATGGTATGATGTCGCTGATGGTGCCTTCGGTGCGACTGACTAGGTTTGTCACCTCCTCAAAAGGATGCATGAGCCTACAGGCATTGCGCATGAGCGTCCAGTAACGTGGCAAAAAATTCCCAGCTCCCCAGAGGCTGTCCTAGCACCCCGGTCATACAAATATTCATTAACAGCTTTTTCTTGTTGGAGCAGGCGGTCGAACATTAGGAGTGTTGAATTCCAACGTGTAGGGCTGTCGCAAATCAAGCGCCTCACTGGCATGTTGTTTCGCCGCTGGATATCGGCAAAGTGAGCCATGGCCGTGTAGGAACGCCTGAAATGGCCACACACCTTCCTGGCCTGCTTCAGGACGTCCTGTAAGCCTGTGTACTTATGCACAAAGCGTTGTACGATCAGATTACACACATGTGCCATGCACGGCACATGTGTCAACTTGCCCAACTTCAATGCCGCTATCAAATTTTTTCCGTTGTCACACACCACTTTGCCGATATCCAGTTGCTGCGGAGTCAGCCACTTTTCCACCTGTGCGTTCAGGGCGGACAGGAGTGCTTGTCCGGTGTGACTCTCTGCTTTCAAGCAAGTCAAACCCAAGACGGCGTGACACTGCCGTATCCGGGACGTGGAATAGTACCTGGGGAGCTGGGGGGGTGCCGTTGATGTGGAGCAAGAAGCAGCGGCACAAGAGGACTCAGCCGAGGAGGTTATGGAAGAGGATGGAGTAGGAGGAGTAGAGGAGGTGGCAGCAGGACTGCCTGCAATTCGTGGCGGTGTCACCAACTCCTCTGCAATGCCACGCATTCCTTGCTTGTCAGCCGTCAGCAGGTTTACCCAATGCGCAGTGTAGGTGATATACCTGCCCTGACCATGCTTTGCAGACCAGGTATCAGTGGTCAGATGGACCCTTGCCCCAACACTGTGTGCCAGACATGCCATGACTTCCTTTTGCACAATCGAGTACAAGTTGGGGATTGCCTTTTGTGAAAAGAAATTCCGGCCGGGTACCTTCCACTGCGGTGTCCCAATAGCTACAAATTTTTAGAACGCCTCAGACTCAACCAGATTGTAGGGTAAAAGCTGGCGGGCTAATAGTTCGGACAAGCCAGCTGTCAGACGCTGGGCAAGGGGGTGACTTGGTGACATTGGCTTCTTACGCTCAAACATGTCCTTGACAGACACATGACTGTGGGCAGATGAGCGGGAACTGCTCAAGGCGGGAGACGGAGTGGCGGATGGTTGAGAGGGGGCAAGAAGGACAGCAGTGGTTGACGTGGCTGAAGATGCTGGACCAGGAGGAGGATGGCGGCTTAGAGTAGGCGTGCTGCTTGTACTCATGTGTTGATCCCATAGGCGTTTGTGATGTGAGATCATGTGCCTACGCAAAGCAGTTGTACCTAGGTGGGTGTTGGACCTCCCACGACTCAGTTTCCTTTGGCACAGGTTGCAAATGGCATCGCTGTTGTCAGAGGCAGACACACAAAAAAAATGCCACACTGCTGAGCTCTGCAATGACGGCATTCTGGTGGTGGACACAGCATGCGTTGATTGGCGTGCTGTCGGGCTGACCCCGGGTGCCGATGCATGCTGTCTGACTGTGCCACTAGCTCCTTGCGACGACCCCCTCTGCTTCCAACTGGTCTCCTCCTCCTCCTCTCTGTCTCCCCATCTGAACTTTCGCCCTGTTCTTCTTCTCTTCTAGCGGGCACCCACGTGACATCCATGGACGCATCGTCATCATCAACCGCTTCGCTTGTATCTGACAACTCAGAAAAGGAAGCAGCAGCGGGTACAACATCATCATCATCACACCGTACCTCCATGTTTTTAATGCTGCCTGCCTGAGACATATCCCTGTTATCTACATCCTCTAGCAATAATGGTTGCGCATCACTCATTTCTTCAAACGGGTGTGTGAATAACTCCTCTGACATACCAAGTAAAGCGGCTGTGGTGCTAGTTTTGGTGGTGGCGGCAGGCGGGTGAGTGCTATCTTGAGAGGTGCCTGAAGCTAAGCTGGAGGAGGATGGTGCGTCAAGGTTCCGAGCGGAGGCTGTACAAGATTGGGTGTCCTGTGTTAGCCAGTCAACTAAGTCCTCAGAACTTTTCAAGTTCATGGTACGTGGCTTCTGAAAACTGGGCATTATTCTAGGGCAAAAGGGAATCACAGCACCACGACCACGACGGCCCCTGCGGGGTGGCCTGCCTCTGCCTGTCATTTTTTGGGGGATTTGTGGTACTATGCGTGCAAGCTACTGTGAGACCAGATATGATTGGCAATGTGCACTGGAACAGTTCTGCAGAGCACACACTGTAGGCCTGAGACACCCGCTTGAAGACAAGTAACTGCTATTCAATCTATAACAGTGAAAAACAAATTTTGTTTTTAAAAGCACGCTATAGAGACACCAGATATGATTGGCAATGTGCACTGGAACAGTGCTGCAGAGCACACACTGTAGGCCTGAGACACCCGCTTGAAGACAAGTAACTGCTATTCAATCTATAACAGTGAAAAACAAATTTTGGTTGTAAAAGCACGCTATAGAGACACAAGATATGAGTGGCAACTGTCAAAGCACGCTGGCACAGGTCTGCAGAGCACACGCTGAAGTAGGCCTGACACCAAGATGCTTGCAGACAACTAACTGATCTTCTATTACAGTGAAAAAAAGTTATTTCTTTTAAATCTAAAGCTTAACCAATTGTTAAAACAGATATGAGTGGTGGCACTGGGCAAATAGGCACAGTATCCAATGTGAACCTCACACAGAAGCTGGCAGGCAGGCAGCTGCTCTTCTATTACAGTGGAAACAAAATTTTGGTTGTAAAAGCACGCTATAGAGACACCAGATATGATTGGCAACTGTCAAAGCACGCTGGCACAGGTCTGCAGAGCACACGCTGAAGTAGGCCTGAAACACAGACGCTTGCAGACAACTAACTGCTCTTCTATTACAGTGAAAAAAAATTATTTCTTTTAAATCGAAAGCTTAACCAATTGTTAAAACAGATATGAGTGGTGGCACTGGGCAAATAGGCACAGTATCCAATGTGAACCTCACACAGAAGCTGGCAGGCAGGCAACTGCTCTTCTATTACAGTGGAAACAAAATTTTGGTTGTAAAAGCACGCTAAAGAGAAACCAGATGTGATTGGCAACTGTCAAAGCACGCTGGCACAGGTCTGCAGAGCACACGCTGAAGTAGGCCTGAAACACAGACGCTTGCAGACAACTAACTGCTCTTCTATTACAGTGAAAAAAAATTATTTCTTTTAAATCGAAAGCTTAACCAATTGTTAAAACAGATATGAGTGGTGGCACTGGGCAAATAGGCACAGTATCCAATGTGAACCTCACACAGAAGCTGGCAGGCAGGCAACTGCTCTTCTATTACAGTGGAAACAAAATTTTGGTTGTAAAAGCACGCTATAGAGACACCAGATATGATTGGCAACTGTCAAAGCACGCTGGCACAGGTCTGCAGAGCACATGCTGAAGTAGGCCTGAAACACAGACGCTTGCAGACAACTAACTGCTCTTCTATTACAGTGAAAAAAAAATATTTATTTTAAATTTAAAGCTTAACCTATTGTTAAAACAGATATGAGTGGTGGCACTGGGCAAATAGGCACAGTATCCAATGTGAACCTCACACAGAAGCTGGCAGGCAGGCAACTGCTCTTCTATTACAGTGAAAAAAAATATTTATTTTAAATGTAAAGCTTAACCTATTGTTAAAACAGATATGAGTGGTGGCACTGGGCAAATAGGCACAGTATACAATGTGAACCTCACACAGAAGCTGGCAGGCAGGCACCTGCAATTACTTTACACAGGAAAAAAAAAAAAAAAAAGCAGCCTGATGTTATAGCCCTAAAAAGGGCTTTTTGGGGTGCTGTCCTTACAGCAGAGATCAGATGAGTCCTTCAGGATTGTAGTGGACACTGAATACCCTAGCCTAGCTATCAATTTCCCTATGTAATCAGCAGCAGCTAAACTTTCCCTCCTCTCACTAAGCATGCATCTTCCGAATGAATCGAAAATGGATGCTGGGAGGGAGGTTGGAGGGTGTGGAAGGGAGGGAGTGCTGCTGATTGGCTGTAATGTGTCTGCTGACCGAGAGGCACAGGGTCAAAGTTTGCCCAATGATGACGAATAGGGGGCGGATCGAACTGCGCATGTGTCCGCCCGCCGTGGCGAACGCGAACACGCTAATTTCGCCGGGAACTGTTCGCCGGCGGACAGTTCGGTACATCACTATTGACTACTGCTACAGATACCAAACACTAGCATGTCTGCAGCTTGTTGGTGAAGAACAGATGCACAAACCAGTAGCGACAGTCAAGTAACGCCTAACCAGTAAAACCTAGTGATAGGGTTAGAACAAGACCTGTTGTTTCAATAGGATACACAGGGATTTAGCTTTATTACGCACATTACACCAGGTCAGAGGCAGTTGCTAGGTAGAGCGGAGCGACTCCCATCTGAAAATCATGGGAGCTGTTAGCTACCACTGAGCAGCTAGATTTTATTAGCGACAATTAATAACTTCCTATCAATATTGTTAAAATGTTGCAGGGGGCCTGTAAAAAGTAACATCAAGGTTGTAAATAAGTCCATAGTTTATAAATGCCAAGCACAAGTAAATAAATACGAACACAAACACAAATCTTGAAACTTTCAATGGCAGAACGTTTCTTCGATAACTGCCTTGAAGGAGTACTCAGTGAAGAAAGTGTTGCAAATATCCCTTTTACAAGCCATGCTGCACCTTATCCTTGGCTTTCTGTTCTCAATATGTTGAGGTTTGCCTGTGGTACCTGCAAGGCTCCAGTGAGGTAAGTCACATTCATCACAATATGGAGAATCCATCTGTAACATTTTTCTAATGTACAACAGACCTCCAAGATACAGATTCCATCTTCTCACCAGTACTGCAGCATTCACCTATAGTTACCACTGGTTTGTAGTAAAGAGAGACAGCACCCAAATGGCATTCAGGACTCTGTTCTGAAGCAATCTAGATCAGGGGAGGTCAGGACGAAGATCCTCAGAGGTTGCAATACTGCAACTCCCATGATGCTTTGTCAGTCTTACAGCTAGTGAATTCTAAAGCCTTAAAGGATCACCATAGTGTCAGGAAAACAAAGTGGTTTTCCTGACACTATAGTGCCCTGAGGGTGCCCACACCGTCAGGGTCCCCCTCTCGTGGCGCTGAAGGGGTTAAAACCCCTTCAGTTACTTACCTTATTCTAGCGCCGGGCTCCCTCGACACTGGTGACCTGAACTCCCCCGCCGACGTCAGTGGAGCCGAATGCACATCCGTGTGCGCATTCAAGCTGTCAATAGGAAAGCATTTTTCAGGAAGACAGCCACTAGAGGCTGGCTTAACCCTGCAATGTAAACATAGCAGTTTTTCTGAAACTGCTATGTTTGCATCTGCAGGGTTAAAACCTGAGGGACCTGGCAACCAGACCACTTCATTGAGCTGAAGTCGTCTGGGTGACTATAGTGTCTCTGTAAGGGAGTTGTAGTTGTACAACAGCCTTATAGGTAAAAAGTGCAAAACGTGTATGCATATACAGGTATAGCTAGGCAATTTATAAAGATGACACAATGCTCTTCTTATAAATATTTATAAGTGTCTGTGGCACAATCAGGGCTTGCCACTTCCACATCATTTATTATGTGGCTACGAAAAGGCAATGTATGCTGTGAAAACCCCATGTCTGTTACTCTGGAACATCTTGGGTAAACAAACAACTCTATTTGTTCAGTTCAATGAACCCAAATCAGACACGTTATTTTCACATGAAAGCCATTCTGGCGTGTTTGAAAATGAAATTAAAATTTGATGAAATGATAGCTTGTTCCACAGATTCTCAGGTGAGTCAGATGGAGAGTGAACATTTTCACAGTTATCACAGGATTAAAAAAAAAATAACAAAAAACATTTCCTCTCTCTAAGTGTACAGACAATCTGGAACTGTTTGGGTTCTGTAAAAAATCATACAGGATATGAATACAGTTGTGCTCAAAAGTTTGTATACCCTTGGATAATTGGTAATATATTTACCATTATTAAAGAAAACATGAGTGAGCAGGCAAAACACATTTCTTTTATTTCTTATGGGATTCATATTCAACTGTAAGTTATAACAGAATGTCACAATCAGAAAACAAAACCTGACATCAAAGAAAAAAATCAAATGACTTGTTCAAAAGTCTGCATACCCTTAGTTCTTAATACTGTGTGTTGCCCCCCTTTAGCATCAATGACAGCGTCCAATCTTTTGTTATAGTTGTCTATGAGGCCCCTAATTCTTGCAGGTGGTCTTGGCCAATTGCCTCGAGGTCAGGCAAAGTCTTTGGTCGTCTTGCATGAACCGCGCGTTTGAGATCTCCACAGAGTGGCTCGATAATATTAAGGTCAGGAGACTGTAATGGCCATTCCAGAACCTTCACCTTTTTCTGCTGTAACCACTAGAGGGTCAACTTGGTCTTTTGCTTAGGGTCATTGTCATGCTGGAAAATCCAATAGCGTCCCATGCGCCGCCTTCGTGCAGAAGAATTCAAATTGTCTGCCAGTATTTTCTGATAACATGCTGCATTCATCTTGCCATCAATTTTCACGAGATTGCCTTTAAACCTCACATACCCCCAAAACATCAGTGAGCCACCACCATGACTCACAGTGGGGATGGTATTCTTTTTACTATGGAGCTTGTTGACCTTCTTCAAACATAGCGCTTATGGTTGTGACCATAAAGCTCCATTTTGGTCTCGTCACTCCAAAATACAGTGTGTGCCAGAAGCTGTGAGGTATGACAAGGTGTTGTCGGGCATATTGTAACCGGGCTTTTTTGGCACAGTAAAGGCTTCTTTCTGGCAACTTGACCATGCAGCCCATTTTTGTTCAAGTGTCGTCTTATTGTGCTCCTTGAAACAACCACACCATCTTTTTCCAGAGCAGCCTGTATTTCTCTTGAGGTTACCTGTTTTTCTTTGTATCCTGAACAATTCATATGGCAGTTGTGGCTGAAATCTTTTTTGGTCTACCTGACCTTGGCTTGATATCAAGATATTTCTGAATTTTCCCACTTCTTAATGAGTGATTCAACAGTGCTGACTGGCATTTTCAAGGCTTTGGATATCTTTTTATATCCTTCCCATCTTTATAAAGTTCCATTACCTTGTTACGCAGGTCTTTTGACAGTTCTTTTCTGCTCCACATGACTTAGTATCTAGCCTCCTCAGTGCATTCACGTGAGAGCTAACAAACTCATGGACTATTTATACACAAACACTAATTGCAATTGAAAAAAAGCCACAGGTGTGGGAAATTAACCATTAATTGCCATTTTAACCTGTGTGTGTCAACGTGTGTATCTGTAACAAGGCCAAACATTCAAGGGTATGTAAACTTTTGATCAGAGCTATTTGGGTGATTTCTGTTATCATTATGATTTAAAGAGGAGTCAAACAACTATGTAATATTAAATGGCTTCGTATGATCACTATCCTTTAATAAAATACATTTCTATGCATGAACAGTCATATTTTTAAAGACAATGCCAGAATTTCACAATTTCTGCCAGGGTATGCAAACTTTTGAGCACAACTGTAGGCTGTGTATTAACACATTAAAGGGTGTATAGCACTATAGCACTATAAGCACTATAACCAAATGAGTTATTTAAAGTGGTCACGGTGTTTGGAGTATGTATGTGCAGCATTTTATTTCCGATGTGTAACTTCCCTCCCACGGTGTCTTTACCCTGCCCTCAATGATAGTAGTGGTCTGGTTAAGTGCATAACCTCCAAGCCCCCTTTGATATTGAGATTGATATCACTGGAGGCTGAGAAGAACTTTGCCTTGGGTTGAATGGCAGGCAAGTTTGGCTTTTCTTTCTTTTTTCTTTTTTTTATTAAAATTATTTTGTTTGGAGTAATCCTTTAACCCCTTAAAGGACCACTCTAGGCACCCAGACCACTTCAGCTTAATGAAGTGGTCTGGGTGCCAGGTCCAGCTAGCTTTTACCCTTTTTTTTATAAACATAGCAGTTTCAGAGAAATTGCTATGTTTATACTGAGGGTTAAGCCAGCCTCCAGAGCCTCTAGTGGCTGTCTCATTGACAGCCGCTAGAGGCGCTTGCGTGCTTCTCACTGTGAAAATCACAGTGAGAGCACGCAAGCGTCCATAGGAAAGCATTATGAATGCTTTCCTATGCGACCGGCTGAATGCGAGCGCGGCTCCTGCCGCGCATGCGCATTCAGCCGATGACGTCGCGAGGAAGAAGAGGAGGAGGAGGAAAGCTCCCCGCCCGGCGCTGGAGAAAGAGGTAAGTTTAACCCCTTCCTCCCCTCAGAGCCCGGCGGGAGTGGGTCCCTGAGGGTGGGGGCACCCTCAGGGCACTCTAGTGCCAGGAAAACGAGTATGTTTTCCTGGCACTAGAGTGGTCCTTTAAGGACCAAACTTCTGGAATAAAAGGGAATCATGACGTGTCACACACGTCATGTGTCCTTAAGGGGTTAAAGGGTTACTCCAAGCATGATGACTATTTCAGTAATTTAAAGTGGCCTTGGTACTTGGAGCATGTACAGTATGTACAGCGTTTCACTATGAAATGTCCAGCAGCATCATTAGCTAGTTTAGTACAAGAGTTCCAGGCTGGCTAATTTTAATTCAGTGCATATGGGGCATCTGTCATGCTGGAGAGATACAACCAGTAGCAGTATTGCTTCATCTCCTCTCTGATCGCGTGTACTGTGCATTAATGCCCTCTATTGTCGATATTTTAATATTTACCTTGTTCTTTTTAATCTCTAATTTTAAATCTTTTCATCCCTTACCTGAATCTCATCATTATTTTATCTTATTTCCACACCAAAACAATTCTAATGTTAGTTAACAAAAACTGATTATATTAACATTCTGCCCATGGGTTAGAGAATTTTAAAAAGCATGAAGAGAGAATTAAACAAGGTTTCAAATAAATGTCACCTTTCAGCTAGACTGAAATGTCCCTGGTGCAAAGTGTTTTCTATGCATCAGAATATATTGTGCAGCCCCTTGATACATGACTCTTGTAATTTTTCTTGCATTACTAAGTCAAGAAGTTACTGCCCTGGGGGACAGTTAAGGGCTTCTAGCCCCAAATGTCATTGTTAATACAAACTTTCTTGTGGTTCTTGACTTTCTACAACATTTATGCTAATTGGATTTCCTGCCACAACACACCAGTAAATGCAAATGACACACTTAATCCCTTAAAATGACAAACTGTTAAAGGAGATATGCACGGTTTAATCTTGGCATACCAAGCAGATGAAAGAGACACTGTAGGCACTGTAACTGCTTCATCTTCACCTTCCTTTCCTCTATGTCATACTTGTCTTGTTCCAGCTACTTTGTTAGTCCACCTATGCTACAGCACTGTGGAGTTTGTTGGCACTTTATTAATAATAATAATAACTAAAAGTGCTAACACTAACTTATAAAGTCCTCACTAACTCACTTCTCACTAATATCACTTCTCATTCCCTTCACTCTGTGAGGGACCTTCAGTTGACATCTCTGTGTTCCTGTACTGCCAGCTCTCATCTGCAGTATTTGTCAAATACACACCTACTCCTTATCATCAGGAGTCTCCCATAACCTCCAGTCCTTTAAAAAGACCCTAAAAAATTGCACCAAAAATTAAACAGAATCTGCAATGAAGGAAGTGTAAACATTAGATCTTACTTTACAGGAAGGCTGTGGATGTTTTATGAAGGCTAAAGGGATGCAGGGATGGGAATGGTTTACTACTTGCACTGGGTGTACAAGGCACTCCTGGCACCATAACCTGCAGTGTTTATGGTGCTTGAAGTCTTCTTTAAAGAGAAAAAAATATATCAGAAAAAGCACAGCTATTTTATATTCAGAAATATTTCACAAAGGACACAATGTGATGACTACAATGCAGCCTTCGTAACAAATGCAAAACTATACTGCAATATTAAATTTCTTAAACAACTAATAATAATGATAATAACGATAAATTGAAATAATATGGTAATAGTAAAAGTTGCTGTGTAGTAGTTTCATTTTTGGTTTTCCAAATATTTTATGTGGAAAACCATATATGGTCAATTACTGGCCTTACCATCTTGAATAATAATAATTTGGTAACTCCTGATCTCATTAAGGCTGGAATATTATGTCATATTCCGGCTCCCAGCATCACTCTGCGGGCGGCGCGCGAGGGAGCTCAGCAGAGAGCTCAGGGGAAAGTGCTCATTCGCCAGCGCTGCCCGCACAGATTTTTACCTAGCCGTCCCCCTGCCTGGACTGTTAGCCGCAAGGCTAACAAGACATTTGCCCTGTGCATTTGGGGGCGGCTTTTTGTGCCGCCCCCTGGAAAATGCCGCCCAAGGCAAAAGCCTTTTTTGCCTCACGGCTAATACGTCCCTGGTGCAGTGTATGTTGAATGTATTGCTTGTCTGTGCTTCTCCGCTTCCCCTTTTTACTGTCATGTTGTTTCCCCTTACAGGGAGTTGTCCCAGGGACACTGCCAGACCAGTTTAAACTAGTTGTCCTGTCCCTCCTCAATCTCCAATCAGCCCTTGCTATTGTCTTACCCCACCCTTACGTGTACGATAGTACTCTATGAATCCTATTGTATGTTTCTGAGACTGTTGGAGGCTTAAAATATGTGTGCTATGTCTATTAAAAGTTAGTTGTTGTTTTAACCTTCACCAAGTGTTTTCTGGTGTTTGGTCCAGGGTGGAAAAGGCCCTAAGTGATCGCAGTCAAGCTTTGGCGACTGGGTCTGAAGAGCTCCAGGGTCCCTGATAGCTACAAGTAAGCAGAGTACTGGAGCTCCGTTACAATATCATTTAAAGGAATGTGGTATAAACATGTTTGTCTTATAAAGAAAGAAAAAAAAAAGAATATGCTTAGTGAACTGTAAAATAGTGCAAGGTTTCAAGACTACTTGGATCTCTTATTCAGACATGTGGTTTTGAAAGTGTGAAGTCAAGCACAGCTCATTTTTATTACAACTACTTTTCGATCAGAGTCTCTATATAAGTGTAGGAAAATGAGATCTATTCAAAAGCAGACATTCAAGCATGCTCTGAGCTGCATAGAAAAGCTGAAAGAGGTGTTTGCTGTGCAATGAAGAAAATGCAGGCAGTGCCTGCTCCAGCCATTGGACCACCTGAGATGTACCAGTACTAAAGTTTTAGTACGGCACTAACACTCAGAGAGGGAACAAATTTTAAAAAATAACAAAGAATGCACTTTTCAAGAGGTGCAATTTTTTAGGGACTTTTTAAAGGACTGGAGGTTATGGGAGACTCCTGATGATAAGGAGTAGGTGTGTATTTGACAATTACTGCAGATGAGAGCTGGCAGTACAGAAACACAGAGATGTCAAGTGAAGGTCCCTCACAGAGTGAAGGGAACAACAAGTGATGTTAGTGAGGAGTGAGTTAGTGAGGGCTTTATAAGTTAGTGTTAGCACTTTTAGTTATTATTATTACTATTATTATTATTATTATTATTATTATTATTATTAATAAAGTGCCAACAAACTCAACATCATATATTTTCACTGAAGGTTCTCTTTTCCATCCTGTCCTCATTTTTACAAGTTAATTATCTCTTCAACACATCTCACTGCGTAGTAATTTATTATTTCAAGGAACAAAAAACAAATGGAATGTAAGAAAAAGCAATTAATTTCAGAGATGCAGACAAAACTAAAAAGCGAAAGGGTTAGCATGCATTTTCAGTCAGGTATTAGATCCACAATGTTGGTGGCGGTATCTTCCTCAACATGCTGTAGTCTACTCTATCATAACCCTCCTTCAATAACTCTTCTCTTGGCTTTCTATTCAGCTTTGCTCTATTTTCCCATATCTTACTCTCACCAAAACCAAAAACTTTTTTGTATCCTAGATTTACGTTGTATCCCGTTGCATGTATCCCGTTGTATACATGTATCCCAATTCTAAATGTAACCCTAGTCTCATCCAAAATCCTATAATCCAAACACCACTTAAACTACAACTGTAATATTTATAAAAATTGTAATCCTTTTAACATCCTGTATAATCTAACACTGAAATGAACCCCTATCTAACCTTAAACCCCCTTTACCCCAACCACATCTAACATTATCTTTAACCCTTTATACATTTTCCACTGTTGCATACACTCATTATACTTACAGATTCAGACACAATACATTGCCAACAGAAATATACAGACACATATAGACATATATAAAATATGAATATATTTTTTTATGTAAGATTTTCAATCTCCTGTTGAATTCGGGATTATTTTTAGCTTCAGTGACTGAATAATCTAAATTTTACTAACGACAGGAGGCAAATATTTGCTTTAACCTTCCTTACTGAACCTCCCAGCAGCAAAGGAATAGTTAAACACATAGAGAACAACATTAACTAATCAGGACACATCTTAGAACATATCAGTCTGTGAAACTCCTTCCAACTCCTCTTTCTTGATGCAGCCGATCAAAAATGTAGTCAACCATGTAAACGTAAGCGATATTCAACCATGTTAACCAGAACGGAGTCGACAATGTAAACCAATGGATAATAGTCTGCAGGGTAATCCCTGCGGCTCATGCAGGCAAAACTTTACACTAAAAAAGACAGAGAAATATTGTGAAAGTATAGTCACTTGGACTGGGTGTCTGCAATATATATATATATACATACACAGATATACCTCCAAGGATATCATGAGTATTAAACCATTGAAAAATATAAAATATCCATAACTAGGTAAATTAAAAATTACCTAACTAGAACAAGCAGAAACAGGCTTTAATATAAAGTCTTATGAAAACCATAGAAATTAAAATATATCTGACCTGTAAGTATCTGGGATGGGATACAAATTGTGTGGAAAAGTATTCGCCTACTGTCTTTAATAAAATTTAGATTATTCGGTCACTGAAGCTAGAATAATCTCGAACTTTATGGTAAAACAGGAGTCTTCATATTTGCTGTTTTAAAGCGTGGAAACCAAGGAAAAAGAAGCATGTGACGATTGTCGAAAATAAAAGGTACGGAAGGTAGACTCTAGACCAATCAGCGGATGATAGAATGTCTGCAAGGGATCCCCCAGCCATAAAGGCAGAAGAGGCTGCAGCACCTCTGACTGAGTAAGCTCCAAGAGATGAAGCTTTATGTGGTCGCACATATGAGATAAAGAGAGGGCCCGTAGGAGTACGCAAAGATGACATAGACAAGACGTAGTGCTGAACACAAGAGCAACACAGAGTAAGGGTAAGTAAGGGTAAGTAATCAGAATTAGTTTTAGTGCAGCAAGAAATTTTTAAATGTACACCTTGGGGAGTGGAGTCAATAGCATGGAAGTCAAATGCCTGAATATCATACTCTTCTAAAAGAAACTAAGCAGAGAAGAAAAGCTAACTTGGCCGACAGTTGTCAAAGAGAAAGCATGCCGTTAGATGGCCATGCCTCCAAGAAGGACAAAACAAGAGCAACATCCCAAAACTGAGAATATTTTGGGGCAGGAGGTCGAGCAAGACAAATGCCTTGCAACAGTCTACAGAAAGAGGGATGTTCTTCTTGTTACTTGCTGATATTACTCTTGCTTCCAGGAGATCTTTTAGTTTGAACCGTTTTAAAATACAGTAGTCAATCTCCATCCACGGTCCATTTAGCACTGCTGAATCCTCTGGTACTTGTTCCTCTGTGAGCTCTGGATCCTGACGTTGCCACCCAATGCAGCGGACCCCTAGTCCTAGAAGGGACTCTCCTCCGCTGGTTGCTCCACGATGTACTCAGGAACAAGTAAATTACTCCAAGGGAACAGCCAAACACAGCAAAGTAAGCCTGTATAGAGGCGGAGAGCAGTCCAGTTATGTGAGCTAAGGCGCGAAGACGGATAGTCGATGAGGCTAGAATTTTCCTGATGTCTTTTTTGATGTTCTTGATCTTGACCGAAGGGAGTTGCAGGACCGCCAAAACAGAATACATTTTAAATCAGAGGAATTGAACTGTCTGAGATGGAGTGAGGATGGATTTTTGGACATAGATCACGAACCCTAAATTCTGTAATAGGGCTGTGGTCATGGCTGTATGAAGACAGAGTGTCCAGGTCCTGTGCCATAAGGAGTATATTGTCCAGAAATATATTGGCACGAATCCCCTGAGAGTGTAGTAAAGCCATGACAGGTATTATCAGCTTGATGAAACACCAAGGTGCAGAACAGAGGCATGTGAACTGCAATAAATCTTGATGCCATCTGAAATGTAGAAAACAGAGATGGGCCGGTGTTATAGGTACTGTGAGATACGCATCCTTCAAGTCGAAATGGGAGAACCCGTCTCCCTCGCAAGAGATGGATATCCTCCATTTTGAAATGCTGGTAAACAAAAACATTGTTTAGGTCTTTCAGATTGATAGCTGGTCAAAAGTCTTCGGACTTTTGCTTATGAATCTGTGAGGGAACAGAGAATGTTCTATAGCGCCCTTGGCGACAAGGTAGTTTAGCGCGGCCCCTAGGGTCGATTTGTCCTCTTGAAACATATGCAGAGAAGGGGAGGGGAAACCTTTGCAGAGAATCATTTGCAAAATCTATATGGAAACCTAATATGGTTTGAAGGATCCATGGATCCCGAGTTAATAGAGACCACTGTTGGAAAAAAAAGGGTTAATCGGCCTGCAATAGGAACTTGAGAATAAGGAAAGTTGATTACCTCTAGCAGTGCGGCCGCAGAGGGAAGCAGAGCCACGTCCTCTGATGGATCCTCTAGAGGTTTTAGAACTGTTTGTGGTAGAAATGGATACTGCCCGAATTCCATGCGTCTGATGGTCGAGACCTGTAGCATGTGAAGGCAGCTCTGCCAGTCCTATAGCGAACCAGCTCTCCTGGAAAAACGCTTGGTTCTAAAACACCCTGCGAAGGGACGATAGTGCCTTGTTGAGGGAGGTAAACACGGATACGTGTTTATTCAGGTAACGTATGAATCTGTCTCCAAATAACAGTCCGTTAGCCTCTGGACCAAGTACTTTGGTGCCTAGCTCTGCCAGTTTGGCAATAATTTTATATAACACGGCTTTATGCTGTTCGATTGAAATGGCTACATTGGCATTGACCCAACAGGCATAACGCTCTTTGTGCGCATTCATGCACCACGTGTGTGTCGAAGTTGCCACCTGCTAGCCTATAGGGAAATTTCGATGCCTTTATGGGGATCTTTACCCGTTTTAATTAAAAAAAGTGACCAGGAGTAGGTCAAGTTAAGGGGTGACATCCACCTTATCAGGGATTGCAGGCCGTGGGCATTCCGCCCTCAATTTGGCCGTAACCTCCTTTTCTAGTGGTTTATGAAGCCATAATATGCAGTATTTGGCAATGTGATCAGGAGGTGTCCATTCAGCTGAACAAGGGTGTCTGATACAGCGTGGGTCAAAAGAGGACAGCCTGTGGTATCCAGTAGGATATTGTCCTTAGTATTATCCAAATTAGTATAAGTCAAGGGGTCAGTGCCCTGAAAGGACTGGTTTCGGGGTAGGAGGAAAGTCTACATAACATATTTGGAAAGGGAAGGATCTCATGATGTTTTGTTAGGTGGGAGATCGTCACTTGTATTCGTCCATTCATGATAGCCAGAGGTTAAACCCTTTAAGGGTTCAAATTCTTTATTAAAAGTGGGTTTGGCATGATACATTTTAGCAGTCTTTGCTGGGGCTTTGCCTTTGCCAGCAAAAACACTGTCACCCTTCCAAGGGCGCTTGTGTGGGGCTTTGTCATGGTCAGAAACTCGTCAGAATCGTCAGAGTCAGACAACTGAGCGATGGTGGCAGTAGGGGCCGCTAATGGTTGCTCACGGAACACTGTCAAGGCCATGGGGATAGAGTCTGCAATTGCAGCTTGAAGCCAGGCCTTTAGTTCTGCTGACACTGCAGGTTCTGGTTGGTCTGACATGTTGACCAGTAAAATAGTAGTGGGATCACCACAAAATCAGTATACCAACGGGTATATATATATATATATACATATATATATATATATATATTTTTTTTAACAACATTTGAAAAAACAAGGCAGAGGCTTTTCTTATTAGGGTTCACCCTGGGACTTAGAGTAGATTTAACAAAGGTTAAAGACAAGGCATCAGTGGGGTTCATCCACAGAGTTATGACAGTTAGACTGCCAATATAATAATGACAAGTGTAATCTGTGTAATCAATTTAAATCAATATGGAAATAATATTTACGTTTTGATAGAGGTGTAATTCTGATCGGCATGGAAATCACCAAATCCGTTGAAAGTTAAACGCATACAAACGGGCAAAAAAGCGCATCTATCTAATGATGCGAACAAGGGCGGTTCGGATTTAGATCACAGGTGTGACCATGTTGGGCTGCAGCCACAGCAGTGGCTCGGCATGATAAAGACTTGGACAAAAACACAATAGTAAGGTGCAAAGTACGGATAAATTAGACAGATTAAAGAAAATAACAGGTAAGGGAACCCTGACAGTGGAGTGACCAGAGAAAATAGGTCGGTCTCATGAAGGGCAGAGATAAAATAAACACATAAATTACTTCATGAAACAACAGAATATGAGAAATAGTCAAATTAAAAGGAGTAAAAATATCCTATAAACAAAGATAATGCAGGTTAATAATATATATAGAGCTATAATTGGAATAGACTCACCTGGGAGACTAGCAGCAACGAAAGAGGAGTTGGGAGGAGTTTCACAGACTAATATGCTCTAAGATGTGTCCTGCTGCTGGGAGGTTCAGTAAACATGGTTAAAGCAAATATGAAGCCTTGTCTTGCCATTAAATTCCTTCTAATTCACAGTTTTATTGAATAACCCCTTTTATCCATGTCAGTATCCCAAGGTTTTTTTTAGATAGGCTATGGTGCCTTTGAATAGAATAGCTCCATAGTAAATGCAGTAATTCATTCAGAAATGCCATAAGGTGACCTTAGAATAATGGCCATAATGTAACATTTATGTTTTGATACATGTACTTATGAAAACATGCTGTTTCTTTAAGCATATTAAAATGCATCCTTCTTTTTTACTTGTAATGAAATTGAATGCATGAGAACCTACTTAATCTTGATTTATTAAAAAGATCCATAGATGCTTGAGAAGATTCACAGCCCAGTTTAATTTAACATCCTTCAGAGTGAAATCTGGTGGGAATATCATTAGTTAATCAAAACAATTTTTTGTTCATTGTTTCTCATTTCACTTACATGATTTAATTGGGGAAATCTTTGTTTACTTTTGTGTTATATATTTAGATGTTTCTCAAATGATTATGTTCTTTATGGAAATAAGATTTGTCTAAGTAAAGAGAATATTATTATCCAAAAGCAAACAGACCTTGAGAAATTTGAAACGAGCAGTGTTAATGTAAATATGTTTATAAAATGCAGAATATTACTTACTTGCTAGATAACTTGCTAAAATATAATTATGTGTATTAAACAAAGGTTTAAAAAAAAAAATATTTATTTTTCTTGTTTAAGGAATATACAAATGTGCATACAATGCCACAACAGAGTGTATATGCAGTACGTAAGGAACAATAATATGCCATGGCTAATAATGCCCAGGATATTAAACTACTTAATTCAAGAGCTCAAGACAAGGGACTTGTTTTTCATCCAAACAAATCAGTGAGGGGCTAAATAACTTTTATTGTGCTTGTGAGAGTAGAAGGAAGACCCTGCCCTGTGGGTCTTAGGTAGGGAACCAGCAATGAGGTCGTAGGGGTAATATGTGGTAAAGGACTCAGGGCAAATGGGGTAATTAACCTATATACCCCTGAGCATTTGGGGGGGGGGGGGGGGGAGGGAGTTGGCAGTTTTAATGTCCTAGTATAGGGACAGGTCATAAGATGTGTGTAGGCATCCAAAATCAAAAGTGTAAAACTTGAAAACTTAAAGTAATGAGCAAAAATAGCAAGTGGGATCAGTTTAAGGGTCAGTCCAGCACTGCACAGGCAGCTGGGGTTTCCTCCTTTCTCGGCCTGTGTCAGCGGTGGCACGAGGGGTGAAGGGAACGATTTTGTAGACATCTCATCTTCGTCCTGGACATGCAGTGCCATCAGAGGGTAAAGTAATGTCCAGTCTCTGCAGGAAGGTTGTAGATTCCTCCGCAGTGGAAAGCTGGTGAGTGTGGCCATCCCTTTTGACTGTCAGGGCTAGTAAGGGTCCCCTATAGTTGATGTTTGCTGAACAGCCATTCTTTTTAATTGGTTGGAATGGCTGTCTCCAAGTCCTGAAGGAACTGAAGTTGCATCTACTCAAATGGAAGCGGTGTTCTATTTTTCCCTGCATCTTGCAGCGCAAGCTTGTCTCATAACAGTGGGAAGCGTACCGAGACATCCTGGGGAACGTCAGCCAGTGCCCTGTTTGACTTGGCAAGCCAGAAGCAGCCATCAACTTGAATGCCTTTTGCAGCGTATTGAGGCAACAGAGTAGCCAGTAGGCATCTGAGAAAATGGGGCAGTTCATGGTCAGTAACGGATTCGGCAATACCATTGATTTTGAGGTTATTGCACCTCTGCTCATCATCCAGGGTATCAAGTCTAACCTGCATGGCTATGTGGGATGCCTGGAGTTGTTGTATCAGCTCATTGGTGTCTGTCTGCATTTGCTCTGGAACGTTTAGTCTGGAAGAGAGGTTGTCCTCATTGGTGTGTACTCTGGCTGTTACCGCTTTTATATCCTCTCAGATTATGTCGAGATCAGCATTGAAAAAGGCTCTGATGTTGTTCATCAAAGGCTTGATATCCCCCTTAGTGGCTGAGGCTGTCAGGTCTTCCCCCTTTTGAGGAGAGATTAGACCCTCTGTGCGAGGTATGTCGTCAGGTGCATTGAGGAGTTTTTTCTCTGAGGAGGAATAGTGGGGATCCAGCTATAGCGGCATTTTTAGCTTAGGCCGCGGTTTCATGAGGGCGGTGATATCACGGGAGCTGTCTCCCATGAGGGTCCCTCCTTGCTTATTTTGGGGGGCGCATGTGCAGTGCTGTTTTTATCCGAATGGATGAAAATAAATAATTTTTTAATGAAATTCATTCGAAAACTAATGCTTTGCTGACGAAATTCGTGATCGACGAATAACTTTTTATTTAGTATGAAATCATTCGTACAAAACGATAATTTCACTGGTGCACATGTCTAGAAGAAACCACTTTTTGCCAACTTTAGATTAGGAGCGTAGGAGAGAGATAGGGGCAGGCGGGGCTGTTATACTGGTGTTTCTCTAAGTTTAACATGAATGAATATCCTTGGTGACAAAATTTGGATTCTAATGCAAGAATCACCTCACATCCCTGACTAACTAGTCACTAAACCCCTTAGCCATCAAAGCTAATGTCAGCTTCAAACCATATTAAAGGACCACTCTAGGCACCCAGACCACTTCAACTTAATGAAGTGGTCTGGGTGCCAGGTCCCTCTAGGGTTAACCCATTTATTTTATAAACATAGCAGTTTCAGAGAAACTGCTATGTTTGTGAATGGGTTAATCCAGCCCTCAAATCCTCTAGTGGCTGTCTCACTGACAATCACAGTGAGAGCACTCAAGCGTCCATAGGAAAGCATTGATAATGTTCCCTATGAGACCGGCTGAATGCGCGCGCAACTCTTGCCGCGCGTGCGCATTCAGCCGAAAGGGAGGAGAGGAGGAGGATCGGAGGAGAAGAGCTCCCTGCCCAGCGCTGGAGAAAGGTAAGTTTTACCTCGCCCCAGAGCCCGGCGGGAGGGGGTCCCTGAGGGTGGGGGCACCTGTAGAGCACTATAGTGCCAGGAAAACAAGTATGTTTTCCTGGCACTATAGTAGTCCTTTAAAGCAATTTCAAACCCCATAAATAACCTTTACTTTATGTAGGCCTTTATTTAATATATTTGGATAAGCTTTTGAAATTATTTTTTATATACAATATATTTTTAATATATTATTCAGTAGTTTATTGAAAATGAATGGACACTATAATCATCTCTATGAATTGGCTATAGCTCCTGGAGTCCCCCTAGCACTGCCTCTTCAGTGTTAAATCATTTAGTAGTAGTTAACACTTAATAAGAGTCACTGGCCACCCACAGCCTATTACTTACTGGTGGTATAGCTAAGGCAGGGATTAAAAAGAAACACACCTCTTGGCCACAGATGTGAGAACACTTACTCTGTTGCCAAGGGTAGGTTACAGAGGTAATAAGAGCTTAACCCTAAAAATACAACTAAACTAAGAATACAACTAATGAGGTCAATACTCAAGTGCCTTTTGAAAAAGAAGGATAGTTACGCCGAAACGCACGTAGAGCCGATGCACCAATTCGAGATTTACTTGCTTTTATAACTTTTGTGTGTCTAAGGATGGAGGGTTTTTACTTATAAGGTTGAGAGATACTACCATTTATTTTCCTGGGGCTATGATTTACTTAGTCTAGATTTTACCTCAATAAAGGGGGGTGACTTTCGTTCAAGCAGCTGTACTCTAGGATAGATAGTTTTGGATTACGTAGTTTCGTTCCAGCTTCATGTGTAATTTATAGGAATATATACCTACACACTACCCATGTTATTACTTTTCTCCCCTCTTTCTTCCCTGATACTGCCTTCACGCTCTGTCTCTCAACTGTTGGGAGTTACCCATGAGGACTATATGACTTTTTTATGTTTAAGCATTTTGTTTTACCCTTGCATCTAACATCGAGTTTAGATAAATGCTCAATATGAAGTAATACGTCAACCAATAAATTGTATGCTACTAGTACCTAGGGCATCCTAAGGGTTAAACTTTACCCATTCAGCACCAGTATCGAGTTTGGAGTTAACCTCAGGACTTTTCCTGTATAAACAACAGAATCTACCTCAGTATTGTTGGTATTGATAGAATTTATTTCAGTTGATCTTCTATCTCTACCAGTTGTGCAACTAAATATAGCCACATTAGGACTATATCACTTGGATTTATGTTTAAGTATTTTGTTTTACTCCTTCATCTAACATTGAGTTTAGATAAATGTTCTATATGAAGTAATACTTAAACCAATAAATAGTGAACTACTAGTACCTAGGGCTTCCTATGGGTTAAACTTAACCCATTCGGCACCAGTTTCGGGTTTGGAGTTATCCTCAGGACTTTTCATGCATAAACCACAGAATCTACCTCAGTACTGTAGGTATTGATATAATTTATTCCAGTTGATCTTTTTCTATCTCTACCAGATTTGCAACTAGTTATAGCCACATAATTTTCCTACATAAATG
Source organism: Pelobates fuscus (assembly GCF_036172605.1). Classification (NCBI taxonomy): domain Eukaryota; kingdom Metazoa; phylum Chordata; class Amphibia; order Anura; family Pelobatidae; genus Pelobates; species Pelobates fuscus. The sequence goes on along the minus strand of NC_086318.1, from coordinate 130,857,773 downwards.
AGCCTTTAAATTACATCTATTTACTAAATTTAACCCCTGGGAGTTTGAGTACTTCCCAACAGGATTTCTTTGTAGACCTGTGGCTATTTGTGGCTACACTAGAGGTGGATTGTTTTAAGTGTATAGTGCTTCTCCCTTCTAATACTACATCCTGTTCACTTGAATTTGATACTTTATGGTTTTGATACATACCAATCTGGGATATAGTTTAAATTCTATTTTAGAAGCTCACACTGTTTCTATTTTTCACTATAATTAATACTGAGCTATGTAGGTTTCATCTTATTTTTAATTGATAGTGATTATCAGTTTTCACTTTTTGTTGCACCTATTCTGTATGTCAATTTATAATAAAGTTTATTACATATAAGATGATTTTTTAAATTTAACGGTAATTCTGGTGGAGTACAGCACCTCCTTTTTTCTAGTAGGGAGCAGTCTGACCTTATTAGTTGTATTCTAAGGCAGAGATTACACACTTCCTTGTAGTCATATCTATTCATACCATCAGTTGAAGCTCTGATTGGCTAAAAGCAGTAATCTGACACTCGCAACCAATCACAGCTGCCCATTTCTGCTCAGGCTAATACTTCCTTATTAACCAAAACTACACAGAGAGGATGTGTAAACTCTTGTTTAGTATTAAAACATAAAACATGAAAAACTTTTAAATCTGTCTTAAAGTGCAGCACCAGGAGATTCAAGGCACTAGAACTAGTTCGATGAGAGGAAGCAGATACACTTCATTAAGTGCCCCTTTAAATGGTTTAAAAAGCTAAATCAAACATATTAAATGGAGGCCATAAACAAATGTAAATTTTATTTTGCAGCCAGAGTGGCACTTCCTACTTCTTTGCTGTGTCTTCTCCAGCAAACCAGCAGTGGAAATGATTGCTCAGGTTGTTGGAATGATGGTCACTGTTTAAAGGACCACTCTAGGCACCCAGACCACTTCAGCTTAATGAAGTGGTCTGGGTGCCAGGTCCAGCTAGGGTTAACTAATTGTTTTATAAACATAGCAGTTTCAGAGAAACTGCTATGTTTATCAATTAGTTAAGCCTTCCCCCTAATCCTCTAGTGGCTGTCTCACTGACAGCCGCTAGAGGCGCTTGCGTGATTCTCACTGTGAAAATCACAGTGAGAACACGCAAGCGTCCATAGGAAAGCATTATGAATGCTTTCCTATGTGACCGGCTGAATGCGCGCGCAGCTCGTGCTGCGCGTGCGCATTCAGCCGACGGGGAGGAACGGAGGCGGAGAGGAGGAGGAGAGCTCCCCGCCCAGCGCTGGAAAAAGGTAAGTTTTTACCCCTTTCCCCTTTCCAGAGCCGGGCGGGAGGGGGTCCCTGAGGGTGGGGGCACCCTCAGGGCACTCTAGTGCCAGGAAAACGAGTATGCTTTCCTGGCACTAGAGTGGTCCTTTAAGCAAGCTTGCTACTTGTCTACTGCAGTAACAAACCATTGTTCTTCACTTTAAATGATAGCCAGCACCTAGTTAGGATGTCCTCTATCAATTACCTTGTTAGGAGTTCCAATATCAATTGAATATACAAATCTTTCTCTGCAGGAACAATTAGGAGACTGTTAATGACATTACATCCATACAAGGGGTATTATGACACATTTTTGCATAGTACGGCTAGTCACTCACAACGCCTTAACACAAACCCTAAACAAAGTACATTTTTAATTAAGAAAACACATTTTTATGACCGATTCTTAAATGGGCATAGTCTTCATTTAACTGTTTTACAACAGCAGCAGAGATGTTGCACAAGATTGTACATGGTTTATATATTGATGAAGAGTGAAAATAATTAAGCACCAGACTTCACAAGATAATTGAAACTCAAGTACAAACGGATTGTTATTACTGGTCTAAGCTGATCATTCCTGTGCTAATACATTGCACTAAGTGTAGCCTCGTGCTTTAACGTAACATACAAAATGAAACTCTTTAATTTGTTCCACTTTATAGGTCATTGGTCCCAAAGCCAGTAAATAACCACTTTATTATGACCACTAATAGGTCAATTGAATACACATTCCATTTCCTAGCTTTCAATCTATTTTGTATGGTGCTATGCAAATAATAGTAATATAATAGAGGAGCATGAATAACAGAATATAGCAAATAATCATCAGAGGTAAAGTGTTGCTCTTCAATTAAAGTGACACTACAGGGTGTAACACATTTTCTAAAAAATACATCATGGAGATAATCCAAGAAAAAAAATTATAATAATGTAGAAACAAAGAAAATACTTGGTTCTCTATCTCCCTTGTTTTAGGAATTCTGTCTTGATATCCTCAGAAGATGGATCATCTAATTCCTAGCCTTCTCTTGCATTTCTGTGAGAGAGCTGTATGTTTTCACTTGCACAATGATTGATAAAAATGTACAACAGGCAAGCATGGAAAAGAGCTACTTGCATATTTTTTTTAACTGAAAATAAACAAAAATGTGCATATACAAGTAAATGGGATACTCTTTCAACATCCATTCACTTGTTTTAACAGAATTCATTCACTATTTTACAGTAACTATGCAGTTGCTTCTATTGCCTGCTGTATTGGTTATGAGTACCCTGACCCAATTCCACATTAAAGGGGTAACCCATTTAGCAGTGGTTTGCCCTGCTACTTGGGTCCAGGCCAAGCTCAAATGCCCCTGTCATGTTGGGTGATGCACTTCTGGCTTCTACAGAGCTGATAAAGATGATCCAGTCAACATTCATTGGCCGAGTGCATCGCTGACTGTTCTCAGTCAATCAATCAATCAATCACACTGTGCATGAAAATTCGCATTTTTTTTCATGTGCAGCTTTTCATACTGTAATGATGCACATACAGACTCCAGGCACCATGACTACTTTAAATCACTGAAGTTGTGATGGTGCTTCAAGTAGCTGTTTAAACACTTTTCTGATTATGAACACTCTGCCTAGAAATATATGGGAGGGCAGAACACTTTCTAAACAGTGCAGGAAAGCACATTCCCTGCCATCTTGCCTCTCTCTTCATCTTTGAAAGTCAAATGGTGGAATCAAAGGGTGGAACTAAGGTGCAAAGTTTTTTTTGACATTTTTATGTAAAACACTATGCATTAGGTATCATTACATTCATAGCATTCAAACTCTAACACTACAAAAAACACAACCTGCTTTCAAATGCCAACACTACACAAAAATCCACACCATGCATTCAACACTGCATTAAAATGCCAACACTACACACAAATCCACACCATGCATTCAACACTGCATTCAAGTGCCAACACTACACACAAATCCACACCATGCATTCAACACTGCATTCAAATGCCAACACTACACACAAATTCACACCATGCATTCAACACTGCATTCAAGTTCCAACACTACACACAAATTCACACCATGCATTCAACACTGCATTCAAATGCCAACACTACACACAAATCCACACCATGCATTCAACACTGCATTCAAATGCCAACACTACACACAAATCCACACCATGCATTCAACATTGCATTCAAATGCCAACACTACACACAAATTCACACCATGCATTCAACACTGCATTAAAATGCCAACACTACACACAAATTCACACCATGCATTCAACACTGCATTCAAGTGCCAACACTACACACAAATCCACACCATGCATTCAACACTGCATTAAAATGCCAACACTACACACAAATTCACACCATGCATTCAACACTGCATTCAAGTGCCAACACTACACACAAATCCACACCATGCATTCAACATTGCATTCAAATGCCAACACTACACACACATTCACACCATGCATTCAACACTGCATTCAAGTGCCAACACTACACACAAATCCACACCATGCATTCAACATTGCATTCAAATGCCAACACTACACACAAATTCACACCATGCATTCAACACTGCATTAAAATGCCAACACTACACACAAATCCACACCATGCATTCAACACTGCATTCAAGTGCCAACACTACACACAAATCCACACCATGCATTCAACATTGCATTCAAATGCCAACACTACCCACAAATCCACACCATGCATTCAACACTGCATTAAAATGCCAACACTACACACAAATCCACACCATGCATTCAAGTGCCAACACTACCCACAAATCCACACCATGCATTCAACATTGCATTCAAATGCCAACACTACCCACAAATCCACACCATGCATTCAACACTGCATTCAAATGCCAACACTACACACAAATCCACACCATGCATTCAACACTGCATTCAAGTGCCAACACTACCCACAAATCCACACCATGCATTCAACATTGCATTCAAATGCCAACACTACCCACAAATCCACACCATGCATTCAACATTGCATTCAAATGCCAACACTACACACAAATCCACACCATGCATTCAACATTGCATTTAAATGCCAACACTACGCACAAATCCACACCATGCATTCAAACATTAATACTGTACCCAAAAATATCTCTGTATTCAAACGCTAACACAGTGCACAAAATTACCTCTGACTGCAAACACCAACACTATACACAAATCATTCAGTCACCACTATACATAAACTGCATTCAGACACTAGCATTATGCACAAACATACCCCTGCATTCAAACATCAGCATTATACACACACTCATACTACATACAAAAGCACACCTATATTCACACACAGGTACATTATACAAATACAACCCTACAAGGATGGATACATGGTATCATGGGGGTGTATAGCAGTTGAGGATCCACCTTTTGGCTGCCCCTGCACTATAGTGAGGAGAAAATGGGTTGTTGTTTTTTTGCACCAGTTCCACCATATGTTTGATCCATGCCTTGCTTTCTATAAATGATTGAATAGTGGGGATTAGTGCATTACCTCCTCCTCTGCATATTATACCTAAGGGTCTGTGTTTGATTTGTCAACAGAATCTCTACCAGCCAGTCATTGTGTATAAGACATGGAGACCATGGATTTATCCTGCTTTACTGACTGTCCTGGATAACCTATGGTTATTAAACTCTAAAACCCTTCATGGGAGAAAGTAGAGAAGCGAGCTGAGAAACTCCTGGTTATTAAGCATCGGGGATCATTGATCGATTGGTCATATAAAATATACAATCACATTGTGTAACAGTCTGCTGGCTGGCAGGGCATGCAGCCAGTGGGCCTATTATAGATTCCAGAAAAGCAGTCAGGTGATCAGACATGTACATGCATAGAAAACTGAGCACTCACTCTGTGCATGCTGAATGCACATTACACGACACTCTAGCGTTACTGTTTGTGATATTATCCATAGCTTCTTTCTGGGGATATAACTCTGTATTTGCAGACAGCAATAAAGCAGCACTATGGATTCAGGACTCACCTCTATTTTATTCTTTTGTCATAATTTAAAACTGAATGTAGACAAGTAATGATCGTTTATTTCTGTTCTAAGATGATGGAAAGGTTTTATTGCCTGACAACGATGATCATGCTCTGACAATCTGTTTCAAAGCAATACATTAGTGTTCAAGGTGGCATTTCTCCCTACCACAATGGAATATGATCTAATCTTTGCTGCAGATAAACATACAAACTTCCTTTGATAATTAGCTATTACGAACAAAATTATTGGCAGATAGAAACTATACTATTGTATGGTTTATTTTTGTTTGGAGACCAACTATTTTAAACCTGATAATCGGTAATATAATTAAACAAAATTCTATAAATGTTTGTGTTTTCAGCTTTTGTGATGAAGTTCATTTTTACCATTACCCCATTGGGGGGGTGAAGGGAAGGAGGGAATAGAGCTTCGGGGCAGAGAGGGAGAGGGGGGAGGAGGGGGGAGAGAGAGAGAAAATAATTTAATAGTTTTACTTGAAAAGACACTTTAGTCACTAAAACAATTTTTGCTTAATGAAGCAGTTTTTGTATAGATCAAGCCTCTGCAGTCTCACTGCTCAATTCTTTGCCGTTTAAGAGTTAAATCACAGTTTATACAGCCCTAGCCAGACCTCCTTGCAAGTAGTATGCACAGCCTTCATATAGTGGATTTCTGAAAGTATTATGAATGTTTATATGCATGTATATTAATATATGTGTATTATATTAATATATTATATTAATATAATATTATGTATAAATAAGTATAATTGTATATATGAAGTACTAGTAGTATAATTTATACACAAATATGAACATATTACACTTGCATAAATATATATATATTCACACGGCAGCTCCGATACACACACTCAAAACATCCCGGCAGGATCGACAGGGACGGCACTGACTGCAGCTCTAAGTGCCGGCGAGATGCTGGTGGAATGGGAGGCAGGTCCTGGTGGAGCTGGAGGATTGAGCTGTGTAAAGGGCGCCAACATTTCTGATGACAGCCCTGCAAACACCTATATGATACTAACAGCTAGTGTCACATTACATATTACCTATGACATTATGTTCACACACAGTCCTTCTGAATACCTATAAAAAATGTTTTTGACCATTTGTATTTAGCTATTTGACTCTGACTGCAAAATAGGAGATACCATACAGTCTCTCTATTTTTTTTTTTTTTATCACTTAGCGATTTCTATAAAGCATACACAAATACTTAAAAATGAAAACAGCATTCAATACATATAATTATGGATTTATTTTAATCTGACAGCAATCTACGTTAAGCTGTGGATTCATCCTACATTTATTTGCTAGCTATACATCCCATGTATAAGTACATTTTGTGCCAATATTTTGAAAACAAAGAGTGCTTGGTGCTATTCCAAATGAAAATAAATGTGGGTATACATTTTACCGGTAGGCAAAGGGCTAAGGACAAATTAAAGTGACATTGAAGTAATAAGGCCTTCACCACTTTCTCTCTATATGCAGCAGCCTGTTCTTGCAGACACTTTATATTGTTTTTCATGTTCCACAGACTCACATAATCTCGTTTTTTATTTTACAGTGTATAGATAGCACAACACATTGTGATTATTTCCAATGCACATATTTACAATTCCCAAAAATTTACTGGAGAACAAACGGAGCCACTTACCTTCTTTCATCGGGTCTGTATGATGAGGAGGACCGGCCACTGGTCCAAATAAACATCTTAGAGTGTTGTCCAGAGTTGCCTTTTCTGACAGTGTAGGACTTGATGGGATGACGTAGTGACCTGAGAGATGGATACTTTGAGTCACTTATTTGAAGAACATGAGGACAATCAGTGCCCATTGCACAAAGATACTATTATCTTTCCTGACAATACTCAATGGATTCCCAGCAAAGGAGACAGAACTCCTGATTACTTAAAGCGATATGTAAAATAAAAGATCTTCTCTTTCCCTTTACAAATTTAATTGACACCAGTGAATTGTGTTCTCTCTCGTTGGCCTCTTTTCATTTTATTTCCAATGGCTTTAAACAGTGAGATAAGGTATTCTTTATACTTGCAGTTTTGTAGTAGCTTTTGCTGTTAAAAAAGTAAAAAACCTGTGTCCTAAACAGCGGTAAGGTCATAATCCTCTTTGCTTTTAATATATTGTACTTTTTTTTAAGGCTACACGTTAGAGCATTATTTAATCCTCCTTTGTTGCTTTATAAACCTTTCTAAGCAGAAATGTATCCAAAATAATTATATGAATCTGCGAAGCCTGCAGGCCACATTGATCTGCAATGGATCTATGGTTAAACATCACGGCAGCTTATACAGTTGCTTTTCCACTGAAGCAGCTTGACAGAATCATAGCAACCTGACCAGGTGCAACTCTCCGATGTTTAATGCCCAGTCAAGTGATGCAGACAGATTATATTGTTAACTCTTTGAATGATAAGCAATGGTCTGGATCGCAGTATCTTAAAGTGTGGTATTTTTTTTTCCTAGTTGGACTTTTAAAACTACATTGTTAGTATTTTAATGATTTGACAGAGAAAAGGCAGAAGTCTTAAAGTGTTGCTCATATGAATATAATTGTAATGTGTGTGCAATTGTATACTTTTTATTAAATATAACAAAAACATCTAGTACTAGCACTAACACCAATAAATGGTGTCATAAGGAGAAGAACCATGGGACTGATATAAATAATGTAAAGCATTATTTCTTCTGAAAAAAAATCCATACAACATGGCTAAATAGGCAGTGCAATGTATGATGGGTTAAGGTATTTAGGGACAATGCGATGACAAAATGAATTAACTTTGGGACTTTAAGAGTTACATGGGAACGCCACTGCCCAAATACACAAAAAATAAAGAAAATGAAAATCACAGTTTAGTAGATGTAGCTCCAATTAAAACATACATGCATTTAATAATGCATGTTTTTCATTGTAGGCATACCAAAAACAGCTAGCAAAAGCTTCAGTTCTCATTTGTCTGATGCCATTACAAATCCTCCTCTTCTCCTGCAGCCATTACTTTCTGTGGCTGTCCAATCACATGCTTCCCAATGTAGTTCAATGAGAAGTCTTTGCAAGGCAAGTTCTCTGAGCAATTGCTGCCTCTTGAGTTTAGCTCATATGAGTTGAACAACCAGGAAGTAAAAGGGCTGTTTGACCCATTGACAGCCAGGGAGGTGTAACATGAATAATTTATGAAAGTACATATTTCTAAAAAAATTCTGCACTTTTTGCAAAATGAAAGCAGAGGGCAGGCATGCATAAGTGCATTACAAGTCTGGAGTGTCCCTTCTCCTGTTCTTTCGCCCCACCACTTGCCCGCTTGATCCTGTTTCATCTCACCTTATCAGATCTCTCTCCCCTTGTCTTGTGCCTTCCTTAACACACATCTTCAACTGCTCTCTCTCTTCTGGTATTGTCCCTGCTGACCGTAAACATCTATTGACCCATCCTCCCCCTCTAGCTTCTGGAAAGGTTTGCCTTTACCCATATGTCTCACTTCCTTAGTTCCAACTCTCTCCTTGACCTTCTTCAATCTGGCTTCCATCCTCTCCCCTCTACTGAGACTGCTTTTATCAAAGTTACTAATGACCTAATCGCAGCTAAATCCAAAGGCCACTACTCCATACTAATTTTTCTTGACCTCTCTGCTGCCTTTGACGCCATTGATCATGCTCCACTGATCATTCCTTCTTCAAACTCTTCAATCACACGGTCTCTGTCATTCTGTCCTCTCCGTCCTCTCGCGGTTTTCCTCTTATCTCTCCCAATGCTCATTCAGTGTCTCCTTTTCTAATGCTACCTCCTCACTTAGTCCTGCCTCGGTTGGAGTCCCCCAAGGCTCTGTCCTTGGTCCCCTTCTATTTTCTCTTTATACTGCCTCTCTTTTTATTACCCCATTTGGATTCCACTACCACCTGTACGCTGATGACACTCAGATATATCTCTCCTCCCTGGACCTCTCCCCTGCCATCCTGCAAAGTGTCACTGCTTGCCTTTCTTCCATCTCTGACTGGATGTCCTCCCGCTTTCTGAAACTAATTCTTTCTAATACTGAGCTCCTTGTCTTTCCTCCTCCTAAAACTGATCAGCATCTTTCACTCTCCCTTCAAGCAAGTGGTATCCATATCAGTCCATCCTTGCAAGCGCGCTGTCTTGGCGTCATACTTGATTCTGGCCTCACCTTTGAGCCTCACATCCAGCATGTTACCGAGTCCTGTAGATTCCACCTTAAAAACATAGCCCGCATCCGCCCCTTTCTTACGCAAGATGCTACTAAGGAGCTTGTCCATGCTCTAGTAATTTTCTGAATGGATTATTGTAACCCTTTTCTAATTGGTCTTCCCAAAAAACGCATTGCCCCACTACAGTCTGTAATGAATGCTGCTGATTTTCCTCTCTAGTCACCCTCTCACACTTCACCCCACTGTCAGTCCTTACATTGGCTTCCTGTATCCTATAGGAGTCAATTCAAAGTGCTAACCAATACCTATAAAGCATTGATCAATTCTAGCCCCTCTTATATCTCTTCACAGATCCATAGGTATGCCCCTTCTTGGTCTCTCCACTCTGCACGTGACCTTCTCCTGTCCACTGCTCGCATGCGTACGGCCAACTCACGCTTGCAGGACCTCTCGCAGGTGGCTCCCTTCCTATGGAATAGCCTGCCTACCACCATCAGACTCTCTCCCAGTCTTCAATCATTTAAGAAGTGCCTTAAAACCCATCTCTTTAGGAAAGCTTATGGTAACCTCTACAGACATACCTGTCTCTTGCTTTCTCTTCTTAAGGGCAGCACTCTCTCCTCCAGCTCTGCTTCACTCCCACCTTATTTGATTGCTATTTCCAGTCCTGTTGTGTTTTACACCCCACCTCCTATAGACTGTAAGCTCATTTAAGCAGGATCCTCTTTAACCTATTGTTCCTGTAAGTTTTCTTGTAATTGTCCTATTTATAGTTAAATCCCCCCCTCTTATAATATTGTAAAGCACTACGGAATCTGTTGGCACTATATAAATGGCAATAATAATAATAAGGACTTGGGTCCAAATTTATTGCATATTGTATATTATTTTCCTCTACGTACTATTTTTTCCTCCTAAAAATGGCTACAGACCAATAAGGAGCTGCTTGGATCTGACAGTGTTCTCCTGTTAACTTCCATGACACCAGTGGGAATGTAAATTCTGCAGAAGCCAGTTCTCCATTGCTTCTAAAACACAATTAGATGTATAGGCAGATGTTGCTACCCTGTGCATTCTCCTTGAGCAGTCATTGATTTAATAAAGGTATTATCACTTAGCATTTGACCAAAGGAGACCAAACCCTGGAATTTCTGCTATGCTGTTATGAGGTTATGCAAGAATCCTTTTATTTTCTGCTATACGTAACGGTACAGAAACCACATTAACCTCTTTATGACCAGGGTTAGACAAAACCCTTGCTTTAATTCCAGTCCTGACATATCATCAGTCCTGAAAGGGCTTATTAAAGAAAGTGCTAATTTTCCGGGTGAAATGGCAGGAATTTTGCAATTGCCAACATCAATGGAAAACATCAATCTGTCTAGCAATCAGTTCTATAGGAGTGTAGCATAAAATGAGTTGACATGTATCTGCTTCCCTGATGCTGGTTTTTATTTGATATCACCTACTCTGACCAGCTGCTACAGTGACAGGATGTATTACACAGCCAGGTGCAAACAAGCTCCCTGAAACCAGTGCACACTGGGTAAATTTAACCTGAAATTTCCCAATTACAGAAAAAAATGATAAAAAACATTTAAGTATATATTGCCCATTATTTCCAGCACGTTCACGTTTGCCTGGCAAAATTGAATAATCCTTTTTTTTGTAACTTTTTATATATTATTACTTATAGTAATAAACATATTCATTATTTTTATACGAGGTCAGAAAATATATGTGCATTAAACAATAACTAAAGAACAATACCTTCTATTTGGTGCGAACACACCAATACCATATGTCTCATATTTTAAATGAACAAAAAGCCACCCTTCTTTTACGAATAGAACTCAGCTGAAAAGAGTTCAACTGGTAACATGCCATTGTCAGATTTGGCACAGCTTTTTATAAATGTAGTACATCTAGTACTGGAATAAAAAATGGCAAACATTATAACACGATTGTTTTTGCTGTTAATTTTTTTTTTTTTATGAACTGCAAGAATTGCTCTGAAACAAAGGTTGGATTTGGTTCATTGTATGGAACTTGAGAATTATAAAAGATAACACAACTGACTGAAAAAAGAAGAAGAATTTGCTTTCCCAATGATTCACAAGTCTTTACAATTATTTTGGGGGGGGGGGAATTTGCAGAGCTGACCATATGTGATGTCATTAATTATTCCTGCACCATTAACTAGATAATTTATGCCATCCATAGTTATTTAACACACAATTACATGCCTAATCTTCTATAAACTTTGAAATTAATAGCTTCAAAGATTGAACCTCAAAGGTCACTCAAAACTTTCATAAAAGGTGTGTAGTACAACATGTGTTTACTTAGTTTATAAAGGGTCAAGCTTGAATGTGTACTTTTTCTAATGCTTGCTAGTTGCCTAATGAAGCAACGCTTTCAATAATGCTCTGTCATCTCCTTATAAAACATGTAATTGTTTGCTTTCATAGTTTTAGATTGCCTATCACACATTCTTGTTATTTAATGTTTACTACACATACACCCATGTGAAAATTATAGTCTCAGCTCATACTATATGTTAACTTGAAGAATGGTACCATGACGCTAGAGGGTGGGAAACAGTGGGTTATGGTTGTTGTAATAAATGTAAAGTGACACTCCTCTGCCCATATACAAAATACATAAAAATCACTGTTTAGTAACTTGCATACAAGTTATAACTTGCATACATTTAATAATTTATAATCACAGGCTTCCTAATACAGCTCAGTGAGAAGTCTTTGCAAGGCAGGTGCTCTGGGCAATTCTCTGTCTCTTGACTTTAGTTCCACTGAGCTAAAAAAAAAACAGGAAGTAACAGTACTTATTGTTTGCTTGAAAGCCAGGAAGGGTGTTACCCGGTTGGTTTATATAACTGTCAATTTCTATTAAAATATGCCCTTTTTGCAAAAATAAAAATAGGACACACTCTTCACACATAAAGCTTTTCAGCAAGCTAAAATGATTTATGGGTCCTTTAACCCCTTAAGGACGCGGGACGGTTCAGGACCGTCATCGGCATTTTTGCGTTGCCGACCGACGACGGTCCTGAACCGTCCTAAATTTAAGAGGTACTTACCCGATCGCCGTCGTTCCCCCGGCGGCGATCGGCGTTGCTCCCGTTGTGGGGAGACTGCCTGCAGCCCAGACAGTCTCCCCATGGCGGATTAGGACCCCTGTGGCCATGTGATCGCCCAACAGGGCGACCACATGGTCACAATAGGTGTCCTAGACTCTGCCTGCAGGGGGACTGTCTGTGCTGACAGGCAGTCTCCCTGCCAGTGTAAAATCCAAAAAAAATTAAAGTTATAGTGAATAAAAAAAAAAATATTATTATATATGTGTATATATATGATATATAGACATATATTATACCTATATAATATATGTCTATATATCATATATATAATGTCATGCTAAGTGTATTTTTATATTAATATGTACATATATTAATATAAAAATACACTTATAATTAATTTACACACGTATATATATATATAATATATATAATAACTATATATATATTGTATATATATATTATTATAAAATACGAATAATAAATAATTTAAATTAAATTTAAAAAATTAAAAATAATAATAAAAATTAAAAAAAATATATATATCTATACGAAATGTTATTCTAACTGTATTTTGATATTAATATATATATATTTATATCAAAATACACTTAGAATGAAATTGTATATATATCTATGTATATATAAATAAAAAGAATACAAACTATTCCTATGTCCATATACAAAATGACATAAATAATTATATAAATATACACGTAGACTTCAAATATATAAATATGCATATATATTTAAATTCTACGTGCATATTTATGTAATATTTTTACATAATTAAGTTATTTTATTGATTGCAATTTAAGGGACCTGCCTGCCAACCCAGGCCAAAAGTCTAGAGAATTTAATTTGCTAGCACTGTATTTTACCCTGTAACGTTCTACGACACCCTAAAACCTGTACATGGGGGGTACTGTTTTACTCGGGAGACTTTGCTGAACACAAATATTAGTGATTCAAAACAGTAAAACGTATCACAGCGATGATATTGTCAGTGAAAGTGACTTTTTTTGCATTTTTCACACATAAACAGCACGTTTACTGATGATATAATTGTTGTGATACATTTTCCAGTTTTGAAACACTAATATTTGTGTTCAGCAAAGTCTCCTGAGTATAACAGTACCCCCCATGTACAGGTTTTATAGCGTTTTTGAAAGTTACAGGGTCAAATATATGGGTCAAATATTTTTACATTGAAAATGACCAGGTTGGTTACGTTGCCTTTGAGAGCGTATGGTAGCCCAGGAATGAGAATTACCCCCATGATGGCATACCATTTGCGAAAGAAGACAACCCAAGGTATTGCAAATGGGGTATGACCAGTCTTTTTTAGTAACCACTTGGTCACAAACTGTCAGGGTCTTACCTGAGTTGGGAGTCTGTAGCGCAGATATGTCGCTCACCCTTGCAGATAGCCACAGGCCGAGGTGGTCAGGTAAGAATTCACCTGGCCTGTGGGTCTGTGCACGGGGGCTGTGCAGGATGCAGTACCAAATACGCAGGACAGGCAAGGACAGAACCAGGAGGATAGTCGAGGGATAGCCGAGGTCAAAGGATGCCAGAGGTCAGGAACAATGAGGAGTAGCCGAAGTCAAGGGATGCCAGAGGTCAGGATAAACGTAGTCACAAGCCGGGGTCAAAGAAACGAAGCAGATAAACTGGAACACTGGTACGACACAGCAACACAAGATCAAAGACTTGACCCTGAGTACAGGGCGAGGCTGGGTTTAAATACCCTGCTGATGATAGATCAGAGTCAGGTGAGACACAGACAAGTCAAGGTGCAGCCCCCGGTGTAGTAGCCATGCCAGGATGAACAAGACCGGAATCAGTAGTCTCTGGTAAAGCTGCTGTGGCTCAGAGGCAGAGAGCAGGACAAGGATAGATAAGTTCCCCGGTTCAAGTCCCCTGTTGGGAATTCCAGGAGCGACCACGTCTGGCCGTCTGTCTCACAGGTGAGTACCCTGACAGTACCTCCCCCTTCAAAAACGACCTCTGGGCGTAAGTAGACTCCTCATTGAAATAATCCGTCTCTCCAGAGTCACTCTCAGAATCCATCGAGTCCCCATAGTGAAAGTCCTCAGTATGGAATCCCTGATTAGCTCGGGATTTCCCAGTACCAGCTTCTGGTACGGCTGACGATCGGTCTAGGTTCCGGGTAGGGGTGACAAAAACTTCCACAACTTCGGGAGGGACAGTGCTCGTAGCTAGCAGTGCTTTTTCGAACACTTCTAGGTCTTTTTTACAGACCGTAGTGCCATTAGAAGCAATGACACAATCCATAGGTAAATCCTTTTCAAGTGGGCAGGAAGTAGTGGTGGTACTACAGGAAGCAACTTTGGTAGTAGATGCAGACGACTCTGGAGCAGGGGGTATAGCATTTTCCATGGAAGCCAAGCCTGGACAGGAATAACGGCTCCCTTGTAGCTCTTTAGGCTGATAAGCGGTGTACACTGGACGAAGAATATTATTACCCAGTCGGAGAGCTGGAGGTCTAGGAGGGCGAACAGGACAAAGCGTGATGAAGTGTCCTCCTTCTCCACAGTAAAAACACAGACCATGGCTTCTCCTTCGGTCCCTCTCCCTAGGTGTGACTTTGCAGTGGACACGTCCAATTTGCATAGGTTCCTCAGGATCAAGTGGAACACAGGATACCTCTGGAGTTTTCCTGGGAACTGGATCATAAGAGGGCATCACTGGGGTGTGGTGATAGTACTCGGTTCCTTGGTAACGTAGACTCCGCGATTTTTTAGTAGGTGGAGCTGGCTTGGGCTTAGTGGTCCTGCACTGTGAGTCCAAAGCAATAATAAAGGATTCCCAGCTGACAAGGACAGGACTCTCCCTCTGCAACATTTGGTAAGACCAAACTTTAATGCGTCCAGACAACAGGTTGATAGCCGCTCTGACCCTGATGAAATCCGTGGCGTAAGTTCGAGGCTTTAAAGAAAACAAAACCTCGCAATCCATCCTGAATGACTGAAAGGACGTGTAGTTACCATCAAATCTGTCGGGCATGATGACAAAGGGTTCCGGAGCTGGATGTACTGCGCCTTTAAGAGAAAAAATTTCCTGCTGCAACTCCGAAACAGTCTGGGACAGGCTGGACACTTGCTGGAGTGAGGGTGAGCACATTTCTGCGGACTCCATATTGGTCAAGTCTTTTGTCAGGGTCTTACCTGAGTTGGGAGTCTGTAGCGCAGATATGTCGCTCACCCTTGCAGATAGCCACAGGCCGAGGTGGTCAGGTAAGAATTCACCTGGCCTGTGGGTCTGTGCACGGGGGCTGTGCAGGATGCAGTACCAAATACACAGGACAGGCAAGGACAGAACCAGGAGGATAGTCGAGGGATAGCCGAGGTCAAAGGATGCCAGAGGTCAGGAACAATGAGGAGTAGCCGAAGTCAAGGGATGCCAGAGGTCAGGATAAACGTAGTCACAAGCCGGGGTCAAAGAAACGAAGCAGATAAACTGGAACACTGGTACGACACAGCAACACAAGATCAAAGACTTGACCCTGAGTACAGGGCGAGGCTGGGTTTAAATACCCTGCTGATGATAGATCAGAGTCAGGTGAGACACAGACAAGTCAAGGTGCAGCCCCCGGTGTAGTAGCCATGCCAGGATGAACAAGACCGGAATCAGTAGTCTCTGGTAAAGCTGCTGTGGCTCAGAGGCAGAGAGCAGGACTAGGATAGATAAGTTCCCCGGTTCAAGTCCCCTGTTGGGAATTCCAGGAGCGACCACGTCTGGCCGTCTGTCTCACAGGTGAGTACCCTGACAGTAACACTGGCCAAAATTAGCGTTCAATTTAGTTTTTTACTTTTTTCACACACAAACAAATATGAACGCTAACTTTGGCCAGTGTTTGCGACTAAGTGGCTACTAAAAAAGTCTGGACATACCCCATATTGAATACCCTGGGTTGTCTACTTTAAAAAAAATATGTACATGTGGGGTGTTATTCAGCGATTTATGACAGATAATAGTGTTACAATGTCACTATTGATAAATTTTAAAAATATATGTTTTGAAACCGCAATATCCTACTTGTACTTATAGCCCTATAACATGCAAAAAAATAGCAAAAAGCATGTAAACACTGGGTATTTTTAAACTCAGGACAAAATTTTGAATCTATTTAGCAGTTTTTTTCATTCGCTTTTGTAGATGAATAAAAGATTTTTCACATAAAAGTCAAAAAACATGTATTTTTTTTCAATTTTTCATCATATTTTTTCATTTTTTAAAAATTAAATTACATGAGATTATATAAATAATGGTATGTAAAGAAAGCCCCTTTTGTCGTGAAAAAAACAATATATAATTTGTATATGAACAGTAAATGAGAGAGCGGAAAATTACAGCTAAACACAAACACCACAAAAGTGTAAAAAGATGCCTGGTCGCAAATGTACAACATCGCAAAAAAAGTCCAGTCCTTAAGGGGTTATGTTAACAAACTTACATTTATTTTAAAAAGTGGATCGTGTATGTAAAATGGTTATTTATTTGTGTAAACAATCACCTATTTATGATTTATCATAGATCACAAACTGAAACATTTTAAAAGTCACAAACAGGAAATGTTGAAATGTGGTAGGATCTCAGTATTAATGAGTTTGGAATACCTGCAGAGATTATTCACCTCAAACTCCATTTCATTATTTCCATTATTTAAATTACACTGTGCAATGACATCTGTATTGCTTTATGTGTATAGCACATGACGACAAGTGTACTCAGCACTTCAGAACTAGCATTAAATAAGGGTATAGGTGTAGAAGTATTAATCATAAGAAATAAGTATACATATAATATCATATAAGTTTGCAGTAGTTATGCAACAGAAAATGTTGCACTAATAAATGTTATCTATGTTATTTATTGGTGTTTGTTTATCAGTGGGAAGTTCTTAAAACTGTGTGAAGATATGACACACACATAAACTTAACCTCCTAAGTACCAGGCCCATTTGTGCCTTACAAACCAAGTATTGATGGCATATTCTGCTTTATGTTTGTCCAACTTTGTGGCATATGTATGTCGGTTATGCACTCACATTGTGCCTATATATATTGCCTTAGTTACATTGTCTCATATGTTGTCACATTGCCACAGCATTTCTAATATTGCCCCCATTTTGTGGCCACATTCCCCCTTGGACAGAGCACAGCAGAGAGAGTTGGTCTCAGTTTATGCAGTGCTTGAGATACTCTCAACTCTGCGACTCCCTGGGCACATTCTACAAACCAAATTAAGTTATAACAAACCAATTTCATGTACAAGAGTGCCAATCATATCAGTGGCAGAACAATAACGGGTGCCGCTGGTGTGACTGCCCCTGTGCCTACACACCTTGGGGGCAGATCAGGTGGCCCATGAACCTGTGTTCATGGGCCACCCTATGGGTAATATTTCTTTATTTCTGACAGGGACTCGGCCAGGCTCTGTGGCCCTTTAAAAGCCGACCAGGCACCTTCTTAAAGGAAATGACAGCTGATCAGCTTAAATAGAAAGAGCACCGCGTTGGAAGGAGGAGACAACACAGTTGGCACAGGCGGCATGGAGTGAGAGGAGCAATGAGAGAGCTGCTCCACACTCCCAGTGACCTCAGGCAGCATCAGGACTACAAGCAACCACCCTCCTGGACACAAAAGGTAAGCTAACAGGAGACTCGCTGCAAATATAAAAAAATTATGACATTTATGTGCTTATATATGTGTGTGTGTGTGTATGTATGTATCTGTGTCAAGATGTGTGTATGTCAATGTGTATGTGTGTGTGTGTGCATCTGTGTGTCAAGGTGTGCATATGCCATTGTGTGCATGTGTCAGTATAAGTGTCAGTATAAGTGTCTGCATGTGTGAATCTGTGTTTTAGTCTGTGCATGTGTCAGTATGTGTGCCTATGTGTGTGCATCTATGTGTCAGTCTGTGCATGTGTCAAGGTGTATGGATTTGTCAGTGTCTGTGTATGTGTGTCAGGGTGTGTATATGTGTGTGTGTCTGTGTGTGTATCAGTGTGTGTATCTGCGTGCCAGGGTGTGTGCATGTGCCAGTGTTTGCATATGTCAAGGTGTTTCCATTTGTCAGTATGTGTGCCTGTGTATGTGTGTATCTCTGTATGTGTGTATCTCTGTTTGTGTATATCTCTGTGTCAATGTGTGCGAAATGTGTAAATGTGTGTATGTTTCAATGTGTATGTGTCAGTGTGTTTATAAGTGCATATCTGTGTGTTAATGTCTATCTATGTTAGTATGTGTGTGTATGTACATACATCCAAACACACACCTGCACTCTAACACAAATATTACATACAGGCACACCCTGTGTTCCAACACCAATACTACACACAAATGTACATCCACATTTGAAAGCCAACATTACACCCACACACACCCCTGCATGCAGACGCCAACATTACATACCAACACACCTCTGTATTAAAACACTAAAATTATATATAAGCACACCCTTCAATCAAACAAAAACACTACACACAAAAGGACACCTGTATTTAAAAGTCAACACAACATACAAACACACGGCTTCATTCAAACGTACACACTACACATAAGTACACCGCTGCACTCCAATGGCAACAGTACATACAAATACACCTCTACATGCACACATATACTCTATACAAAAACATGCTTACATTCAAACACAGAAACACTGCTCACAAATATAACCCGGAAAGGATGGGCAAATGCTATATCCCCAGCTGGTATTTCATCATTGGAGTTGTACAACTGATGTTAATCTACCTTTTGTCTCTCTTGCACAGGGGACCAAAAAACATTCTTGCACCAGGGCCTTCTCTGGATTAGTTTCACCACTGAATTGTATGTACATAAATATTATGAAAACTATTTTGTCAGTGACAGGGTTAACATGAACTTCACTTGACCACCTCACAAGCTCTTAAGTGTTGTTTGACTGACCTTCATTTTTTATTTCCTTGCTTCTAATTTCCAATTCTTGAAAAACAGATTTGAGCAGTGTTGCTTTTGATCTCTAAAATAATGCTGCATAATGTGTTCCAACAGAGATAATGTTTCGTAATAGCAGACAGTAACTGTCGCAGGCATGTATCTTCATAGGGAAATACTCACCAAAGTGTCCTCATTTTATGGAAATGGATTAACCTACAGTACAATGCCTCTGGGGCTTTTCAAAATGGAGTGTCTTGATTCTGATAATTATGTTGCTGTCTCCCTTTAGGCTGGCCTATTGGCATTTTTATTGGAACTCAGCTTAAACCATTTCTGAAGCATTCACGGATGAGCACCAGAGGAAAAAATTATTTTTAAGAACAATTTGCATTTCCCTTAAACACAATTTAAAGTCCTTCTCCAGCGCACCTGCCAATGTTTCCTACTGACTAAATGTTGCTCTCCTTTTTACTTTTTTTATTCAATTCTATTTTTGCATATGAATGCAACTCCCCAGATGGAACTGATGTCATCTGTAGCAATTTCTTCACAGTCCTTAAAAGTATACTAGTTGTATTGCATTGATACATGGTATGACCTTGAAGAAAGATGTATTTGTCATGATTAATAAACTTGAAGAGAGGATTGCTGTGGGGATTAGAATATCATAAACGAGGATATTACATATTGGTCTTCAGAATGGTATAATGTACTAGACATATCTGATTCTCCTGGATCATAATTAAAATTGTATAAGTTTGTAAATTAACTCAATATAAATTTAAATATTGACACAAAAGTTTGACTTTTCCAGGAAAATAAATTATCTAGTAAGGTTCTTCTTGTTGAGTGAATCAAGAGCATTGTTATTACTCAAAAATGCTTTATTGAAGAGCATCAAGTATACTGGTTACTTATATTTCTAAAATTCAATTGAAAACATGTTTCTCACTTACAAAGCTGTCTTCAACAGTACATCAAGTTATTTTTTTCTCTTTGCCTACAATGAACCTTTGCTCACTTGTAAACTCAATCTTTTCTGCACTTACAATACCAACGCAAAGCCAGCAAATAGATTTTCATATGCACTTTTATTCAGATCTTAGTATTAGTATATTGAACCATTCTATTGAAATTCTATATACTACCTGTTTCAAGTCACCTACTTCTTACTATTCTACATTTAACAAAGACATCGGGTATACTTTTACTCACAAATAACCTAATGAGTAAATAATCTTGATATGGTGTCAGAGAAGCCAAGATATTTTTGTCCCCACAGACAAGATCCAGTAAACTTTTGAGAGGAACCAAAAATGGTACAGACTGCTGTCTCATGGGAAGAATTATATTTAGATTCAAAAATGCAACCAACCAGTGGTTTAAGCCAATGGGACATGCACTGTAAATCTCTATATTTCACATCTTTTCACCTATCTCAAACTGCACCTGTATTAATCTTTTTACTCTCTGAACCTATGGTGAAGAATGAAGCAACAATCACAATCCCAATTGATATTCTCCAACTATCTTAAACATGGTTACTGCTGTCTGTGTGCTGCTAGAAGTGCTCCAAAGAAAAGATCCATGGTTTAATTGCTGCTAAATCCAGAAGTCATTAGTACATCTCTGCCTTACTGACAAGCTTGCAAAACTAGTATGATTTTTTTTTTTTTTACCTTGACCATTCCTTATCACCTCACACCCAATACAAAAACTTATATTTACCAAGTGATAACACAAGTGGCAACCACTTGCTATTGCACCCGTTACCTCCTTACAATCCTCTCTTGACTGGCCCTACATACAATTACTATGAATACAAGCATACACTATAAGAGAGCGCATAGGTAATGTAAAATACACAATACAATGAATAAAAGCAGCTAGATACTATATAACCTTCCCAAGTTCCTAAAAACAACCAATACAAAAATAAAAAGTATCAGCGCTTAGACAATCTTCCTCTTCTAAAATATATTAGGGGGGAAAAGCATATATTTCAAGATTGCAGGGAGTATAGTATAGATGACACAGAGTTCATTAGTGTTACTATTTGGTTCCAATCTCCAGTCCAGGGGACACTATGTAGACACCTTTTAGACAGGGAAGAAACAGATATAGTGTAACACTGTTTATTTAAAAAACAAACAAAAAAAAAAAACCCTATGGAATCCATTCGTATCCTTTTAAAACTATGTCTTATTTAGATTGCCTAAGCGCTGATAATTTTTATTTTTGTAATCCCTATGAATGCTGTTTGTCACCACTTTTTCTAAACCTTATAAACTCTGTATAATTTTGTGTATTATTTTGCAAAAGTAAAAAAATTAGATTGCAGAGAACATGTAATTAATACCAAAAAGACAGAATAATGTACTACAATATTAAATAACCAATACACTACTCATCAAGCTAACAATGAATACTGCCTTTAAAGACCATATCTCTTTTTAAATCATTTTCCGACACTGCAATATTAAATACAGTAAAAAAAAAAAAGAGTTTGATATGGACCCTCAACAATGGCACACACACACATATCATAGTGCAAGACACTCTTACTATGGCCCTGATTTAATATTTTTAGATAAGCTTTTTAAATGATTTAATATTTTTGGATACACTTTTGGATAAATTTTGGATAAACTGAATTATTATTTCAAAATATTAAAATATAACACATATAAAACATATCAATATAAAAAAAATTAGAATATTTTTCAATATATTGAATCATTTAAAAAGTTTATGTAAAAATATCAAATCATTTGAAAAGCCAAAATTATTAAATTGGGGCCTATGTAATTAGAACACTGTTGATAGCATTTTACTGGTACAAAAACAAAAATCCTCAATATTCACAAATAATATTTTGTGAGTGATTCTCTAATTTCATATCTTCAAGAGCAGCTTAGCAGGCTCCTTTGAATATGTGTGTGTCTGTATCACTGTATATAGTGTATCTGTTTGTCTCAGAGTGCCCATCTGTGTGTACCTGCTTGTATGAAAGTGTGTAGTTGTATGTGAATGTGTAGCTCTGTGTAGAAGTGTGGGCATAAATATGTGTGCAGCTATCTGTGTGTATGTATGGGAGTGTGTAGCTGTGTGTGTAAGGGAGTGTACAGCTGTGTGTATAGAAATGCACATCGGTGTGCTTGTGTATGTATTTGGGAGTTTGGATCTGCATCCCTCATAGTGACTGGGCCAGCTTACCCCAGTTAAGTTAACTTTGAGAATCCAGAGGTAGATCAACAAAATGCATATTTAAAATGCAAAATCTAAACTTTTTTTCCCAATCAAAATAAATATAACCATTAGAGATGTCGCAAACATAAAATTTTCCGTTCGCGAACGGCGATCGTGAATTTCCGCAAAGGTTCGCGAACGGGCGAACTGGGCGAACCGCCATAGACTTCAATAGGCAGGCGAATTTTAAAACCCACAGGGACTCTTTCTGGCCACAATAGTGATGGAAAAGTTGTTTCAAGGGGACTAACACCTTGACTGTGGCATGCCGGAGGGGGATCCATGGCAAAACTCCCATGGAAAATTACACAGTTGATGCAGAGTCTGGTTTTAATCCATAAAGGGCATAAATCACCTAACATTCCTAAATCGCAATGGATATGGATTGACACCTGACATATGACATATTGACACCTTGACATATGGATTGACACCTTGACATATGGATTGACACCTGTCCTCAGAGACCCTGATACACACTGACACAGAGCAGAATAGGGACTGTTCCCCTTACATAGTGTCACTTGGCAGGTATGGATTGACACCTGTCCTCAAAGCCCTTGATACACACTGACACAGAGCAGAATAGAGACTGTTCCCCCTACATAGGGTCACTTGGCAGGTATGGATTAACACCTGTCCTCAAAGCCCCTGATACACACTGACACAGAGCAGAATGGAGACTGTTCCCCGTCCTCAGAGACCATGATACACACTGACACAGAGCAGAATAGAGACTGTTCCCCCTACATAGGGTCACTTGGCAGGTATGGATTGACACCTGTCCTCAAAGCCCATGATCCACACTGACACAGAGCAGAATAGAGACTGTTCCCCGTCCTCAGAGACCATGATACACACTGACACAGAGCAGAATAGAGACTGTTACCCCTACATAGGGTCACTTGGTAGATATGGTGTAGTCGTGGGAGGAGGAGGATGACTTTCACCTCTTCCCCTGTTAGATTCCCGTTGTGCTGTGACATCACTCTTATACGCTGTGTAAAGCATACTTTTTAATTTATTTTGCAAATGCTGCATCCTTTCCGACTTGTAATTCAGTAACATTTCCGCCACTGTCTGTTTATACCGGGGGTCTAGTAGCGTGGACACCCAGCACAGGTCGTTCTTCTTCAGCCTTTTTATACGAGGGTCCCTCAACAACCCCATTTGCACAAGGTTGGATGCCGAGCTACTCATTTCCCGTTCCTCCTCCTCACACAGAGCAGAATAGGGACTGTTCCCCCTACATAGGGTCACTTGGCAGATATGGATTGACACCTATCCTCAAAGCCCCTGATACACACTGACAAAGAGCAGAATAGAGACTGTTCCCCCTACATAGGGTCACTTGACAGGTATGGATTAACACCTGTCCTCAAAGCCCCTGATACAGAGCAGAATAGAGTATAAAATAAATATCTACAGGCAAACCGTAGGCGCTATATATTTAGTGATAGTGAACACAAATATTTACTTATTACAAGTGAAGCAATATTAAAAAGCTGCACCTTAAAGTGTAAAATAGCTAAAAAAAAACACCACTATACATGCATTACAGGAAAAATAAGGTGCGCTATAACTTTAAATAACTTAATAGTGTCCAATACAATAATAATTCTTAATATTATTGTTAAAAGTGCATGTGCAATGTGCAATACGTGAAGAAAATGGGGTAGCAAATCCACACTCACAATTTTAACGCCACTGGCGTGGATCACCCCTCAGGGCTATGCAAATATGTAAAACAAACACAAAAAAACAAAGATCATAGGGTAATATGTCTTTAAAACTAAAAGTATACGTAAGGGGAAAAATTCACACTTACAAAAGTAGAGCAGTAAAAGTCTGCTCTAACTATGATGGCAGAAGTCCTCTTATCTCAGGACTCAGAGACCTTTAGTATTCAGGACAGCAGACAAATCTTTCTGAAGCACTTTATTAGAATAAAGAATTTAAAAAGTAATTCACACAAAGTGATAAAATGTATAAAAATAGCTTCTAAGTCACCAGTCCAAATGATTCTCCTCGTCCAGCGGTCACGATATGTGCTGTTTGTATCCGCTGGTTGATAAGTATTATCACCTCGAGTCAATACTTCCGGGTTTCGGAGCGATCACGTGGTGACGTCGTGCGTGATGACGCGTTTCGCCAGATTGGCTTCCTCAGATCACATGTTGGATCCTGCTGTCCTGTCGGTTTTATGACGATCTTTCTGGGCGTGGATTTCTTGAGAGGAAAGTCTATTGGTTCTGGGTCACCTGATGACTCCATAATTAAAACGTCCAGTCTCTATTGTTTTGGGCATATCGCCTAAACGGCACATTTATGTTGGAATGAAGAAATATAAAGGCTACTAATACTAGCATTTTCACACTTGTCTGTATAGGAAATTTAAAACATTTTAATATGCAATAACATTATAAATACAAGCTAAACACAAGTAAATGTAAAATAAGTACATATATTATTATTTTTATAATACAATTAAATAGAAAACATCATACCAGATGTAGTAGCAGCTATATTGTAATGTCCCACATCCTACTAATAGAGCAAAATAGATTAAAAAAACACATTGTAAACAGAAGAAGTACAGATAATGGAAAAGTTCAGAAACATCATACATTTTTTTTTATAAAAAATTAAAAAGATCAAACTCAATGTTAAGACCCATTGGTTCCAGGGTTCCCAATTTATGAACCCATTTCATTTCCTCTCTACATATGTGCTGTATATGGTCACCTCCTCGCCAGGATTTTTTTACTTCTTGTATCCCTACAAAGGTTAGTCCGCTCGGATCTTTATTGTGGTATTTTTTGAAATGCGCAGACACACTATGTAGCTCAAATCCCTTGCGTATATTGTTAACATGTTCGTAAATCCTTTTATGTAGCGGACGGATCGTTCTCCCTACATACTGCAATCCGCAGGGGCAAATCAGCAGATATATAATATTTTTGCTAAAACAAGTGATAAAATCCCTAATATTAAACTCGTATTTAGAATGTTTGCTTTTAAATTTGTTAATTCCGGGGGGGGCGGAGCCTAGCAGCCAAGCTAAACGGTCGCACATTGACTGAGCTCCGTGCATAACAGCCTGAATTCAGCCAAAATCACGGCAAATAACCATAAAACTGCCTGTTTGAAAGCCCGAGAGACAGGGGTCTACCACAGCAGCAATCAGTATCGAGCAATCGGATGAATTTGACGACTACGCCCAGGGGATAGACCTGAGGCCTACAGGAGGCCTACTCAGACGGCACGAGGGAGGCGGCCGATCCCCCCACCGCCTGCAGCCTACTTAAATGGAGGTCCCCCCAGCACACTCTCTCCCCCCCCCCTGCCGGTGGGGGATATCCCGGTATACTCAGCTAGCAGCTCAAGAACACGGCATCACACTGGGCATACCAGCGTAGCCAGACCAGCGACTTGTAACATGGCGGATGCCACATTCGAGACAGCACCCAGACACCCTCTGCCCACACTTGCGGAACGACTAGACCACTTACTAGCAGACTTCTGGGCCAGACTTACAGCCTGCAAGGGCACTCCAGGAAGGGCCCCACCGACAATAACTCCACAAGACACCACGCCTCAGCCAGCGGCTCCAAGACGGAGCCAAGGTACAGCTAAGATGGCTGGGAGAAGGAGATGGGCAATACGGCGGAAGCCTCAGCAAACTAACCACAGACCAGCGGTGAGTCACTTAAGACCTAAACAGCGACATACCCCAGGACTGCCCCCTCAGAGCCTCTATCCCCTTGGGGAGACCACCGCTCCACCTGGGCGACCACAACATGCTGATAGACCCCGGGCTACCCTACATAACCCAGCCAAGAACCGCTACTTACCTAGGCCGCGGACGGACATGGGATCCCTGGGTGCTCACCACCTCCACCCATCTGGGGTTCCCAGCCATCGCAAGCCTCCTAGGCTCAACCAGAGACACCAAATTCAAGATCTGCTGGTACCCGGACAGGAATATAAGGTCACTAAAACCCCAGACTACATCCCAGCTTGGAGATGGAAAGGCACGTTTTGGGGGACTCCCACGCCCACCCCAAGATTACAGCCAAGGCCTCAAGATTGGGCATCGGTTAGACACAGGAGGATTGACTTATCATGCCTTTTGCACCCATTGACCAGGCTTACCCAGTGAGAACTACCCATTAGATACCTTGTGTTGCGCCTACCTGCTAGTTGATACACTAATATAGAATGTTTAGAAACGTATCTAAAATTCTTCTTGTATATGACAGCCTATAGTTTTGTTAATACCTAGGCAGATGTACCTGACAGGCATCTTACTATACATAAAATCATACAGGTATAATCAGTGTATCATGCTAACCACTTACATATTAAGTCATTCTTTGCATTTACGATTACTACTCTCAACTCAGAACCACTCATAGTCACAACTAGCCTTCATGTCATAATATACAAAAATGTGCATTGTTTTCCCATGCCATGCCTCTGTTTACCTATGTTAACTGTTAAATAGTGATCACATGCTGTTGGGGCATGTAAAAGGCATTTGTAACCATGTTTTTTCTATGCACTCAAAAATAAAGAATTAAAAAAAAAAAAATTGTTAATTCCTTTAAGGGTCCTATTAACACTACATTTACAGCCCACACATGTCCCGCATGAGTAAAAACCTTTTTTATTATTACTTAAAAAAGTTTCTGGCACTTCTCTTTTGGGGTGGTTAAACGTGAGTATTTGTTTTAAATTAGTAGCCCCTCTAAAAGTGATAAACGTTTTTTGTGGAATAATATTATTTAATTCTTTATCCTTTCTTAGTAGATGCCAGTGTTTATTTACAATGGATTTGAGTTTTTGTGAATCTAAAACTAGAGGTTGAAGAGTATTGTCTCCACTCATTTTGTTCCTATTTTTATGAATTAATGTGCCGTTTAGGCGATATGCCCAAAACAATAGAGACTGGACGTTTTAATTATGGAGTCATCAGGTGACCCAGAACCAATAGACTTTCCTCTCAAGAAATCCACGCCCAGAAAGATCGTTATAAAACCGACAGGACAGCAGGATCCAACATGTGATCTGAGGAAGCCAATCTGGCAAAACGCGTCATCACGCACGACGTCACCACGTGATCGCTCCGAAACCCGGAAGTATTGACTCGAGGTGATAATACTTATCAACCGGCGGATACAAACAGCACATATCGTGACCGCTGGACGAGGAGAATCATTTGGACTGGTGACTTAGAAGCTATTTTTATACATTTTATCACTTTGTGTGAATTACTTTTTAAATTCTTTATTCTAATAAAGTGCTTCAGAAGGATTTGTCTGCTGTCCTGAATACTAAAGGTCTCTGAGTCCTGAGATAAGAGGACTTCTGCCATCATAGTTAGAGCAGACTTTTACTGCTCTACTTTTGTAAGTGTGAATTTTTCCCCTTACGTATACTTTTAGTTTTAAAGACATATTACCCTATGATCTTTGTTTTTTTGTGTTTGTTTTACATATTTGCATAGCCCTGAGGGGTGATCCACGCCAGTGGCGTTAAAATTGTGAGTGTGGATTTGCTACCCCATTTTCTTCACGTGTTGCACATTGCACATGCACTTTTAACAATAATATTAAGAATTATTATTGTATTGGACACTATTAAGTTATTTAAAGTTATAGCGCACCTTATTTTTCCTGTAAAACAGAGCAGAATAGAGACTGTTCCCCGTCCTCAGAGACCATGATACACACTGACACAGAGCAGAATAGAGACTGTTCCCCCTACATAGGGTCACTTGGCAGATATGGATTGACACCTGTCCTCAAAGCCCCTGATACACACTGACAAAAAGCAGAATAGAGACTGTTCCCCGTCCTCAGAGACCATGATACACACTGACACAGAGCAGAAAAGAGACTGTTTCCCCTACATAGAGTCACTTGGAAGATATGGATTGACACCTGTCCTCAGAGACCATGATACACACTGACACAGAGCAAATTAGAGACTGTTACCCCTACATAGGGTCACTTGGCAGATATGGATTCACACCTGTCCTCAGAGACCATGATACACACTGACACACAGCAGAATAGGGATGTGGAATAGCACCTGGGGAGCTGGGGGGGTGCCGTTGATACGGAGCAAGATGCAGCAGTAGAAGAGGACTCAGCCGAGGAGGTTATGGAAGAGGATGGAGTAGGAGGAGTAGAGGAGGTGGCAGCAGGCCTGCCTGCAAGTCGTGGCGGTGTCACCAACTCCTCTGCAGAGCCATGCATTCCATGCTTGGCAGCCGTCAGCAGGTTTACCCAATGCGCAGTGTAGGTGATATACCTGCCCTGACCATGCTTTGCAGACCAGGTATCAGTGGTCAGATGGACCCTGGCCCCAACACTGTGTGCCAGACATGCCATTACTTCCTTTTGCACAATTGAGTACAGGTTGGGGATTGCCTTTTGTGAAAAGAAATTTTGGCCGGGTACCTTCCACTGCGGTGTCCCAATAGCTACAAATTTTTTGAACGCCTCAGACTCCACCAGCTTGTATGGTAAAAGCTGGTGGGCTAATAGTACAGACAAGCCAGCTGTCAGACGCCGGGCAAGTGGGTGACTTTCTGACATTTTCTTACGCTCAAACATGTCCTTGACAGACACCTGACTGTGGGCAGATGAGCAGGCCTGACACACAGATGCTTGGAGACAACTAACTGCTATTCAATCTATAACAGTGAAAACGTTTTTTGGGTTTTAAATGCACACTATTGTGACACCAGATATGAGTGCCAATGTGCAATGGCAGAGGTCTGCAGAGCACATGCTGAAGGCCTGACACCCGCTTTAAGGACACTGACTGCTATTAGCTTACACTGAAAAACTTTTTTCTTTGTAAAAGCATGCTATACAGACACCAGATATGAGTGGCAAATTACACTTGCTGAGGTTGGCAGAGCACACGCTGAAGGCCTGACACCCAGACGCTTGCAGACAACTAACTGCTATAAGCTTACAGTGAAACACTTGTTTTGTTTTTAAAGGCACGCTATAGTCACACCAGATATGAGTGGTGGCACTGGGCAAATGGGCACAGTATCCACTGAGCCTCACACAGAAGCTGGCAGACAACTAACTGCTCTTCAATCTATTACAGTGAAAAAAGTTTTTTTGTTTTAAATGCACGATATAGAGACACCAGATATGAGTGGCAAATTACGTCCGTGGATGTCACGTGGGTGCCCGCTAGAAGAGAAGAAGAACAGGGGGAAAGTTCAGATGGGGAGACAGAGAGGAGGAGGAGATGAGTTGGAAGCAGGGGGAGGTCGTCGCAAGGAGCTAGTGGCACAGTCAGACAGCATGCATCGGCACCCGGGGTCAGCCAGACAGCACGCCAATCAACGCATGCTGTTGCCACCACTAGAATGCCGTCATTGCAGAGCTCAGCAGTGTGGCATTTTTTTGGTGTGTTTGCCTCTGACAACAGCGATGCCATTTGCAACCTGTGCCAAAAGAAACTGAGTCGTGGGAAGTCCAACACCCACCTAGGTACAACTGCTTTGCGAAGGCACATGATCGCACATCACAAACACCTATGGGATCAACACATGAGTACAAGCAGCACACAAACTCAAAGCCGCCATCCTCCTCCTGGTCCAGCATCTTCAGCTACGTCAACCACTGCTGTCCTCCTTGCCCCCTCTCAACCATCCACCACTCCGTCTCTCGCCTTGAGCAGTTCCTGCTCATCTGCCCACAGTCAGGTGTCTGTCAAGGACATGTTTGAGCGTAAGAAGCCACAAAGTCACCCCCTTGCCCGGCATCTGATAGCTGGCTTGTCTGAACTCTTAGGCCGCAAGCTTTTACCATACAAGCTGGTGGAGTCTGAGGTGTTCCAAAAATTTGTAGCTATTGGGACACCGCAATGGAAGGTACCCAGCCGAAATTTCTTTGCACAAAAGGCAATCCCCAACCTGTACTCGATTGTGCAAAAGGAAGTAATGGCATGTCTGGCACACAGTATTGGGGCAAGGGTCCATCTGACCACTGATACCTGGTCTGCAAAGCATGGTCACGGCAGGTATATCACCTACACTGCGCATTGGGTAAACCTGCTGACGGCTGCCAAGCATGGAATGCGTGGCTCTGCAGAGGAGTTGGTGACACCGCCACGACTTGCAGGCAGGCCTGCTGCCACCTCCTCTACTCCTCCTACTCCATCCTCTTCCATAACCTCCTCGGCTGAGTCCTCTTCTGCTGCTGCGTCTTGCTCCACATCAACGGCACCCCCCAGCTCCCCAGGTACTAATCCACATCCCGGATACGGCAGTGTCACGCCGTCTTGGGGTTGACTTGCCTGAAAGCAGAGAGTCACACCGGACCAGCACTCCTGTCCACCCTGAACGCACAGGTGGATCAGTGGCTGACTCCGCACCAACTGGAGATCGGCAAAGTGGTTTGTGACAACGGAAGAAATTTGTTGGTGGCATTGAACTTGGGCAAGTTGACACATGTGCCGTGCATGGCACGTGTGTAATCTGATCGTACAACACTTTGTGGATAAGTACCCAGGCTTACAGGACGTCCTGAAGCAGGCCAGGAAGGTGCGTGACCATTTCAGGCATTCCTACACGACCATGGCGCACTTTTAAGATATCCAGCGGCAAAACAATATGCCAGTGAGGCGCTTGATTTGCGACAGCCCGACACGTTGGAATTCAACACTTCTAATGTTCGACCGCCTGCTCCAACAAGAAAAAGCCGTTAACGACTATTTGTATGACCGGGGTGCAAGGACAGCCTCTGCGGAGCTGGGATTTTTTTGCCACGTTACTGGACGCTCATGCGCAATGCCTGTAGGCTCATGCGTCCTTTTGAGGAGGTGACAAACCTAGTCAGTCGCACCGAAGGCACCATCAGCGACATCATTCCATTTGTTTTCTTCCTGGAGCGTGCCCTGTGAAGAGTGCTGGATCAGGCCATAGATGAGCGTGAAGAGGAAGAGTTGTGGTCACCATCACCACCAGAAACAGCCTTATCAGCATCGCTTGCTGGACCTGCGGCAACGCTGGAAGAGGATTGTGAGGAAGAGGAGTCAGAGGAGGAATGTGGCTTTGAGGAGGAGGAGGAGGAAGACCAACCACAACAGGCATCCCAGGGTGCTTGTTGTCACCTATCTGGTACCCGTGGTGTTGTACGTGGCTGGGCGGAAGAACATACCTTCAGTGACATCACTGAGGATGAGGAACGGGACATGAGTAGCTTGGCATCCAACCTTGTGCAAATGGGGTCTTTCATGCTGTCGTGCCTGTTGAGGGACCCTCGTATAAAAAGGCTGATGGAGAACGACCTGTACTGGGTGTCCACGCTACTAGACCCCCGGTATAAGCAGAAAGTGCCTGAAATGTTACTGAATTACCGCAAGCTGGAAAGGATGCAGCAGTTCCAAAATAAATTAAAAAGTATGCTTTACACAGCATATAAGGGTGATGTCACAGCACAACGGGAATCTAACAGGGGAAGAGGGGAAAGTAATCCTCCTCCTCCCACGACCACGCCGGCAAGGACAGGACACTTTACAGACGTGTTGTTGATGGAGGACATGCAGAGATTTTTAAGTCCTACGCATTGCCACAGCCCTTCGGGGTCCACCCTCAGAGAACGACTCGACCGACAGGTAGCAGACTACCTCACCTTGACTGCAGATATCGACACTCTGAGGAGCGATGAACCCCTTGACTACTGGGTGTGCAGGCTTGACCAGTGGCCTGAGCTATCCCAATTTGCGATAGAACTTCTGGCCTGCCCCGCTTCAAGTGTCCTGTCAGAAAGGACCTTCAGTGCAGCAGGAGGTATTGTCACTGAGAAGAGAAGTCGCCTAGGTCAAAAAAGTCTAGATTACCTCACCTTTATTAAGATTAATGAGGGATGGATCCCGAAGGGACTGACAGTGGGCGATACATTCAACTAAAAAAGGCCTGATGAGGGGGGCGTAACAGGGATTAAACTGATAAGAATACTACTACTTAACACACCACTCCTATCTGGTGGCACATTAGATTGCACGCGCAGTGCCCCAAATTTGAAGTAAGAGGACCGACCAAGCATCTTTTTCCATCTCCCGGTTCCTAAAATCGATTATATATACACGTCCCCTGATAGGGGACGTAACAGGGATTAAACTGATAAGAATAGTACTACTTAACACACCACTCCTATCTGGTGGCACATTAGATTACACGTGCAGTGCCCCAAATTTGAAGTAGGAGGACCAACCAAGCATCTTTTTCCATCTCCCGGTTCCTAAAATCGATGCCATATACACGTCCCCTGATAGGGGACGTAACAGGGATTAAACTGATAAGAATAGTACTACTTAACAGACAACTCCTATCTGGTGGCACATTAGATTACACGCGCAGCGCCCCAAATTTGAAGTAGGAGGACCAACCAAGCATCTTTTTCCATCTCCCGGTTCCTAAAATCAATGCCATATACACGTCCCCTGATAGGGGACGTAACAGGGATTAAACTTATAAGAATAGTACTACTTAACACACCACTCCTATCTGGTGGCACGTTAGAGTGCACGCGCACTGCCCCAAATTTGAAGTAGGAGGACCGACCAAGCATCTTTTTCCATCTCCCGGTTCCTAAAATCGATGCCATATACACGTCCTCTGATAGGGGACGTAACAGGGATTAAACTGATAGGAGAAGTACTACTTAACACACCTTATAATAATGCAGAGAGAGGCAAGGCAGAGAGAGGAGTCTGAAGAAGAGGAGTCAGAGGAGGAAGGTGGCTTTGAGGAGGTGGAAGACCAAACACAGCAGGCGTCCCAGAGGGCTTGTTGTCACCTTTTGGGGACCCTTGGTGTTGTACGTGGCTGGGTGGAGGAAGAGACCTTCAATGACATCAGTGAGGACAAGGAACGGGACATGTCTAGCTTGGTATCCAACCTTGTGCAAATGGGGAGTTTGCGGTTGTGCAAATGGACTGTTTGCGGTTGTTTGCGGTGCGTTAAACGGAGAGTTTGGTCTGTCACTGTGAAGCGGGCGTAACCCTTACACTACCTGATCGATACAACATCATACCTGATGTTTTAACCCCTTAAGGACCAAACTTGGTGAATATAAGGGAATCATGACATGTCACACATGTCGTGTGTCCTTAAGGGGTTAAAGCATGTTATTCCAAACAATTTAGGAATGTTAGGTGATTTATGCCCTTTATGGATTAAAACCAGACTCTGCATCAACTATGTAATTTTCCATGGGAGTTTTGCCATGGATCCTCCTCCGGCATGCCACAGTCCAGGTGTTAGCCCCCTTGAAACAACTTTCCCATCAATATTGTGGCCAGAAAGAGTCCCTGTGGGTTTTAAAATGTTATGTTCGCGACATCTCTAATCACGATTATATCAACTAAGAAAGAAAAGGGAAAGCATTGAGGAAAGTATGACGTCCACGCTGCAGAATTGGATTTCACTAAAACGAATCAGTAATTCCAGGCCAGCTACCACTGAGAATCATTATCTTTATTACAATGCCTAAATTCAAACAAGCCTTAAAGGAATAATAATGTCAGGAATACAAACTTACTGTATTTTCCTGACACATAGTGTTTAACTATTTAGGTAACCGCCTCCCCTAAAAAGTCTTTTTCTCACCTTTTCTCCCATGCCACACTGGTTTGGCCCTGACTGGCCCTGCCGCCATGGCTGAGATCATTAATTTTAAATCAATGCATCTCTATGTGGAAAACTAAGCACCATCAAGCACAGTGTGGAGCACTGGGCTAGGAAGCTCCTCTAGTGGCTGTACCATTAGAGTGACTATGAGTGAAAACTAGAGGTGTTACCAGGCAGCAATGTAAACACTGCCTTTTCTCTGAAAAGGCAGCATTTATAGTGATCAGCCAGCATGACAGCCTATAGACACCAGACCCACTACATTAAGCTGTAGTGGTCCTGGTGACAATAGTGTCCCTTTAAATATTGTGAAAATTAAAATCACTGCATGATGCATGGTACAGTTCACATATTTTAAACATATTATCTCTAGTTTACCCCTTAAGGTAACTTACGTTTGTGGGGACTGGTCGCTACATTTGGCCTGAAGAAAACTGCAAAAAACGAAAATAGTCAAATTGTGGAACAAAACAGCAATTGACACTCATTTTGTTCATTTTATATTGAAAGCTTATACTAATACAGCAAGAATGTAATAATAATAATAATAATAATAATAATAATAATAATAATAATAATAATATAGTTAATAATGGTTAGTATTGTACCTTAAGGCAGTGGCCTACCAGTCCTCTCTATATTAGTGATCTTTGTGGCAATTGCAAACCCTCCTCTGCTTATATTATAATTTGCTGCCATCCCAATTTGATCTGTAAAATACCTGTGCGTGCATGGAATGCCTTGTTTGAGTATGCATCAGCTATTCTAGTTAATCTTATTCTGGTCTAATTCTGAGTGGATGATTTAATTTTGGAATGGGGCTAATAAAATCCATATGGTGGTGGTGCTTGTTGTTATGTTAAATGTTGAGTTCTCAGATTTTAGGGCATGTGTTCCCGGGTGGCAGTGCTGCACATACTGAGTAGAGGGACTCATGGAGTGGATTGTGGATTTTAGATTTTAAAATGTATGTACAGCTAAGTAAGTTTAAAAAAAAAAAAAAAAAAAAACACATACACAGTATATTGTTATTAGTTAAAGCAAACCTGGTAGTTTGCTTGAATACATATATTTCAGTCATTATATGTTGGTTAAGCATTCCATATTCTAATACATAAAGTACTAATCGAGACTGCCTCACCTGGCTTCAGTATATTCACTTCTGCAAATATTGGCAACAATATAAAAAAAAAAAAAAAAAAAAAGAAAGATGATGTTGCTGACCTCAAAGTGTACATCTATAAATGGTCTGCTTATTTATGGACAAGTTAAGTGATTCCCCTGGGAAAGAAAAGCGCTCGATCTTTCAGCAGTTTTTATGCAGAAGGCTATTCTTATTCGAATCCCATTAGTCAGCATGTTTTTTAGATTATTTTCCAATTGAAAGAAGTCATAAAAATCTATTGTTATCCTTCCATAGTGTATCACTTCCTACGGGTTTACATTGAAAAGCAGTAATAAAGGTAATTATCTAAGACACGTAGTCCAGATAATTTCTTCATTGTCAGGGATTCATAAAAACTAAAAATAAACAGTATCTGGGGTTGATTGTTTAATGTGACTAATTTGAATCAATGTCTAAATTTTCGATAATTAAAAAAAATGTTTTGTATAATTAGATGTTTGGTAGTTTCGGTATTACACTTAACACAAACATTGTTTGTTATCTTTTGATTCTGAACTTGTGGAAACAGAGCTAACAGCCAGTTTTTAGACAATATATATCTATCTACCTACAAAAATAGAAAAAAATGAGGGCAGCACAAACAATTGTAAATGTGCACACCAAGTGCTACAAAAATATTTATTTTCAAGGACATAAGGTACAAATGTTATTGATAAAGGTTATATTATTTATAACTTTAGGACAATTTTTTTTTATAATTCTTATTTACTAAACTGCACTAAAGAAAATAATAGAGCTTTGCTCATAAGAACAAAGGTAATCATACATTTGTATGGATAGATAGATGATAGATAGATAGATAGATAGATAGATAGATAGATAGAATTGATACATAATTTGTAACTTAACAGTGACTTTTGATTATATTTGTATTATTTTGTTTTTATACTTTGTTGTGGGCATTGAGAAGATCCACCTTCTTGTAACCTGGTTCCACATGTGTGGAGATATGCCCAGATTTGCTGCCTGTTTGTAGGTGCAACTTTAATAAATCTTTTGTGATTTTACTGTACTTGTACTGTACTTTACTGTACTGTACCATATGTGGTTCTCTTTCTGCATTTCTCCAAGGAATCTATGAAGATCTATATGGCTGATATCTACTGGCCCTATTATTCGTATTAACCCCTGGTGGGGTGAGAAGCCTACTTTTCACTTATGTTTGTGAGTTTAATGCTTACCAGCACAATTTTCACTTTATTATAATTGTATTACGATATGCATTGTTTATTCCTATTATAGGTTCACACTGATTATATTATCCTGGCCCAATTACCAGGTTGTATTATATTACTATTTTACGTGTACTGGGTTCCTCCACACTTTTCTCTTTAACTTGGTTAATTGGGTGTTTGTGAGGTACACCTGGGGAACACCTGGGTTTCACTTATCTATATATTTATATTACTTTAGTGTGTATATATTACATATCTCTTACGGACAATTTTACTTATCCTTATTCTATCAAGAAGTGTTTACCTGCTACTCTATCATTTGCTTCTGTCTCTTCTTTTTATCGTTGCATACATCCTCAAAGGACATTCCAGATGCTACACCAACCTTTCTATTGTATAGTATTTAGGGAGCCTGTTGGGTTTTACTTTTCAGTCCATCTGTCCACAGCTACAACACTATATTTAGGTATTCAAATACATATTGAAGACATGAGGTTACCTTTTGAAGACTCAACATATGCCATATAGCAGTGACACTCAGGCGCACAGTTTCTTCAATTACATTTTTTACAAACTTATTCTACTGGTGTTGCACAATATCTATTCCCACATTCAAATATTTTTGTCATTTATTATCTGAAGCATTTCTTTAATTATTATACATATTGTGTGGATTTTATATGGTCAATATTAGTTTAGAATTGCAGAAAACAAAAGCGCACACAGAATAAGCAGTATTTGACTGTGAACAGTGATTAAGAAAGTGAACTGCATGCCATGCTCAGTCGATCATGACAGTCCAATGACTCATGGATGACAACTGGTCCTCTACTTGTAATGTCATCTCAACATCACACCAGCAGAGTGCACTGCAAAGAAAATGTCAGAAAAATGTCAAGTATAGAATGGAATGTGGAAACATTCTGAGAATGTGATGTGAGTGAATGATGAGAACACAATGTGGACATATAGTATGTGTGTTCGAATATGTGTACTATATGTCTGCATCTGTGAAAGATATATATATATATATATATATATATATATTTGTGTAAGGGGCAAAGTACTTGTATAAGAAGTGAGACTTCAGTAAGAAATGGGAATAGTATAAAAGAGCAAGTCGGTTGTGGTGTGCCGATACCGACGATACGGTAGGCCTGTAAATAAAGAGGGCCCACCAAGTAGTATGAGAGTAAAGGAAAAATGGAAAGAAAAGAAAGAGAAAAGTGTTGAAATGAGGAGTGGGTGGGAGGGGCATTCAGACGCTGACCTTGATCGGTAAGGAGTCAGGTAAGGGGTGTAGCTTATATAGGGGGTTGAGTTAACTTAAGCCCCTCCCACAAATACAG
This sequence comes from Pelobates fuscus, assembly GCF_036172605.1. Lineage (NCBI taxonomy): Eukaryota > Metazoa > Chordata > Amphibia > Anura > Pelobatidae > Pelobates > Pelobates fuscus. The sequence continues at coordinate 130,819,526 of NC_086318.1, read as the reverse complement.
GCCAAATGGCCTTACTACTTGTGTAAGGGGCAAAGTACTTGTATAAGAAGTGAGACTTCAGTAAGAAATGGGAATAGTATAAAAGAGCAAGTCGGTTGTGGTGTGCCGATACCGACGATACGGTAGGCCTGTAAATAAAGAGGGCAAAAATGAATAACAAAAGATTTATTACAGTCAACAATATATACAATTTATCCAGATATGGCTTTAAAAGCATTTCTTAATTCTTGTGTTGGCTTGGGGATATATGTAGTATAGGCAGATGATTTCCAACGTCCCAATGCCTTGATGACGTGTACTGGTACGTTTGCGCTGGATGCGGTGGAGGCTGCTCCTATGCGAAATGAGTGACCAGAGTAGTGGGAAGGTTTGAGACCCAGCATTGTTAGCAGGGATCGTATATATCTCATGAATGCCGTGGTGGTGAGAACTGTGTGTTGTAGTTGGAATAATGGTTGTGAGGGTAGTGCTGTGGTGTTGAGAAGATAGGAGTCTAAGGCTGCTACTGGACACCATTTGTTTAGGGTAGGGTAATATGTGATTTCTACTGGGGGCGCATGTTGGCTTGTCTTTGATTGGGGTAAAGAGAGTATGTAGTGGTCGCCATGTTTTATAAGGTGTTTGTGTAGCAGGCACCTATCTTTTTGGTCAGTTGTGACAGTGGTGAACTCCCTTGGCCTGAGGAATCCGTAGAAGGCTGTATACATGGCTGTTTTAATGACTGTGTTTGTGGTAGTGTGGAAAGGTCTGGAATCTAATAGGTCGGATAATGACTGGAAAAGTTCTATGTCAATGGGTAAGCGTTGTGGTGGTCGTGGAGGTACGGATTTCTGTATACCTCTGAGTATAATTTTTACCTGGTATGATGACATGAAGCTCTGTGTGTTAGGTTTTATGGTTAGTATGTGGTGTTGTATGCCGGTAAGATATAGTTTAATTGTGTTATATGATAAGTGTAATTTGAGGTGGCAAAAGGAAGCGAAAGCTATGACAGATGACATGACAAAAGGTTGTGATATGTTGTGATCTGCCAGAAATCTATTATACAGTGTGAAGGCTCTGTTGTATGTCGCTTGAGTGTTGTGTGATAGTGCTAATGTGGCCAGATCCCTGCTATGCTCCATTATAATGTCTAGTCCATGGTTAGTTGTGAGAACGGGGGTGCTACTGTGGCTGCTTGAGCTGCTGACGGGTGTGCTTGACGAAAGTCCTGAAATTTAAAACGAGACAGGCTGTCAGCTGCTACATTACTAATACCTGGTACATGAAAGCAAACCAAGTAGAAGTTGTGACATGCTGCCAACCACGTGAGCCTTCTAAGAAACCTCATAATTGTAAGGGATGATGAACGGCCTTTGTTTATTATGTGACATGTGGCTTGGTTATCTGAGTGACAGCGAACAGACAAGCCTGACCATTGATGTCCCCATGCCACCGCAGCTGCCACGATAGGGTAGATCTCAAAGAGGGCTGAGGTTGTGAAAAACCCTTCAACGTCACGGACTTCTTCTGGCCATGCGCCCCAAAGCCATTTGGTACCGAAGATGGCTGAAAAACCTTTGTTAGATGCTGCGTCTGACCATACGGTTGGTGACGTCTCTGATAAGGCGGGGAGGAACAGACTTTTACCGTTCCAGCTGGTCAAGAACCTCCTCCACATCTGTAGGTCTGCTGTGGCTTGTGGGTCCATGGACAGTCTGTGGTTCTCGTGTTGAAAGTGGGGAAAAAGACAAAGTAGTCTGGATATGAAGGCCCTTCCTTGAGGGATGATGCGCATGGCGAAGTTTAATGAACCTATAAGGGACTGGAGTTCCTTACGGTTGCATGTACCCAGAAAAATGTAGTGGTTTATGCTATTGATGATGTTGTCGACTTTGTCGGGTGGTAAGCTTGCTTGCATGGATGCCGAATCCAGTTGTATCCCCAGAAATGTTATGATGGTGTCAGGACCTTCGGTTTTCTTGAGGGATACCGGGACACCCAAGTGGTGAAATAGATTAAGGGCTTCTTTGAGGCTGCTGGGCGGAAGTTCGTTCCCTTCTATCATTAGGAAGTCGTCGAGGTAATGGATGACCATGGGGCATCTTGAGATGTTCAGAAGTAACCAGCAAAGGGTTTCAGCGAGAGTGTCAAAAATCTTTGGGCTGCTTTTTGACCCAAAGGTTAAGCGGGAGAAGAAATAGTACTTGTCTGCCCATTTAATACCATGTAGGTGCCAGAGTGTAGGGTGGATTGGTAGTAGTTTGAAGGCATTCGTAATGTCTGTTTTACTTAACCAAGCTCCAACCCCAGTCTGTGTGATGGCTGTAATGGCGTGATCGATGGTGGCGTATTGAAGGGAAAATTCCTCAGAGGGAATGAGGGAGTTGAGACTTGGGGTAGGGGAGGTATGAGGGGCTGAAAGATCAATAATGAGTCTTTGCTTGAGGGAAGTTTTACCCGTGACAATCCCGATGGGGTTTGTACGCCATGATGTAAATGGTGGGGTTAAGAATGGACCGAACACAAACCCTTCTGCCAATTCTTGGGCTATTAGGGTATCTACTGCTGTTGGGTTCTGGTTTGCCGACTGTAAATTTGGGCATTCTAGTTGGCCAGTGGGCATGTGTAGGATGCCTGTGTGGAACCCTTCGTTGAATCCTGTAACAAGAAAATCTACCAGGTGTCTGGATGGGTGGTTGGCTAGAAGTGCTGCTAGAACATCAATGTTAACAGACGTTAGGTAGGGTTTAGGATACATTTTATTAGGGCACATGGATTTGGCATGTGCCCTGAAACATTGAGAACAAATGTGCAACAATCTACATGCACTGAAACTACATGTGCCACCATTAAAGTTATTGCAAATTTGTGATTTGCCGAAGAAAATTATAGGACGGCCCAGCTTGTCTCTGGCGTTCCTTCCTGTTTTTCCGGCGTAGCCAGTGTTGGGAGCTTGGCTGTGGTCGTCTGCAGTGCTGGAACAAAAATTTGTGGTGTGTGTCGTAGAAGAACATGATACACAAGCCGGTGTCTTGAGCCCTGCAAAGTGTCTGCAGAAGATTTCTGTGTCTAGTCTGCTCCAATTGATACGGGTAACATACTGGGAAAACGCGCCAGCCACTTTGGTGGAAAATGACCTGTGATAATCGTAAAAGGCTGACCCGCCGTATTTGTTACCAAGGTCCACCAGCTTGTGCATGTAACGGTCGAATTCTTCTCTTCTAGTAGGGTACACTTCACACATAACATCTCTGAAAATACCAAATGCTAATACAAATTCCGGGATGGTCAGTTTACGGTTCAACCTGGAGTCTTTAGATCTGACCACCACCGATACCTCATCATACATGTAGGTTTTGTTTTCTACCACATCCTGGGAGGCAATTAGTAAGGATGCTAAGTTGACATCTTTGCCCTCCAGGATGTCTTTCTTGATGTGGGCTGGGATAGTGTGTGCGGGATCAACGTCATGGGTATCTGAAGTGTTACCGTTTCCCGTGGTCACTGGTACGGCTGGTGTTGTTTGAGCGGTGTCGGGAAGGCCTGCCTTGGTAAGGGCTGTGGTCACCACCTCGAGGTTAGCCAGTCTGTCGTTGACCTTGCCCATGGAACTCATGAGTGAGGTCAGCATAGCCTGGATGTCTCCCGATCTGGTGGTGCTGGGGCCTTCCCCTGCTTCCGTGTTATTCGTTGATGTGTTAAGGAGTCGAAATAATTCCGCTTTCCTTGCCGTAGCAGGGTAGGGAATTTGCCGTCTCCTTAACTCGGTGGTGATGCGTGGTATTGTCCAGGATCTGATTGATGCTGGACTGGTCATATCTCCCCTGTGAGAAGGTGTCTCGCCCATAGCTGGGGAACTAGGGAGCGATAGCCCTTCACCACTGGCATGAGACATGTTTAACTAAAAATAAAAGTAACATTATTATTATTTGAACCGGGTGTTTTAGTACTGGCTTGCTAGCTATGCCGTAAGGCGAAACGATTATTCCTCAGTTGGTGGCTGGTGAGGCCCTGCTAGTGCCAAGTGGCTTGAGAGGCTCTATCTATGCGTTGGCGCGATGGAGTTTTTTATGTGGCCACTGATCGTGGTGACCGATTGATGGCCTCTCGGTGAAATAATTCCAGAAAAAGGGAAAGGGAGTGACTGGTGAGGCCCTCTCTATAAAACATGCGAGGCGGCTAGCTCATGTGTGGCTCGAGGGATGTATGCCTCCGAGTATGAGGCGGGGTGTTGGCCTCGCGGGACCGCTAAACCGAAGCATAATGCCAAGAGGGAGATATAACGTTATTGGCCCCTATGACCCTATCTGCCAGTACTTTATCTATTTATTGGGGGTAATATTTGGATATTCTGTGAGCAGGTGTACGTACCTGGTGGTCTAATTAAAGATTTCTAGACAATCCGTTTTAGGTGGCAGTAGATACCTGCAACTAAATAGATGTAGACCGTATGAAAATAAATACAACGCATAAACCATTTATATTTAATGTAAACCCAATCATCAAAATTTTATTAAATGGTATGATGAACAATCGTGCCATAGGCCCGTATGTGGTATTTGAGAGATTGTTCCTGACGTATGTAAAATCACTTTGGTGTCTGGATGTGTATATGAATATCTGTGAGTAATTGTATCATTTTTATGTGAAAAAATGCTGTACTGTAAAATACCCTGTAGGTGGCGCTGTGGTTATGTGCAGCATGTATGTGTGACGTAATTCTTATGGTGATTTAATGTATTCATACATTCGTGCCATGTAGCCCATCTGTAGTGTTTTTAAGAGAATGTTTCCCTGGCGTATGTAAAGTATGAGTTTATTGTCAGGATTTGTATATGCTAAAATATGATTGATATGTGAATTATTTATATGACCTGTAGGGATTATGCCTGTATGACAACCCTTATGCTGTTATGTAGAATGACCTGTAGGTGGCACAGTAGGTTGTACAGAAAAGTATTTAGTAAAGTGATGAAAAAATGAGGTAGTGATTCTGATCAGTGATTTAGATTACGTGTGATGAAGTTGTATCGTGACATAATTGGAGTATGAACCGTGTAAGTTAATTGATTGGCCAATGTGAAACTGTGGTATGTATACCTAACTAAATTGCGGTTAATGTAGTTGGAAAAAAGGAAATCACGTGACCGGCGTGTTTGGGCGCTAAGCCCCATGTGGTACTGTAGTTGGTGTACGTAATTGCGCTTGCCGGCGTGAAATTTGCATGAAAGTGAAAAAGGGGGAGTGTGATTGGGCGTCTTTATGGAGGAATTTATGGGAAATGTAGTTTCCGGCGTGGAAATTGTTTCAGCCGCTAAGAGTGTGTGATGGTGTTTGCTCAAAAAGGTATGGGGGAAATTCTAACAGTTATGTGACATTAGTTTATTTGTATTTAGTGAATCTGTGCAAAAGTGATGTTTAGTTGTAAGGTGTCTGCTACTGCCCGTCGGGCAACCGGAGTTTTGTATGAACGAGGGTAGCTTGTATGTGCATACCCATGGGACACCTAGATTCCGTGTGTACGGTGTAACCGCAAGGAACAGTGTGTTACATCCTAACATGCCCTTAGTTTTAATGACCCGAGTATGTTTAATGTGAGCCCGGTCCGTAGGGGTGCAGAACATTTATAGATTTACCCGTGAATAGTATGCCTGGACCGGGAATGTGACTTTAAATAGTTTTAACCGTAAAGTGTGGACCTGGCCCTTACCGACGCCGTGGGACTGTTGCCAGGCGGAACGGGTAGGTCAACTTACGGTATGCGAGTGCCTGGGATGTAATCTGCGGCGATGAACAGGAGATTAGAAGCTGGTCAGACGGAAACCTGTTGCTGGGTTCCAGGACACAGTTTCAGCGTGGAAGACCTCGTGGGAAGACAGAAGCAATCCAAAATGGCGACTGGATGAACCGGAAGTGCATTCAGACACTGACCTTGATCGGTAAGGAGTCAGGTTAGGGGTGTAGCTTATATAGGGGGTTGAGTTAACTTAAGCCCCTCCCACAAATACAGGCCAAATGGCCTTACTACATATATATATATATAATTTGAAATGCACTTTGAATTCTAACTTTAGTAAATAAACCCATAAATGCTTCTCTATACAAGAAAGGATGGACAACAAACTAAAAAAACATAGTCTCCTTAAAATCTGCAAGCTGAACAAATAGCTGAGCAAGAGATCTTTTATTTAGGCTTGTTATTTTTGTCTAAAATGTGCAATATCCTTCACAGTTCACCACAATTCCTTGTTTAGTGCATAACTCTCAAAATAATTTAACTCAGATACCACACAGTTCTTCCCCCCATTAATCCTAATCTGTGTAATTTTACTGTCAGAATCTATTCAAACTGCATACTGTAAAAGCCTGCCCCCTCCTTTTCATCATCCCAATAGACACACACAGATCCCACCCCTCACACACACACTGCAATCCTCACACACATTGCACTCTTCACAAATCCTACACCTCTCACACACACTGCGTCCTGCACCCAATATATAGGCCTCATACTTTCACAACACTTTAAAACATTGCACCCCTCACACACATTGCAGCTCTCACACACAATGCACCCCTCACACACACTGCAATTCCCATACATACGTTGCACCCTTCACACATATTGCATCCTTCACACACTTACTGCACCCCTCACACACACTACACTATTCAAACACACATTATGGGACTTATACCTCCCAACAGTTTCAAACATTCCACTCCTTGCACATTGCACCCCTCACAACACACTCTGGGTCACATATGCACACAGAAGAGTCCCTATACGCAAACACACTACATTTCCTAAACACAAACTCTCTACAGCCCCTATACACTATATCACCAATACACACATACATTACATAAATATACACATTATCCCCTATACAAACACTCCCTCACTCTCTACAGCCCCTAGTCACACATATTACACAACAAACACAATACTACTGAAACCAACCTATTTACACAATGTACCACACCACAATCAGCTCACTCTACACACACAATCCCACAAGCATTTTGTCTCTGATATCCCACTTATGGATACACCAGAGACAAGTCGGAAGCAAACACAGTGCAAGCGTGTCCTTAAATTTACTTGCACTGCACAGACTAAATACTGTGCCTTTTTTTCATGTGAGAGCTCATCAGCTGGACTCTGTACATGGTCTGCCTCGGAAGAGCATTGAACCAGCATGCTCACTTTGAGGGGGGGCATGCTTGTCATGGGTGATGACAAAACACCCTTCTCTTTGTCCCCGTCCCACCCCCCACTTACTAGAATTAAAAATGCCCGGGATGATATTTTTTTCCCAGTGCGGTCCTGCTGACAGCCACTAGTAGGCGTGGCATTGCAACATGTATATGATGTGGTTTTTCAGAAAGCAATTAGTTATTTTGCAAGACTGAAAGGGCAGCATCTATTTCCATAATGTTTCATGAGGATTAAGTGATTTGGGTGCTTAGACAATTCTGTAAAAAAAAAAAAGGATCTTTGTAAGGCATACTGTAGCATACAAAGGATTATTTAGTATTGAAGGGTACTATGGAACTGCATTTAAATGTATAGAAAAAAAACACAGTTGGATGTGAAAACAAAGACGCAAACAAAAAAGAACACTTTTTTAAAAACTGTATATTGTAGTTAATTTAGTATGTTTTGCATTTGGTCATTTTTCATTATACATTGTACATTTGTCTTATAAAGAGCAGCAATTGGAGCCATTAATGCTGTAGATATTCTCACACTATGGAGTGCCCGAAATAGAATTTAATCATTTTGATAACTCTAAGGAGAAATGCTATTAACTTATATTAATTATTAACATACACATTATAGGATCTGAATATTCATTGTTCTGTGTGTGCCTATTAATGTTAACTCAATTCATGTGTTCGCTAAATGATGCAAAAAGAAAAACATCTGAAGATGTATAGTTCTATCAAATTACTAATTTATTACTAATTTATTACTAATACACTGAACAAAATTATAAAAAGGCATATTTCTTTCAAATATTGCTCACAAATCTGTCTAAATCTGTGTTAGTGAGCACTTCTCCTTTGCTGAGATAATCCATCCACCTCACAGGTGTGGCATATCAAGATGCTGATTAGACAACATTTTAGAGTGGCCTTTTATTGTGGCCAGCCTAAGGCACACCTTTGCAATAATTATGCTGTCTAATCAGCATCTTGATATACCACACCTGTGAGGTGGATGGATTATCTCAGCAAAGGAGAAGTGCTCACTAACACAGATTTAGACAGATTTGTGAACAATACTTGAGAGAAATATGCCTTTTTATAAGTTTGTTCAGTGTACTTGAGAGAAAGAGGCGTTTTGTGTACATAGAAAAAGTCTTAGATCTTTGAGTTTATCTCATGAAAAATGGGGGCAAAAACAAAAGTGTTGCATTTATATTTTTTTTCAGTGTGGCTTTTACTATTTTACAAAAATATATATGCTTTTTTATGATCAAGGACTGAAATAAGTTTATTTCAGAACATATTAAATGAACACCCCTAGCACTTAACCACTACCGCACTCTATAGTGTGATCGGCTGATACTCTCAGCCAATGAGCTAGCCCTATATAACAGGACTTAGCTCAGGAGAGCTAACATAAGCTCCTAAACAGGGATTTCAGCTCTCCTGGTAGCTCAGAGTAGGGTTATTCACCTTGATCGAGCAGGCTTCTTGAAAGGCCGACAGGCAAGGCAAACGACAGGCAAACGTAAAAATTATATTTTTAAATGAATAGTCAAATAGCTATCAAATAATGCATGTTCTTCCTTTGGATGCTGAGAAGGGCTTTGGTAGAGTTGGTTGGACATACCTAGAGGATACTCTGAAAGTTTTTGGTTTTGGGAAAAAAATAACTAATTGTATCATGGCCATTTATGGTCTCCTTTCTACTAAAATTATGGGGCAGGGCTTGGAATCTGAATGGTTTAAAATAAATAATAGGACTAGACAAGGATGCCCGTTGGCTTCTTTTCTTTATATTTTAACCCTTAAACCACTAGCTGTGTATATATACGTAGGAACAATCTTATAAAATGAGTAAGAGTGGGCCCTTTGGAATGCTAATAATCTTTATAAGAAGATTATTTTCTGATAACTTTATGCAAACCGGAAATATCTTTTTATCTTTAAATATTAATATACCATAAAAGAAGCAGAGGTGCAGAAATTAAAAAAAAATGCTTTTCAATTGGTATTGATTATTTCGGTTGAATAATTCCTGATAAAATTGAACAATTGGCAGAATTAAATTATTAAAAAAAGATCTAAGTAGGGAGGAAGAAGAGTGGAAAAGCTTCCTTATATCATGGATAGGAAGATTTAATATAATAACATATTATATCTTTCCAAAATGGTTAAATTTGCTTACAATTATCTAATTAAAAATCCCAAAGGCTATAGTCAAAGAGTTTCAAATATTGATTAAAACTTTTATTTGTCAAAATAAAAAAACAAGGGTATCAAGAAAATAGCTTTATTTAGATAAATCACAAGTGGATAAAATCTTCCAGCCTTGGACAGGTTGTGGAGTGGTTTCAAATAGAAAAAGATCTAATGGATTTTTCATCCCTTGAAAATGTTTTGTCATAGGAGTTAAAAAACCAGGAGTTGGAACTAACTAGGGGTTTAAACTATCAAGGTAATTTTTAATTTTTTTATTTATATATATATAGATTATTTTTTTTTTTTTTTTTACTTATTTTTTTTTTTTTTTTTAATCTGTATCTGGGGAAATGAGTGTTAGCAAGATTGTTAGTTCAACTCAATGCACATCTTGTTGCATGTATGGATGCCTGGATGTACCCGTCCATGGTCCATACCTCTGTGATGGTTGTGTGCGAGTGGCTTCTCTGGAAGCTCAGATTGGAGATCTTGAGAAGCAAATCGCAACTTTGAGGGAGATCGACAATCTTGAGAGGAGTCTGCTGCTGACTGAGCAGAGTTTAGTGGGGACAGGTAGTGGAGAGGGAGGAGATATGACAGATGGGGAACAGGCATGTAGCTGGGTGACAGTGGGGCGAGGAAGCAGGGGGGGAGGGAAGAGGAAAGGGCTAGCTAGTCCTGATTTGGTGCAACCTAGCAGATTTGCCCGTTTGAGGGAAGATGTTGGGAGCATCAGCTCAGGAGTAGCTGTATTAGAGGAAGCTGTTACTTCTAACAGCCGAGGTGACAGCCCCTCTAGTACGGGTGGGGATCAAAATGTAAGGAAGGCAAGACAGGTTGTGGTGGTAGGGGACTCTATCATTAGGAGAGCAGATAGGGCAATCTGCCACTCTGATCGGCTCAACCGGACAGTTTGCTGTCTCCCGGGTGCTCGGGTCCGGCATGTTGCTGACAGAGTGGATGGATTATTGGGAGGGGCTGGGGATGACCCAGCGGTCATGGTCCATGTTGGTACCAATGACAAAGTAAGAGGAAGATGGAAGGTCCTAAAGAATGATTTCAGGGAATTAGGTAGCAAACTCAAGAAAAGGACCTCCAAGGTGGTATTCTCTGAGATATTACCTGTGCCACGTGCTACAGTGGAAAGGCAGCGGGAGATTAGAGAGGTTAATGCGTGGCTGAAGTCTTGGTGCAGGAAGGAGGGTTTTGGGTTTTTAGAGCACTGGGCCGACTTTGCGATTGGGTACAACCTATATAGTAGTGATGGATTGCACCTAAACGGAAGGGGGTCTGCAGTGCTGGGGGATAGGATGGCTAGAAGGTTGGAGGAGATTTTAAACTAGTAGTAGGGGGGGAGGGTCATAGCAATCTACAAAATGGAGATAGGACAGAAAGGAGATGGGCTTTAGAACAGTATAAGGAGGGTGGATACGGGGGGAGGGGCAAGCTCAGAACAGAGAAGCTATGTAATGTTGGTAATTCACAAAATAAACAAGAGACGCATGATATTAAATGTATGCTTACTAATGCAAGGAGCCTAAATAACAAAATGGGGGAACTAGAGGCATTAGCATACACTAAACAATATGATATAATAGGCATAACTGAAACATGGTGGGATGAGACACACGACTGGGCAGTTAACTTAAATGGGTACACATTATTTAGGAAGGATAGGAAAAACAAGAAGGGTGGTGGGGTATGTTTGTATGTCAACCATGATTTAAAGCCAAATCTTAAGCAAATTGAATGCGATGAGGAAAATGTGGAAGCTTTATGGGTAAATATCTGCTTGGGGGAAAAGAAGGGAAACCAACTATTGGTTGGGATATGTTATAAACCACCTAATGTTAATATTGACGCGGAACAACAGCTGTTTGAGCAAATTGAGAAAGCTGCAAATCTTGGTAACACTTTAATTATTGGAGATTTTAATTACCCAGACATAAATTGGGACATAGGGACTAGTAGCTCAGCAAAGGGAATTAGGTTTTTAAACTTGTTAAATGACAACTTCATGTCACAACTTGTACAAGCACCAACTAGAATGGACGCTTGTCTGGACCTGGTTTTAACAAACAACGTTGATCTTTTGACCAACATTCAAGTAGGTGAGCACTTGGGAAATAGTGATCACAATATAGTGTCCTTTGAAATAAACTCAAAAAAACAAAAGCACATGGGGTATACTAAAACATATAATTTTAAAAAGGCCAATTTCAATAAGATAAGGGAAGCTTTACAATATATTGACTGGCATAAACTCTTTAGTGAAAAGAACACTGAGGATAAATGGATCATCTTCCAACAAATATTAGAAAGGTACATTTCTCAGTATGTACCATTGGGAAATAAGTATAAAAGAAACAAATTAAAACCAATGTGGCTTAGTAGAGAAGTAAAACAAGAGATTAAAAATAAGAAAAGGGCATTTAAAGCATTTAAATCAGACAAATCAGATGCATCTTATAAAAGATATAAGAAAGCAAATAATGCGTGCAAAAAGGCAATTAAACTTGCTAAACTTCAAAATGAAAAAATGATAGCTAAAGAGAGCAAAACCAACCCCAAAGCATTTTTTAAGTACATAAATTCCAAAAAACCCAAAAATGAAAGTATAGGTACACTTAAAACTGAAACGGGGGTGTTAGTTAATGAAGACCAAGAAAAGGCAGGAATTCTAAATAACTATTTCTCCTCCGTATATATTAAAGAAGAACCCATGGCAATAGATGTGCAAATGATTGCTACTAAAAACTTGCAGAATAATTGTAATTGGTTAACTCAAGACAATGTGCTGCAGCAACTAAAGAAAGTTAATATAAACAAAGCTCCAGGGCCTGACGGTATCCATCCACGTGTACTTAAGGAACTAAGTGTAGAAATAAGTGAACCTCTGTTTTTAATCTTTCAAGATTCTTTTCTTTCAGGAAGTGTTCCGGAGGATTGGAGGAAGGCAGATGTGGTTCCTATATTCAAAAAGGGTTCAAAATCCTTGCCTGGAAATTATAGACCTGTGAGCTTAACTTCTGTGGCTGGTAAAATATTTGAAAGGTTATTAAGGGATAATATTCAAGAATTCCTTGAGAAGAATATGGTTATCAGCAAAAATCAGCACGGTTTTATGAAGCACAGGTCATGTCAAACTAACTTGATTGCGTTCTACGAAGAAGTAAGTAGAAGTATAGATCAGGGTGTTGCAGTGGATGTGATCTATTTGGATTTTGCCAAGGCATTTGATACAGTTCCACACAAAAGATTAGTGTTCAAACTCAAGGAAATCGGTCTCGATGAAAATGCTTGTTCTTGGGTAGAACATTGGCTTAAAAACAGAATACAAAGAGTTGTCGTTAATGGTAAATTTTCAAGCTGGACAGAGGTGGCAAGTGGTGTCCCTCAGGGGTCTGTTCTGGGACCCCTTCTATTTAACATTTTTATAAATGATCTTGAAGACAGCATTGAAAGTCATGTTTCAGTGTTTGCAGATGACACAAAACTTTGTAAAATAATACAATGTGAGCAAGATATTACTTTGCTGCAGAAGGATTTAGATAGGCTGGAGGACTGGGCACTCAAATGGCAGATGAAATTTAATGTTGAAAAATGCAAAGTTATGCACTTCGGCGTAAAGAATACACAAGCAACGTATACCCTTAATGGAAGCGAATTAGGGATAACAACACACGAAAAGGACTTGGGAATTGTTATAGACAACAAACTATGCAACAATGTGCAATGTCAATCAGCAGTGGCCAAGGCCAGTAAGGTATTGTCATGCATGAAAAAGGGCATTCATTCTCGGGACGAGAATATCATTTTGCCTCTCTATAAATCACTGGTAAGACCACATATTGAATATGCTGTGCAATTTTGGGCACCTGTTCTAAAGAAGGATATCATGGCACTAGAAAAAGTGCAGAGGCGGGCTACAAAATTAATAAAAGGAATGGAACATATCAGCTATGAAGAAAGGTTAACAAATTTAAACCTATTTAGTTTAGAAAAACGTCGCCTGAGAGGGGATATGATAACATTATACAAATATATTCGGGGCCAATACAAACCATTGTGTGGAAATCTATTCACAAACCGGACTTTACATAGGACACGAGGCCATGCGTTTAGACTGGAAGAAAGAAGATTTCGTCTAAGGCAAAGGAAAGGTTTTTTTACTGTAAGAACAATCAGGATGTGGAATTCTCTGCCTGAAGAAGTGGTTTTATCAGAGTCCATACAGATGTTCAAACAGCTACTAGATGCATACTTGCAAAGACAGAATATTCAAGGATATAATCTTTCAATGTAGGGTAATAACTGCTTGATTCAAGGATAAATCTGACTGCCATTCTGGGGTCAAGAAGGAATTTTTTGTCCTAGCTTGTTGCAAAATTGTGCTTCAAACTGGGGTTTTTTTTTTGTTTGTTTTTTTTTTCTTTTGGATCAACAGCAAAAAACAGGTGTGAGGAAGGCTGAACTTGATGGACGCAAGTCTCTTTTCAGCTATCTAACTATGTAACTATGTAACTATATGTAACTGCACTTGAAAAAGTCAATAGATCTTAGAAAGAACCTTAACTCTTTAATCTTAAAATACATTGACATCACGGGTTGATTTTAGAAGAAAATCTAAGATTTTTGATCGAATACCAAGGACCACACTAATCTGCTCAAGGAATTTTTTCGCCTTAGGAAGAAACTTTTACGGTTATGAGAATAATGAATTATGCTAAATATCATGACCTTATGATAGATAATACTCCTTTTGGAGAACATATTAATACTATTTTCCTTGGTAAAATGGCTAAGGAAATTCTAAAAACGTGGTACAAATTTCTTTGTTTACTAGACAATTGGAAAAGTCAGCAAAAGGTATTGAACTTACAGGTTGGTAGATATTTCTGGGTAGAGAAAAGGTATAAAATAAGTTGTTACTCACTGTCTGAACATGCAGGAATTACATTTTAAGATTTCAAATAGATGATATTTGATTCCACAAATAATAACTGTAGCGGACCCTAGATAACCTGACTGGTTACCTCCGCTCTTAGAGAATGTAGAGAAACATTTCCCCCCCAGTACCTGGACAACACACAGTTCCAGGGGTACAACAACATCTTTATTGGCCACACTCGGCTTTATACTTTAACCATGAAAGGGGTGGATCAAACATACTGACAATGTCTCCTCTCAGGGGTTGTATAACGGAACCGGAACCGCAGTCCCTTTGTCCTCTGTTCCCGCCACTCAGCATCTCCTCCCAGGGCCCTACCCCTCGCAGGGGTCTCCTGACGGAAACGGAACTCCAGTCCCTTTGTCCCCTGTTCCCGCCACCCATCCCCAGGGTTTCCCACCTCTATTGACAGGGGGTCTTCCTCCCAGGAGCCTCTGTACCTGGGAGTCCCAGCGCGGGAAAGCTTCCTGCCTCTTTGGCTCCCAGCTACAGAAGGCCCACCAAACCGCCATTGTTGCCACAGAGTGTCCCCACCAATCTCAGGGACGCCCCAGAACAGTAACCGTCATGAACAGCCTCTGCTCGCAGGGTCCCTAGGTGAAACAAGGCAAGGGAAGCGTCTCCTTTTCGGGAAGCACTCATTATATACTACCCTTTCACATTTATGTTGTTAGTTGCCAACATTCTAATTGATTGGTGCGAACACTCCAAGGGGCACTAAGGAGGTCCTCGTTCGGGAACCGAACAAGGTGGGAAGCAATCTGAGAATGCACCCCCTGGGTGGCATTCGTCTAATGAATGGGTCACCACCCAGGGCAGGCACGCACCGAGACTTCCCTTGGAATTTGTGGTTTTGACATCTCGTTGCGATGTGCGAACATTCTAAGACAACATTCTAATTGGAGTTTCGGATGGTCCCCGTTTGGGAGGTGAATGGATTCCCTTTGTCGTGGCACCTCCCGAAAGGGGAGCAGGCAGTTTTAGGCGAACACACAGAGCAAACTACAGGAGAAATATAGGGAAAATACTGAAAAGGGAGGGAGAACACATGCCAAAACAGTACACACAACAGGGAAATCAGGTCAAGGCACAGTTTAGTAGCAGTCCCGCTACAATAACTAAACTTGCTTCCTCCGAATATTCAATTTGTTGGAGATGTAAGAAAGATTTGGGTACTTATTCCTATATCTGGTGTGATTGCAAGAAAATTATATATTATATATGGCATAAAGTATTTGCAATAGTTTCAGATTTAACAAACACATTTTTTCCTCCCTACCCAGAGGTAGTGTTGCTATATGTAAATCTTCAAATCCTCCCCTTAGCAAAAAAAAAAAGCCTTGTGATTCAATATGGCTTGGTGGTTAAAATCTGTATCGCCAGCATATGGAAAAATTGCAGTGAATTAAAATGGGATATTGTGAAGAACCAGCTAGGATAAAAAAAGGTTATATTTCATGCAACAAATAAGTATTGCGAATATGCTCAGATTTGGAGCCTCTGGTGTCAAAAATTATCTCTCTACTGATAGTACGTATCATTGATTGTGCCAAAAACTAAGTTATTTTTAATGGATAGGGATGTGCATGGGCAAAAAATTTGGTTTGGTTCGGAAATTCGGGTAAGTAAAAAAAATTGTCTGCTTCGGCAATTCGGACCAATGGCATTTGGTTCGGCACTTCGGAACTTTGGCGCTTGGGAACTTCGGCACTTCGGACATTCATAAGCATCCAAATGTCCGAATGGCATGAAATTCCTACGAATGTACATTCAGAATGAAACGAATCGCACATGTCTGTGGCCATATAAATGCAAGTAAACACCCTGACAGCCTGATTTATATACTATCCCACCTCAATGACTCTGTGTGCCTTCATTCGCCAAGTGTCAGTGACAAAACCACTAATATTGTAAAGCGCTACAGAATCTGTTGGTGCTATATAAATGGCAATAATAATAATAATAATTGGCTGTCCTCTAACATCAATCACAAAAATGTGTTCATTTCATTGGACAGGGAATAGTGAAGGAATAGTGGAGTTTCGGAGCTTCGAAGCTTCGGTGCTTCTGAGCTTTGGCACTTCCGAACTACCGAACTTCGTCACTTTGGAACTTCAGCGCTCCGGGACTTCGGCACTTTGGACATTTGTAAGCATCTGAATGTCATGAAATTTGTATGAATATACATTTGGAACGAAACAAATCGCACACGGCTAGATCTGGATATTATTCTGTATAAAACTTGAAAAGTTAATAAAGTGTATATGGCGCTTCAAGTCATATTTTAGGAGATAAGTGAAAGGCTGATATAGTAAGGTGCTTCCCCAACACACAAAAATAAAAAAAATGCATAAATAAAAATATATACCAACTTGACAACATAAATATAAGCCCTTTTGTGGTGTGATAAAAAATCCATAGTAAACAAAATATAAAAAAATATACTTAATACTCCTCAACAGAATATATGAAGGTACAACATAAATAATATTCAGTACCTAAAGCTGAAGTAAACAAAACAACAACATAGTGTAGTCTGTAAAACACATTAAGAGAACACAGTTGGAATTCAACTCACATGATCATCCCACGCTTCATATAAAAGGTATTAGGGTGCCACTTAAGGCTACAGGATATCCTCCCAATAACAGGATGCAAGGCTCCAGAAGAATTAACATGACATACTTATTGTAATTTTTAAATAAAAAACAATATTTAAAAACAATAAAATCACTGGGTACTATAAGTACATATGATGAGCACACTATTATATATGCAGTCCATAAAATGTAGCACACCACAGTTAAGTAACCCAGCAGAAAGTGAAAATGAGAAAAGCAGCAAATGTTTTTCAGCTAATAGAGCCTTTTTCCAGAGCACTGGATAGTGTTTTAAACATTTTCTGGTTAATTCTTCTGAAGTCATGCATCCTGCTATTGGGAGGATATCCTGTATTTATAAGTGGCACCCTCAAACCTTTTAAATAGCGCCTGGGACAGTTTTTGATCATGTGAGTGGAATTCCACTTTTATTCTCTTATGTAATGTGCTACAGATTACACTAAGTTGTTGTTTTTTGTCTTCAATACAGGATACAAATAGCATTCTCAATTAAATAATAGATCAGCACAATCAACCTTTTCAATGCCAACTATCAGCAAGTAAATAATACATTAATTAGATTATAGAATTGTAATATACTTGCAAACAAGTTTTTAGTAGACCAACACCTTATGTCTTTCATTTATTGATGGTAGGAGTGTTTACGATTTATTTGACATATTCCAATAATTATTAAATGCTGTATTTACATGATGGAATATTTCAAGAATGGATGTATTTATTTATTTATTGAATTTTAATGCATAATTTCTCAAATGCATGCAATTAAAAGCGTATGCTTGCAGTGCTGCCTTAATTAGGTTGCTGAAACTAAAAGCATTTTTCCGAGTTCCAAAAATGTTTATACAGCTGTCACATTCACAAGAAAAAATTGAAAAACACATATAAAGCCTTTTTTACATGATATCTTGCCTAATGTTCCATTTATAACGTAGCTTCTAAATATAATACTTTTGTATTGTTATTCAATATCTCAATCCAAAACTGGTTACCAGAATACCGGAATTTTGAGACTATAATTTGTTCACATGACTTTTTGTATTTTTCTGACAAGAGGGTATTGTGATAGCCTGTCTGCTCCTATAACAAATGCTTCATGAGTTAATGCAGAACACTGACTGAGCTTTAACACTCCTCAACAGATTGACTTGAAGTTTTCAGTACAAGCTACATTAGCTTTATTGCTGGGGATCTCTTATTTCCTTATATTTGGTATAAAGCACAATTTCACAAGTGTACCTTTAGGAAAAATTATAGTTCCTTTCATGTTCAGTGGGTTTCATGCTTGAGTCTATTGCACTGGTAGGGAACCTGAAGCTCTCCTGCTGATTTACATAGAAACATAGAAACATAGAATGTGACGGCAGATAAGAACCCATTCGGTCCATCTAGTCTGCCCAATATGTCAAAATACTTTTAATTAGTCCCTGGCCTTATCTTAAGTCTAGGATAGCCTTATGCCTGTCCCACACATGCTTAAACTCCCTCACTGTGTTAACCTCCACCACTTCAGCTGGAAGGCTATTCCATGCATCCACTACCCTCTCAGTAAAGTAATACTTCCTGATATTATTTTTAAACTTTTGCCCCTCTAATTTAAGACTATGTCCTCTTGTTGTGGTAGTTCTCCTTCTTTGAAATATAGTCTCCTCCTTTACTGTGTTGATTCCCTTTATGAATTTAAATGTTTCTATCATATCCCCCATGTCTCGTCTTTCCTCCAAACTATACATGTTTAGTTCCTTTAACCTTTCCTGGCAAGTTTTATCCTGCAATCCATGAACCAGTTTAGTAGCCCTTCTCTGAACTCTCTCTAAAGAATCAATATCCTTCTGAAGATACGGTCTCCAGTACTGCGTACAATATTCCAAGTGAGGTCTCACCAGTGTTCTGTACAATGGCATGAGCACTCTTTCTACTGCTAATACCTCTCCCTATACAACCAAGCATTCTGCTAGCATTTCCATTGTCTTCCTACCTTTAAGTCATCTGAAATAATTACTCCTAAATCCCTTTCCTCAGATGTTGAGGTTAGTAGTGTATCAAATATCCTATACTCTGCCCTTGGGTTTTTATGTCTAAGGTGCATTATCCACATTAAATGTCAGTTGCCACCTCTGACTATTTTTCTAATTTTTCTAAATCATTTTCCTTTTGGCTTACCCTTCCTGGAACATCAACCCTGTTGCTAATTTTAGTATCATCAGCAAAAAGACATACCTTACCATCTAGACCTTCTGCAATATCACTAATAAAATATTAAAGAGAATGGGTCCAAGTACAGATCCCTAAGGTACCCCACTGGTAACTAGACTTTGCTTTGAATATACTCTGTTATCATCAAGACCTTCTGCAATATCAGTAATAAAAATATTAAAGAGAATGGGTCCAACTACAGATGCCTGCGGTACCCCACTGGTAACTAGACCTTGCTTCGAATATACTCTGTTATCATTGCTGCGATCCTTAGCATAAATGTAAAAAGTCAAAGGTTGCCCATCTATAATGTACAGAAGCATAATGCACATTTAGGATATTCCTTATTATATTATTATGTAAAATCTCCTTTGTTTTATTCAAAAAGATAAGTTGGTGCAACAGAAATTTGCTTCACATCCTAGTGTGAAGGTTTATTTATTTGTCTCATAACATAAGAAATACATTATAGTAAATAAGGCAAATTCTGGCATTCTACCCCATTAGCTCTTCCTGTATCCTATCACTGCCACCATCAATGCCACTAGTTCTCTTTTATAATCCGCAGGCAGCAATGGTGATGCTAACAGTTGGAAGGGGTGCGAGTTGAATCCTGATACATAGGCCAATCAATCATTCCGATACAGTGTAGCTATTCTAGGGGGCATCAATCTTGTAATCACATGCAATGATATGTTTGCATTGTGCCTAGTTTACTTGGGTATATGCTACAAAAGGATAGGTACCCAAGGATAAGGTATTTCGCAGATATCCACAGCAGCTACTCCTGTTGACCCCATCGACTATATTCATGTTCTGAATTGAGACAATCATATCCATTGTTATTGAGTTGTTCTATGTTTTTTGGGTTGCAATATGGTGAAATTATGGTTGAAGGGAAGGAGAGAACACAGAGAAATGGGATGAATGTGACTCGATGGAAGAAGAGAATGATGATTCATATGCTTGTTATAGTATGGGTTGTGGTCAGTTGCCGGAAAAGTACAAGGTTGAGAGAAGGAAGGTTTTCCTTTTGAATTTGTTGAAGTCAGCAGAACAGAGAGGTATTTATTTTTTTCTTTTGTTTAACTGGTGTATAATATAATAGGAAAATGTCAGTGAGAGGGAGGGCAATAGAGTGAAATAAGGTGGGGAGAAGGTTTATATTGCAGGAAATAGGTGTAGTGTAAAAAAAATATAAACATAGTTATACAAACATGAATACTGAAAATATTAATGCAGTGCAAATGCAGAGCAAGATCTTTACAGATGGGACATTACATGAAAATGAAATGCAATATAAAGCTGCATTTTCAATTAAGTCACCAGCTGTAGTTGAAATGTATACCCTGACTAATTTAAAAGTACATCACAGAAAAAACCAATCATGGCAGTTGTGGAAAAACAATATCAATACAGATCTAGTTTCTATAAGCCATGTGTCTTTCATACCTTATATTAGTAAAATAAATTTATGTAAATGTACCTTTCTAATTAAATACAAATTCTAGGCTTACATCTGCACTGTGACTGATCACACCTTAGGAGTACACGCTAATGTGTTATTTTTACATAATATTTTTTGCAAGCAATGTGTTCCTGTGCATATTTTTATTACTTCTATGTGTCGGCAAATATATTGTCTATTTTTATTTTTGCTGTTAATATTCAGATTGTAAAAAAAAAAGGAACAATCATTTTTGAAAATAATGTTTTACAACCAGATGATTTTTACAATTATTTTATTAAATGAGGATGGTTAGTACACACCTCTATATGTATTGGGGCAATTATAGACCACAATAGTGTATTTTGTTTTAATGCTTTTTTTCTTCAACAATACTTTTCTTTGAGATTGAAAATAAATGATATATTATTATTATTATTATTACTATTATTGGCATTTATATATCACCAACCAAAAAAGCATATGAGTCCAAAGATGGAGATCCCACCAATATATAAAATGATGATAGAACAACTTTATTAAAATATCCAACAATTAGAAAAATTAGAGTGAGAGACAATACATGGTGCATGATAGGGGGTAAACACTGCTTTTTTACACATATAAACCAACCATTTCACAGAAGGAGCAATTCACCAGGCTCTTAGACAGAGATATCCCCTGATGCCATAAAGAGCCAGACAAAAGGACTCACAAAAATGGATTTAAAAATTATTTGAAAAAACTACCACTAGAGACCGCTCTTCTGGTGATATACCAACTGGAAATGGTGGAGTGAAAAAAAAATATAAAATATAATCCGCTTGAGTGCAATGTATAACCACAATATTATTTAGAATAGCAGATTCTCCATTAAATAGATAGAAACCGGGTCCCAATAGACGTGGTGAATAGCAGCCAAGTGACAGGGAGTGACAGGGTGGGAAAGTAGCACAATTGGAAGGTGATATTGGAGTGTGTCCCTTTAAGAGAATGAGTGGTAAAAAAAAGTTACCCTGGGAGGCCCAAGGCTTTTCAGAAGAGATGGGTTTTGAGGGACTTCTTAAATTATTGAAGACTAGGGTGATTCTGATGGGAGTAGGCAAGCTGTTCTAAAGAAATGGAGCCACCCATTAGAAGTCCTGCAACCATGAGTTAGCAATAAGGGTACTTGCAGTGGGAAGGAGAAGTCACTGGCATAGAGAAGTGACCAAGAAGAAGTGTACCATCGAACAAGTGAAGAAATGTAGCTTGGGGGGCTTGGTTTAGAGCTCTATTGGTAAATGTTAGCATTCAGGATTTCTTTAGTCAGTAAAGCATAAAAACTGTATTCAGTATAATGTAGACTACAACCTTCATATTAAACCTTTACCATACATCCTGCACACTTATGTTAACATTTCCCCTTCCCCTTATTTTATGCACTGCAGTAACTTTGTAGGTCATATCCACAGTTGCATTCTTGCAGCTAGAGAGGGGGGAAGGAGGAGGGCTAAGCACACAC
This sequence comes from Pelobates fuscus, assembly GCF_036172605.1. Taxonomy (NCBI): domain Eukaryota; kingdom Metazoa; phylum Chordata; class Amphibia; order Anura; family Pelobatidae; genus Pelobates; species Pelobates fuscus. The sequence continues at coordinate 130,797,408 of NC_086318.1, read as the reverse complement.
AGAGTGCACTACAGGCATTATTTGCAGACTGAAATAACTCCATGAAACTCCTTTATCATTTAGATAGTTAGTTTCACTGTGCTTACAGTTTGTAGCCATTATGCAGAATTGCTCTATAGTAAACCTTGGAAATCATTACATCCTTGATTCAGAAGATAAATGCCAGGAGTCTTCTTTGGCAACATATATATGACTGTCCTCACACTGGTAGTTCAGGATGGTGAATGATGCCATCCCACAGATCAGAGTGACAATATATGTAATACAAAAGAAAAAAATTACCCAAGAATACTGCTAATGAGGGCCTGAAGACCAAGCTGGCTGGACTTGTTTCTCCCTAGCTCCTGCTGACCTGAGCTAAAATCAAGTGACTTCAAGCCGAAATCCCTGCTACTGGAGATTCTAAGGCCCAATTTGACTGCTAGGCAAGCCAAGTGCAAACTGTCCGGCCCGAACCAGACTTTCCTGCTGAGCAGCAACTGACAGATGACATGTTATCTTTCACCTACAATACAATATTTTCACCTAATATGTTCATGTCAGGATTACTGTTTGATCCAGCACGTAGAACTGTATAGCACGGATGACAAATAAGTAATGTATTACCGGTCCTTAGAATGGCCGGATTTAACGTACATAGAATAGTCAAAAATACTAGCCGAGATCAGGAAACACAGAAAGGGATGCAGCGATGAGGAAAGCCAGGAGTCAGGATACCAGAATTTAGAGAAGTCAATAAACAAAGCCAAAGTAAAAAAAAAACAGGTAGAAAACTAATAACAGGAACGCGCTCTCGGACAACCACAAGGGAAACAACGACAGGGCATTGAGCAGTATGAGAACTGGGCCTAAATACCCCTCCTTTAGTTCTGATAGGCTGTAACCGGCCTTTGACCCCAAAGTCAGTTACCAGGTTTAATTTGCATAATTGCTGCAGAGCATTAACCCTTCTGTGGATTAGGTTGCTGCTCGGCACAACCTTTTCTGTGTGGACAGTAAATGTCATTAACCACATTTCTATAAGCGGATGAATACGTGACAGTTCACTACCTTCTAGCTTTTCTAATCTGTCTCGTGTTATATTATTAGACATGTGCAATTTGTTTCGGTCCAAATATGTATTCGGATGAATTTCGGACAATTCGGACATTCGGGTACCGAATTGCCGAAGTGCCGAATTGCCGAGGTCCCGTAGTTCCAAAATTACCGAAGTTCCGAAGTGTTGAAGTTCCGAAGTTCCCGAAGTGTCAAAGTGCCGAAGTTCCGAAGCACAGTATTGCCTAAGTACTAATATACTTACCCAGTGAAAGAAGAAGAATGTTACATTGTAAATAATTGTAAATAAAAAGTATACAAACATAGCCAGGATTCAGCTGTAAGCATTTGCAACACTTACAACAATCAAGTAACACACATTCATATAAAATTTAAGTTACTTGGCCAGTCAATGTAATGACAGGAATGAATAAGTAGATAACTCCCTAATTCCCATGGCATTAGGGGGCTATCTACTAAAAGGTTGAAAGACCTAAATTGGTCTTTCAGCCAAATTTACTAATGCTAAGTAAAGATTACTTAGTATTAGTAAATTATGCCCCTACTTGCGATACCGCGAGTAGGGACATGTCTATTAAACAGTTATTTGACTCATAACTCTCTGATTGGTGGATTAAGTAACCAATCAGAGAGTTATGAGTCAAATTACACAGCGTGGGAAAATTCCAAAGAACTTTCCCACGCTGCGTAAAATGACACAGAGCACTCTGATTGGTGGATTTCAAACCAACCAATCAGAGTGCTGTGACAGGTAAATGTAGAGACTTACCTGTCAGTCTCTTCATTTACCTGTCAGAGCACTCTGATTGGATGGCTTAAACCCACCAATCAGAGTGCTCTGAGCCTAATTGCAGGGCGGGGCAAGGATTTATAAGCCTTCCCCCGCCCTGCAGAGCTCAGTCTGCGCGGAACCCTGCATGGGTGAAGATGGATTTTTTTTTTTTGCACTCTTTTTTTTGTTTTTTTTTTATAATTGCGTCGGTTATTATGTTTTTTTATTTGGCCTTTTTGGGGGCTGAAAAAAGAAGATTTTAGAAGAAAGAAAACATTGAATGGTAAGCTTTTTTTTTACAGTTACTTAGTTAAAGGCCCCCCCTCATTAGTTTTTAAGGTGAGGGAGTAGGTAGGGGGATAATTTTTATTGGGGGGGAGGGGGTGACTAGGGGTTTTGGGATCCCTAGTCACCTGGGGGGACATTTATTTTAGGGCCCCCAACCGCCGCTCAGGGGTGGGGGCCAGGGGGGGGACAATAGGTCCCCCCCATCATTTTACATTAGGGCCCCCACCCACCGCTATGGGGTGGGAGCCGGGGGGTGCTATTTTTTTAAAATTTACTAATACTAAGTAATTTCTGAAGTTGCTGAATTACCGAAGTGTCGAAGTGCCAAAGTGCCGAAGTTCCGAAGTTGCCGAAGTTCCGAAGTCTTGAAGTGCCGAATTGCCAAGGTCCCGAATAGCGAAAATCCCGAATTTCAGAATGCCGAAATTCGGAATCCCCATGCACATGCCTATATATTATATTAAGACTCGGATTGTTTCTGCCTAAAGCCATTATCTACTACCCAGTTGTAATACTGTTATTAGCATTGTCAGTTTGTACTATATGACTTTTTTTTTTACTTAACTCACTACTGACATGTTCTCTATTGTGTCCATGTTATACTATACTATAACTACTTAAGCTAACAAAATGTCATTGACCGAGCCTGCTTTCACTACTACTCATACTTGCAAACCTACTGACATCTTTTGAATGACCATGTTTATTATAACCATGCATGACCATGCATGACCATGTTTATTATACACAAATTGTGCAGTTTTATAGAATGTCATGATGTTGTACGCATTGCCTGAATTAGCTATCGTGGCTTTCCAGGCCTGTTGTAACTCCTCTGCACTGCAAAAAAAAAAAAAGAATAAAAAAAAAAAAAGAATACTGCTAATTATCACACGAAGGGTGCATAATTGCATAATTCATTGTTGCACAATAGAATATTGCCATTTAATGTAATTTGTGTAGTGCATATATGAATTGGCCACTTGGTTGCAAGGTCAGATGACAGACGGGATAATGTAAGTCTCATAGGAATGTGAAAGGGGTCAGATGATTTACCATATGGATGGATCCTTTGATTAATAATAGGCTGTGCATGGTGTGTGATTCTACACTGGAGATGCCTGGATATCTAGTTCCAAGCTCTGCAGGGTGTACGATTTTACACTTGAGATGCCTGAATGTCTAGTCCCGATGTAAACTAGCTTACTTCAGCCATTTGGCCTCTGCCTCTTAATTGACGAGTTAATTTCTTTGAAATGTTAATGATCATTAGCCTTGTGTTCAAGTATTATGTCCAAAAGAAACATTAATATGTACCCACAGAATAATAATTAAGCCTAATTTTTATTATTTTTAGAATGGGACAAGCACCAACTTCTAAACAGACCCAAACATAATTGCCATAACATAACCATATGGGAAGGGATTGGGATGTCCACTATACTGGTTCACAAGTAAGTGTGACATATCTATGGATTTTACAAAATGGTAACAAATTCATTGATGCAATTATTATTTCTGTGGCAAGTACATAAGAGGAGATAGAATCAAATGTTTCCATTTGGATTGATGTTGGTCTGGAACACAAGGGGGTGGTCACTTATAGTTACTATAGGTGCGCCTTATCTCCACTTCTAGGTGAGGCTTGGTAACCACAGGGTATATATCCAATGATACTGAGATGTGTATGTGGACTTGCTTGGGGGCCAGAATCTAAATCTAAGTGAGTCACAACCTTTCTTACCAGTGACCCCCTGGGGCAGAAGTTTTACTTTGAAAACCAGAGTAAGTGATTAGTATGTCTGTTATTTTATCCCTTTTGTTTTTATCTGTTGTTGGTGTAACTAATTTGTTTATCATCTATTTGTTGTATGCACTGTGACTATTTTTTTGCTCATAATAAATATTCCTTTATTAAGTTCTGCCTTTGTCTGGTAAATAATTACCTGAAGAGACTTATTAGTGTTTTGCAATTGCTTAAATATTGTGCTTAGTTATATTCGGTGTGTTTTTCTTATTAAGTTACCTGGGGGACCAAGGCACCCCATTTATAAATTGTCTTGGTGGTGGCAGCATTAAGATAGTAATATTTGTATTATTATGCTTCAGTGTGGGTGGTATTAAGGGGTTTTTTAGCATTATTTCTGGTCTAGTGCAGACAAATACTGAACTTTAACCCGTTCACCACCACAACTGCATCACGCATACTCTTGAAGTAGGATGTGTTCGTGACACTAATGTGCAGAAACCATGGCACTGCCAAAGTGGTCACAGCTGCACAAATAGTCAAAATGGTCCATGACTCCCTCAGTTACATAGCAAATGTTTTTTTTTATCTGTGTTCTTTCACAGCAACTTTTTGATCAAACACAGTCTTTAACAAACAAAGGCTCAACAAACAGTGTGTTTGAAATGCTGCTGTGAGAAGGCACAAATAAAGCATTTTATGTACACAATTGCAATAGTGCGGGACCATTTATCTCTAATATGGAGGAACAGGAAGTGAAACACGAGATGTAAAAGTTGGGGGAGTGGAGATACATTGGGGTAGTAGAGGCAGGGCCGGACTGGCCCACTGGGATACCGGGAAATTTCCCGGTGGGCCGTGGCACCTGGGGGCTGCAGAGCTATGTGCCACCGGGTGGCCGGTCCAGTGGCACACTCAGAGGGGGCCGGCCGCTTTCCACGCTGGTGCCGTCGGGCCGGGTGGCAGCCTCGCCGGTCCGGCGGCACTTCTAATGCTGAGGACAGAGGACCATGAAGGAGGAGGGAGGAGCATGTCTCTGTACCATGCTCCCTCGCGGTTCCTGTGCTGGGAATTGTGGGAACCGCGAGGGAGCATGGTACAGAGACATGCTCCTCCCTCCTCCTTCATGCTCCTCTGTCTTCAGCATTAGAAGTGCCGCCGGACCGGCGAGGCTGCCACCCGGCCCGACGGCACCAGCGTGGAAAGCGGCCGGCCCCCTCTGACTACTCTCAGGTAAATGGAGGGGCTGGGGCACAAGGGGGGGGGGTAATATTGGGGCACAAGGGGGGTAATATAGGGGCACAAGGGGGTAATATTGGGGCACAAGGGGGGTAATATAGGGGCACAAGGGGGGGGTAATATAGGGGCACAAGGGGGGGTGTAGTATAGAGACACAAGGGGGGGTGTAGTATAGGGGGGGTAATATTGGGGCACAAGGGGGGGTAATATAGGGGCACAAGGGGGGTAATATTGGGGCACAAGGGGGGGTAATATAGGGGCACAAGGGGGGGCAATATAGGGGCACAAGGGGGGGTAATATAGGGGCACAAGGGGGGGTGTAGTATAGAGACACAAGGGGGTATAGTATAGAGGGGGTAATATTGGGGCACAAGGGGGGTAATATTGGGGCACAAGGGGGGGTAATATTGGGGCACAAGGGGGGTAATATTGGGGCACAAGGGGGGGTAATATAGGGGCACAAGGGGGGTAATATTGGGGCACAAGGGGGGTAATATAGGGGCACAAGGGGGGGTAATATAGGGGCACAAGGGGGGTGTAATATAGAGACACAAGGGGGGTGTAGTATAGAGACACAAGGGGGGTGTAGTATAGAGACACAAGGGGGGTGTAATATAGAGACACAAGGGGGGTGTAATATAGAGACACAAGGTGGGTGTAATATAGAGACACAAGGGGGGTGTAATATAGAGACACAAGGGGGTGTAATATAGAGACACAAGGGGGGTGCAATATAGAGACACAAGGAGGGGTAATATAGAGACACAAGGGTTGTACTATAGCGACACAAGGGGAGGGGGGGAAATAAAACAGAGATAGGGAAGAAAGAGACAGTGGGAGAATAGAGAGAGACACAAGGGGAGAAAGAGATGTTAGAGAGGGAGAGAGAGACAGGGAAAAGGGGGAAAAAGAAACAGAGGGGAAGAGAGATACACAAGGGGAGGGGCGAAAGAGGCAGAGGGGGAAGAGAGTGACTGGGAAGGAGAGGGGAGACATGGACACAGAGGAGCAGTGAGGGGGAGAAAGAAACATAGATGTGTGTGTGTGATCCAGGGGGGGCAACGGGCAATTTCCCCCCCAGGCTGGCACTGTCCAAGCACCATGTGCCTTCACGGACCGGAGGGGAGATCAGAGGTCTCCCTCCCTGTTCTGGAGGCACCATGCAGGCAGCCGGCAAGGGAGGGAGGAAGAGAGGACCCGGGAGCTCAGCCTGCAGAGTACAGAGCGTTGCCGCGGTTACAGTGGCAACGCTCCAGCTCTCGCGAGAGTGAACTCTAGCGCTGGAGCAACGGGCTAGAGTTCACTCTCACCACTGCGACCTCTAGCCCCATACACACACCTAGACCCCCCCATACACACATTGCCCCCCACACACACACAGGCACCCAAACACACATTGCCCCACACACCCTACACACTGAACCTTTCACACAAACTGCACCCCGCACACATTGCACCACTGCTCCTATACCCTACTACAGCCCCATATCCCAGCAGACCCCAGGTAAGTTGTCAAACTGTTCTTAAACGGTTTGACTCCTTACTCTGGGAGCGGGTCCCGGCACTCCTGGCACCATAACCACTACACAGAGCAGTAGTGGTTATTGTGCATGGATTATTTCTTTAAATCTATAAGTGCCCCTCCCGAGATCAGGCTCTGGATCCGCCACTGGTGTGGGTGTATATATATATATATATATATATATCATGTATATTAATGTGTGTATTAGTTTTATATATATATATATATATATATATATATATATATATAATTATGCCTATTATATTTACACATATATTAATGTACATATATATATATATATATATATATATATATATATACGTAATACACAGAGAAATGTAATTGATATGTACCATATGTAATGAGCAGATATTGGCCCAGTCTTGTTGCTAGGTGCATACTCCAGCACAATAACATATATAAAGTGAAGAGCGCACCCACAGGACTTCAAACTAAACAAGATACTGTCATTTTTTACAGTTGTGCCCTACATACATTCACCATTTCAGTCCCATGACCAAGCTTTCCTTAATATGTCAAGGTAGTTGGACTGAAACATTGGTTATATGCAAAGGCACGTCTGCTTAAAAAAAATCTGCACTCTTGGTTTTTTTGAAGCCTATATGTGCTTTTTTTTTTTACGTTGGAGTAATAATTTTTAATCTTAAATTATCTTTTCTAACGCTGTATTTGCACATTATGCTGGCGTGACGCATTATGGGGCTGGTAAATAATTTTTTTCCAGGGCTGCTTTTAATTCCCAGTCCGGCCCTGAGTAGAGGCAGATGATATTGAAATACACATTATGAATAAAGATGAATAGACACACTGGAGGAAGGAGTGTAATAAATGCGATGTAAAGGGCCTACAAAGTAATTTGTAACAAAGACAGATTTGCAGAAAAATAGGATGGAAGTGGCAAAAAAGTATGAATAATAGTTTATGGACCAGGTTATGTGGCTCCAAACGTTTTGATGGCAGCTTTTATGGGAGTGACAGCTAATCAGCTATGGAAGCTAAGGAAGAATGTAAGGCATATTTCCAGGTGTTAGGAGTTATGAACCTGAGGCAAATGCGAAATTCTTACTTTTTCAATCAATGCAACAAACTACATAAGATTTTTCCTTTCTCAGGAACATCCCAAGGCTCTATTCCCTTTCTATTTTGTCCACAATCATATTCTATAATCTATTTGCTATTTTGTAACTAATTGTAAGATTGCACTTTTCTCAGCATTAGTAGGTAGGTAGGTATTATGTATTAGTAAGTAAAGTTGTTAATTAATAGGCATGTCAGTGATGTCATGGGTTTCACTGGTGATGTGCAGAGAAATAAAACGTAAAATCCCCAAAAAGTGGGCATATTAGCTGACCAGCTCCACTCATGGAAGACTATTCATTTGGCATAATTGCTGCGCTTATTAGAGCTCACTTATCTTACTTTTCTGAGGTTTATTTTACAGGTGATAACGGGAAGTGCCAATATATAAATCATATAACTAAGATAATCTACATATTAGCCTCATGTCTAACTAAAACTTGTTTTTATAATTATCCACTATACAACATACAAGTCATACAAGTAAAATACATACAAGTCATCAAGACAGTTGTATCATATGGAAATATAAAGTCAAATCGGTAATTTCAGGTTGAAAGGACTGGAGCAAATATATGAATTACACATGTTCAACTTAATATCACTCTAAAACAGCATGCATAAGCTAATCCAGACAAACAAACAGTCCTGACATTTGTCAGACAGAACATCTGAAGTAGAAATTGTAGCTGCAGACCAAATATCATTGCTACACCTTTTTCTTATTTTAATATAGTCTGATGAAATGTTAAATTACTGGATGAAAGTACTTGCTTTGCTAATTTTGTTCAAGCAAAATATCTTCCTCTCTCGCTGCACTATGAATGCCCATGAGGTTTCCAATCTGTATTGTATATTCAGTGACAATAATAATGCGTAATTGGGCTCATGGTACCTCTTGATACATTTGGGAAGGAGATAAGAACTGACTCCACAAACGTGTAAGGTGCTTTACCTCTCACATAATGTAAAAATTATTCTCCTTCAAGAACAACTTGGAATTTAATGAAAAAACTAAAGGTAAGCTATGGGACACAAGGTGATTTAGGCATTCTGAACATGCTATCGAATTGTATTAATGTAGTCAGTGTTTTTACTAACAATATGGTATCTTAACAGTAGCATTAAATAAAATTCGAATTACTTTTTATTGGAAGTTTTCTGCTGATGGCAACATGAAATCTATGTGTATGAGTAGTTTCAAGATGTTTTACATTTCCATATATGAGACTAAAGAAAAAACAATTTACTTTAGCTGTTTTCATTGTGAAGACAAAATAACCATTTGTTATGGATATTTAATTGGTAAAGCAGCATTTTTAGAGCACAGACTAAATGATATGTAAGTAATAAACATTCTATAACAACAGTTTTGACTAAAAAAAGTAGTATAAGACAGAAGAATTTTAAAATGTTACGCAAAGGTACAATTAGGATTTGGTTTCTCAGGGAAAAGAGTTTGAGGTTTAACAATGCAGAACGTTCAAATTATGTGGTTCTGCAGAGCAGAAGTTTCAGATAAACAAAACAACTATGACAACCAATGAAATCATATTGCTCTATTCTAAGACTGAAAATTATCCTAAGAGTAATCAATCAAATTCTCAACCATAATCAACCCACAAGCAGCATTAATTATTCGAGTTAGGTAGTCTTTTTTATGAAATTTTGGTTCACATACATATATGAGTATAACAACATTGCAGTATGGGTTTTCCAAGTAATGACACTTTTTCCCCCCATTATTACATCAAACGTACCTGGTGTTCATGTTGCTTTGACCAGTTCCCTAGTACAGATGTCATCATTGTGCTGTGAGGTTTTACATTTCAAATAGGAATAATGGGGGGGAGGGGGTAGAGGTTTGGGAGGGGACCAGGGGGAGGGGGTTGAGAGGTTTACATATTCAGACACTTATGCATGTGCTGCTGGGGTGCATGAGATAATACATTTCCTAAACATGTATTTGCCATTGTGGCATGAGTCAATGAGTTGGTAGAGCTCCTATCTGGGCTGTCAGGCCCCACCACGGGTGCGGTGGTGTTCTGGGGGCATACATGATAAAACATCAGTACATCATCAACACACTACAATCTATCCAACATTGTACAGTGGGTTCTCTCTATGAGCGCGGCTGTCGACACTTCTGAGGGTGTGTGGTCATGGAGTCATGGAATCATAGCCTTGGTGACCTCATTCCATCTATTCCAGACTATCAACCAAATTTTGTTCTGTTGGTTGGCCGCTAGTCTCGCTGCACATTCCAAAATTTTGTTTTGGTCCACTAGATGGATACAGTCTTGTATGGTCAGGGGGTCTGTAGATCTCCACTTTCTACTAATGAGCCTCAGTTCTGCTATGTTAATTTGGTAGGTAAGGTAAGCCACCGCTGTCGTGAGCTCTCAAGGATATTTTTGTAATAGGACATTTTCTGGAGTGTATGGAATGGTCAACCCTGTCAGGGAAGTTATAAGTCGTGCAACGTTTTGCCAGTATTTTGAGAGTCGTGGGCAAGCCCACCAAATGTGGAGCATATCCCCAATTCCTACTTGACACCTCCAGCATTTGTTAGACACACTGGGGGTCATGCAGTGTAGCCGCGTTGGCACTAGGTAGCATCTGTATATTATTTTCTTAAACAGCTCAATGTGGGTTGAGCAGAGGGTTAGTTTTTTTTGTGTGTGGTGAACAATTTTTTCCAAGCCTTCTCGGGTAGAGTGAGGTGTAGCTCACATTCCCAGGCTCGAAAGAAAGGTAATTGTTTGATGTTCAGGCCTTTGTTTAGGCTGGTGTACAGTAAAGAGATAGTTTTCCGTGTCGGTAATTGTGTTGTTAGGACCCGTTCGAAGGTTGTCAGCCGCTGCTCATGTACATTTTTTTTGCAGGTATATAGTGTTTGTGTTAGTTAGTCTTTACTATGACTATGATTGTCCAACAGTGGTAAGGGTGGTGGAAGGGGCAGGTAGTTCCAGAATTATAGTCTTTCCATCTTTTCAACCAAAACTAAGTTTGGCAGTTGATGCAGTGCTACTTAAGAATAAAATATGTCCCATACTCAAGGACAGAATCTGTTTTTTTCGAACAAGGATTCTCTTGCTTTTCAAGGTCAAGCATATATCAATCATAAGTGGGCTTCCCCACTATAACACCACAATAAAGAAGTGCTCTCCCCTAGTAAAGTACATTTGCTACTACGGGATATGAGACGTGAAAAAGTGGACATAGCACGTGTCCAAGAAACTCATTTCAAGAACACCTATACTCCTGTCATCTTCACCAAACATTTTCCTACTCAATACCAAGCCCTTTTGGAAATGAAAACCAAAGGGGTATCGATTTTTATTCACAGATATGTACCCTTCACTTGTCAGCACCTAATTACTGATCTCCAGGGCAGGTTCCTAATTTTATGAGGTTTGTTTAATTATTCACAGTATACCCATGTCTATACTTATTTCTCTAATAGGGACTATAGAAACTTTCTACACTCCTTCCTCTTCAAGATAAATGTCAAACAGGGACAGCTTATCCTCTGTGGTGAATTCAATGTCATACACCTGACACCACAGCACAACCTAGAGGAAGAAGGTAGCACCAAATACACAAAACATGTCATATCCTGACCAGACTACGTAATCAACACAACCTTTATGATGGATGGAGGACTCTCCACCCTATGGAAAGAAATTACACCTTCCTCTCCCGAGTCCATAATACATATATGCGCATAGATTACCTGCCCAAATGTCAGGTTGTGAAATTGAAGATATTACGTGGTTTGCCAATGGCCCAGTGTTCTTAGATTTACATTTACATGATTCACTCCAATTTCCAGGGATGGGACAATGGAGTTTAAATGAGTCTCTCATAGATGACAGCTTCGCAAAAACATATTGCGGGCTTTGGAAGAATACTTCCAACTGAACTCTAGTGACGACTCAACCAACTTTACTGTATGGTCAGCCCATAAAGCAGTGATTAGGGGTCTTTTCATTCAGCATTATGCATGCATCAAGTAAACAAAGCAGACAGCCCTAATCGATTACCACAAAAATATAGCATTGTGTCGAACCAAAACAAATTGACACTCTCTTTCCTGAACTGGCTACCAAACTGAACTTATTGTATAAACATCTCACGGAGTTGAATTCCACTAAAGTTGGCTTTCAAATTAATAAACTCAAAGCCACAGTATACCACACTAGCAAAAAGCAAATAAACAACTAGCATTGAGGCTTAGAAATAAGCTGGCCTCGTCCAAAATAGGCTACCTGCTAAGCCCCAATATTGCTGTAAGAAAGTCTGAGATCTATCAGCTGATCATCTGCACTAAACAAAGCCTGATTTCAGAATTATCAAGCCCCAATATTGCTGTAAGAAAGTCTGAGATCCATCAGCTGATCCTCTGCACTAAACAAAGTTAGCCTTCTGGAAGACCACACTAAGACTCTATCCTGCACAGCATCATTTATATTTAATTTAACCACCCTGTACATGTATCTTATTTTATATATCCTGTGTGCATTGTATATTTTTATGCCTTTATATCTTGCCTGTCTTGCTAAAATGTATAAAACAATTACATACAGGCCTCTGATTTCTGACTGACCTCTGACCCCTCCCTTCTTTTATTGATAAGTTTGTTTTTATTTGAATAACTATCCCTTTATCTCTGTGCGTAGATACATATCCCCCTCCCTCACCTTTATTGCAAGCCTATCTGACCCTCACATATCTTTATCCAACAGCCTGATTTCAGAATTATCAGAATTATCAAGCCCTCCCCTCCCCTCAGCACCTTACCCCATGCTCATTATTACATTTATAGATTGTCTGTCACACCCACATTTTAGATAAGTAAAAATAACAGGTGTACACACTGCTTCTTATTAGTACAGTTCTGCACTTTCTTAACCCATATAATATTTACCCTACCTTCACCTGCTCTTGATATTCCAATTATTTCACATGTACTTTTTCCCAGTTTAGCAATGATCTGTCTTCTCCTCCTCTTTATTTCCTCCTTCTCCCTCAGTATAAAAATCTCTCCTTACACCCACTTCACTCATCCCCCATACACATTTGCATATGCCCCTCCTTGTTACACTCCCCCCTTCTCTAATCTCATGCATGCCATTCATTTTTTTTACTCTCTCACTTCTACCCACAATCAATCTCATCCTAGACCCCATGCATACAAAACCCAATCACACCTCCTGTCACTTTCACAGTACAAATCAATCAAATAGAGGCTGAGCAAAATTTTGCTATGTGCACAAACAAAGTGCTACCAAAATTTATTGGAGGACAGCATAATAAACAAACGTTTCGGGTACAACCCTTTTTCAATGCACCCTGTCCCTCCTGTCTCTTTCTCTCCCCCTGCTTCTAGCAGCTGGTGATGTCTCTCCCAATCCAGGGTCCTTCACCTTTTCTACAAACACTAAGAAAACCAGAAACCCCAGAAACCTCATCACAATACCTTGCCCTTTACCCTCACTTACCAACATTCAGTGTGCACTTGAGTCTGCCCACTCCATCTGCAGTAATTTAAAATCAACAGCAATACACGACTTTTTCATCTCAAACTCACTCACACTACTTGCATTTACAGAGACCTGGCTGTCCCCCTCTGATAGCACTACACCTGCCTTTATGTTTTGGTTGACTACTATTCTCTCACACTCCCAGACTCAACTCTAAAGGAGGTGTTGTAGGCATCCTTCTCTCCCCTCAATGTACCTTTCAACCAATCATAACTCCCCCTGCCCTATCCTTTTCTTCTTTTGAAGTTCAAACTGTCCCCCTATTTAAACCCACTCCTTTAAGAATTGCTATCATCTACCGCCCCCTCATCCTAGGCTATTTTTGAGCACTTTTCTTCCTGGCTTCACCACTTCCTCTCATCTAGCACTCCTTCCCTTATACTTGGGGATTTCAATATACCAATCAACAACCCCAATTGCACTGATGCCTCTCATATGTAACCTCCTCCTTTGGCCTTACGCAATGGTCCAATTTAGCAACCCATACAGCAGGAAACACGCTTGATCTCGACTTCACCAATCTCTGTACTGCCTCTAATCCCTCCAATATTCATTTTCCTCTATCTGACTACCATCTGCTTTTGACATCGGCATACCTAAGACCCAATTGACACTACCGTCTGAACATCAATCTCACAGAAACCTCCAATGTCTTGATCTAGAGCATTTCTCCACTAATCTCCAAATTCCTTTTACCTATCTCAAGCCTCATCTGTCCTGGTTCTGCAACCTCCCTCTACAATTCCCCCCTCTTCTCTGAACTAGACATCATGGCACCTCCTACATTTAAACGCAACAAGCGCCCCCCAACAACAACCTTGGCACACCAAGCTGACTCGATATCTCAAATTTTTTTCCAGAACTGCTGAATGCTGTTGTAGAAAGTCTCACTGTGCGTCTGACTTTTTCCACTATAAATTTATGCTGAGCTCATACAGCTTGGCTCTTTCCTCTGCAAAAGTGAATTACTTTAATACCCTCATAACCACACTCTCCCCTGAACCCAAACGACTATTTCACACATTTAACTCTCTTCTTCGCCCTATTGTTCCTCCTCCACCTACTAACTTGACCACCTCAGACTTTGCAACTCACTTCACTGACAAGATCTCTACAATCAAGGAAGAGATCTATCATCTTTCTTCTTTCTTCTTCCCCTTACAACACTTCCCCTAACCTCACTCCCTCTGCTGTTCTATGTCTATGTTCTATGCTGTTCTAACATTTGAGGTGTCACACTGCAAGGTGGAGGGATCAAAATCAGTGCAGATGACAGTCTATTATATATCACGTGGAAATCCACTTTAGCCCCGCAGATGCTGAACCTAATAGCCGCACTGGATACACAGCGTGTCTATCAGAGGAACTACACCTTCCTCTTTCCATCTTCCAGGACCATTCAAAGGGCTTGGAGGGAATGGGAGAGACAGAGGTCGATACAAGCACATAGAAAACATTGTAGGTTATGAAGGCAGGGGGGGAAAGTGGTGAGGTGCCACTGCCGATATCTATCCAAAATGCAAAAGAACTGCTAGATAGGAAGCAAAATTGAAAATCTGCTGTTAGTTTCAAATTACTATGTATTATGTCTTAACAAGAGTACCTGAATATATGCCATGTACTGTATTGTGCCGCCTTTGACCTCCCCCCTTTTTTTTGTACACCTTAAATATTTTAAAACCAATAAACTTTCAAATAGAAGAAATAAATAAAGAAGTGCTCTGGCCAGTGTCTTACTTAAAGAGACACTGTAGGCACCCAGACCACTTCAGCTAATTAAAGACAGCCACTAGAGGGGTTCCGGAATCGTAAAAGACTTCATGGTTCTGCATGAAGACCTCCTGCCTCAGATTTTCCCCCATAGGAAAGCATTGATTCAATGCTTTGCTTTGGGGAGGTCTAACACAAGTACCACATTTGTCATGCATTAGACCATACTCTTTGCGGGATGGAGGTGGGGGCGGAGCTTCAACCCAGGACTGAGGGACAACAGCGCTAGGATAAGGTAAATAAATTAAGGGTTTTCAACCCTTTATTTACCAGGTAGGAGGGGGCGCGAGGGAGGGGAAAGGCAGAGGAAGCGGTAGTGCCAGGAATGCAGCTTTGTATTTCTGGCACTACAGTATCCCTTTAATATAAAGAGTAAAGATTTTTTTGGTCTCTCCTCATTATACTAGTGATGCCCATTGGGGAGAAAATGTGGCAAATGTCACTGTCTCATCTTCTGTATTTCGCTGATGTTGTTGACCTATAGCAAAGGAGTTGCAACACCAGTCATCACATATAATAAGTGTGTTTGGCAGACAATAGGTGTGTTGCAGCAAATATATAATTGAATAAAGCTAACATTTAATCCTAAACATATGCGTGTTTCTGTGGCTAATTTACACTGTTATATTTTGCTGTATTTCTGTTACTGCTTTCTAACCATTTTAGTTTATATCAGTAAAGGTTAACCCTTTTCACTCAATTGAATCCTGCTGAAGTTAAGCATAACAAGGAGGTTATGGGGCCAGCACACAGTGAAATAAAAACACTTTAGAAGAAAGCTAGTAAACAGAAGTGTTGAACTCCATTTAAGGTGATTTCTGATAGGGGCAATGCAAAGACCACTCATGACAATACAATAGAGTGTAACAGCAATAACAGACAGGAAAAAAACTGAAATAACCGTGGAATTAAACAGTATCTTTTATAAAATTATAAGAAGCAAGTCTGGAAAAAGATTAGTAAATAAAGAAATGTTCAAGCAATGTTAGACTGAGGGAAAACTGTGGTACTTTAGAAGATGTGAAGGATAATTATGGAAACACATTTTTTCAGTTGAAGTTTTTACATTTATTTCTACAAAGTCATATTGTGCCTTCATAAGTTCCCTTTAAGCAAGATCTGAATCAGAACTTACACTAGACAAATTAATTTTATGACTAGAACAGAAGAAAACATTATTAAGGGAATGAGAGTACAGAGACAAGCCCAGTCACAAAGCAAAGAAAGAAATGAAGCTTGATTTATTTTTGCACATTTTGGCCAGATGGCCCTTTGAAATTATATTTTTATAAGGCAGAACAAAGATAAGGCCACAGACATACTGAGTACCGCAGACAGCAACTAGCCAAACTGGAGAAGTATGAGTATGTTGCACGGTTGCCTGGAAGAAAAGGCAACAGATGGAGAGAGACAACAACTGAAGTGAAAAAAATTCATTCATGAAGGTGAAGACACACATTTAAGTAAAATGAGACTGTCTTTTTCTCAACAGGCTGCTATAGCTCCTACACAAATCCAAACCTTGTGTGGGTTTCTTAGACTTCCTTGAGGAAGTAGGCGTGTGGGCAGGGCATTGACTGTGCCCAGCAACATAGACATAGTTTGTTAGTATTTATACACGGACACATACATAGATACAGATTTATGTATCTATTTAGTGTATTTTTAGTAAAACACAATCTGCCTTACACATGCAAAATTACAACTCTCCAGAAACCTTTTATAATCTAAATACCATATACAAATAATAAATAAAATGTGTGTTTACATATTTCTACGAATAAACTCTGAAATAATGGTTTTCACTGACCAGTTACCTTGGTTGATATATGACTATATTCCCCATATTATTAACAGGATTATTAACACAGAGGTATTCACCAAATTGAGGAATCAAAGTGAATTTCGAATTTAAGGCCAGATAAGGAAGCTATGCTTCCTGGTCAGCTATTGTTGCCTTAAATTTGAAATTCACATTGAATTCACCTTGAATTTCCACTTTGGTGAATAACCCTGTACATTTTTAAATTGTGGTAAAAGAGTGAATGAAAAAACATATCTGAACATTTTTGCTACAAAAGACAAGCTTTTGTTATTTTTAATATTTATCTATTTCAATTTAGCTCTTTTTATACACCAGTTTCCTGTTTATTAGATAACTCCCTAGAAGACCCACTAATTGCTCATCAGAAGAACACATTGCATAATACACACAGTAAACATTCTGGCACACAGAAGGTCAATCCTAGAAATAGTCTTCCTTGAAAATTCTATCTGCAATGGATGTTACAAGTCCTTTGAGCGTTTAAAGCATAACCTTCACTAGGATATCCATAACTGTACAGCAGAGAAAAATAAATATGTGGTTTGGTCCAGTTAACATTTACAATTGGAATTGCTTTTCAGGGTAAAATCTAATGTATTTTATTGTGAATATTGACCTTTAGTTGAATGTGGATATAACTGGTAGACATACTTTCAAACGATAGCAGGATAGAGATAATTACAGCTGCCAACTATAATTGGCATGGCCATTTTATATTGTGCTTCAACAGTCAATGGAATAAAGACAAGGAAGCATTTTCGGTAAATAAAGGTGAAAAGACAAACTGTGATATTAAATGTCCTTCTCTCTAAAATTGGTAATAATCCACGCCTTACTGGAGTCTTTAATAAAAAAGTACCGTATTAATTGCTAATGGATAAAATAGTTTTTTGTTTGAATAGATTGCTGCTTCTCTACCAATATCTGGAAACATTAAAGCAATTATTCTTCCCGTTATTAATTCATTCAGTTTGAACAGAAGGGAAAAATACTAATAAAATATACTGTAGGTGTAAAAATAGGAGTACCATAGATGTGGACAAATATCCTGCTCACGGGTATTTGTAAAGAAGCTGGTATATGTGGGAGTGCAGATTTCCAAAATGCAAACAAAATGTGAAATTAAATCTTATTGTAATGCCATAGTAAATACTAATACTAATAAAACAAACATCTGTGTTTCAAGGGTTAAACACGATAAAAAAATAACTATACATATATTTAGTAATCTTGGGCCCCCGTGACATGAGTCTAACAAGACATTTGCTAAAGTTGTGGGGGCATCCATTGGGCATTGTTAGCCTCATGATAGATACAGCCTTATATATCAGGTCAGAGCTGAAACATTAACCTGCATATGCATATTTTGGATTAATACACTTTATTCTGCATTTTAAAATCCAACAAGTGCACATTTATTTGGCCGATATGTTTTGACAGGAGTATGGCAATTATAGAGGATGCATCAGCATAATCCTGGGGATTATTTATTGATTTAAAAAAAAAAAAAAAAACATAATAATTAAATCAAGCCATGGTTCTTATTTACTGTTTTACATAAAGATAAATGCATGTTTTTTTGAACAAAAATTGAATAAAATAAACAGTGCACAAAATGGTCAACAAACCATTTTTTGTGTTTGATTTTGATGTATGTTATTATTGACCTGTTGGAACATTTAACCATAACCTATTTTAAGATTAATTTAATATCTGTTGATATTTGATAGAGTCCATGATATCATGTATTCTAACAAAATATCAAGGTCCTTTTGCAGAAAATCAGCCCCAAAACATAAAAGAACCACCACTATATTTAACATTGTGCATGATGTACTTTTACATACGGCTGTGTGTGCCAAACCCACCTCTGCTTTTTATTGTCAAAAAGCTCTATTTTGCTTTCATCTGACCATAAAATCTAATCACATTTAAAGTTCCAGTGGTGTCTATCAATTTGATGATGTCTGAGTTTGGTTTTAGATAAGAGTAGAGGCTTTTTTGCTTAAAATCCTTCCAAACAACTTGTGGTGATATAGGTGATGTCAGATAGGAGACTTTCTGACCTCAAGACACAACTAACTTCTGCAAATTGTCATCTGCGATCCTTGAGTGATCCTCTTCACAGTGCGTTGAGACAATATAAGCACACATCTTCTTCCAGGTTGATTCATAATATTTATAGTTGATTGGAACGTCTTAATTATTGCCCTTATGGTGGAAATGCGTGTTTCCAATGCTTTTGCTATTTTCTTATAGCCACTTTCCATTTTGTGAAGCTTAACAACATTTTCTTGCTCATCACCACTATATTCCTTGGTTTTACCTATTTATGAATGACTAGGGACATATGGCCTATGTGTTATCTCAGATTTATACCCCTGTAAAACAAGAAGTCATGGTTGAACAGTTTTCTGTTCCTAGTCACCAAGGTGTGCTAAAAATGTGAATTATCAATGGGAATATACTTAAAATATATTTTCTCATATAAATTCATAGGGGTGCCAATAATTGTGCCACACATATATTTCACAAAGATTTTTTTTGATAATCCTGTTTTATGTTTACAATTGTTTGATATCCATAAGAGCAGATCATTTTGTGTATTTTTGAACAAACGATCAAAAGGTTAAACAGCAAAGACAATTTTCTTTGCTCATATTTACCAAGGGTCCGAATATCAGAAGAGGATATTGTAGATAAATACAATATTTGACCCCCCCAACTTAAAATTTTGAGACCTAGAGATTTATTCACCAAACCCCAAATTACAAAATAAAAAAAAATTAGGCAAAAATAACTGATCTGGAAAAATGATCCAATATCACCTTTCATTACATTTTAGGGAATTGACAAAGAAATACAATGCCCATTTTATTCCAAATAGTTGATATTTAAAACGCAGAGTTTTAAAGAAGTGCAATTACTTAGTAAGATATTCATAAGCCATGCTTTAGTCTAGAAACCCATTTTTTTACATTTTTTTAAGTATGTTCTATGATCTTGCTAAGCCATCACTTTTCAGCCTCTAATATCCACTGAAATAAAACCTAAGAGGGAAGGATCACTGTTATGTTTTTCAAAAAAGTGTGCAGATACACTATGTTTAGTGTACCCTCTCTGGTTGTTTCCCATATGTTCCAACACGCGGGTCTTCAAACTCCTAGTAGTCATCCCCATGCATTGGAGCCCACAGGGACACCAGAGAAGGTACACGACATTATTAGAATGACATGCTAGGGTGCTCTTTATATTAAAAGTTTCTCCTGCGACATATGACTTAAACATAGTGCGTGTTTCTTTTCTACCACTAGTTCTCTTTGAAACTGAACACATTTTACAATAATAAAAAACATTTTTTTGTTTTAAAAAGTTCTTATCATTATTCATCTTTTCTTGTTTAATAAAACTGTTAACTAAGTTGTCCTTCAAACGTTTCGCACCTCTAAAAATTACATTGGGTTTATCAGCAATTATCCTATTTAGATTACTGTCATTTTTGTAAAATGTGCAGGTATTTATTGAAAATATATTTTCTTTGTTTAGAATTTTGGTTAAAATCTAAAATTATGGAGATATTTGAGTCGTTTTTAGGATGCCACTTCTTAGGTTTAACCCTATATTCTAAGATGTCATTCCTATTCATAGGTTTGGCTTCTAGTAGTTGTTCCTCTAAAATTTTAAGATCATACTTTTTTCTTTAAATCAAATTGGTCTGAATCACTACAATTTCTTAAAACTCAAATAAATTGCTCTTTAGGAGTATTTTGTAACCATGGTTTATTATTATTATTATTATTATTGCCATTTATATAGCGCCAACAGATTCCGTAGCGCTTTAAAATATTATGAGAGGGGGGATGTAACTATAAATAGGACAATTACAAGAAAACTTACAGGAACAATAGGTTGAAGAGGACCCTGCTCAAACGAGCTTACAGTCTATAGGAGGTGGGGTATCAGACACGTTAGGACAGGAAATATCAATTAAATAGGGTAGGAGTGAAGCAGAGCTGGAGGAGAGAGTAAATCACTGTCCTATAGGAGAGAGCAAGAGACAGGTATGTAAGGTAGAGGTTACTCTGGGAGGCCATATGCTTCCCTAAAGAGATTGGTTTTAAAGCACTTCTTAAAGCTAGAGGTGTAGAGTGACAACTAGTTGTGTCATCAACTCTTTAAAAAAATTTTTAGTTTTTTGCTAAAATTTTCAACATAAATTTCTAAGTCTAAAAAATATACCTTGGAAGGGCTGTGTTCACATGTAAGAACTATATTCTTTTGATTGTTTAAAAATACAAAAAACTGTTTGAGGGACCCTACATCTCCCTTCCAAATAAAAAAAATTTCATCAATGTACCTGTGATAGAGGACCAAGTTCATACTCCAGCCATAGTTATCTAGGAGAAAAGACTTCTCCCAAAAATACATAAAAAGATTTGCATAGCTGGGCGCGAACTTTGTCCCATTGTGGTACCGACTAATTGTAAATAATAGAATCCCTCAAACCAAAATAAATTGTTATGTAAAATTAATTGTGTACCCGCCAAAATAAAATATCTTTGAATATCCGGTATTGCACTCAGAGATAAAAAAAAATCTACTGCCTCGTAGCCCAATTGGTGGGAGATGATTGTGTACAAGGTACTCACATCGCATGTAGCCAAGACACAACCATCCTCCCATACCATCTCCTGCAGCTCTCTAATAAGTTGAGTTGAATCTTTGAAGTAGGTGGGATGCGAGATCACCAAATTTTGTAACAACCTATCAATATACTCTGACAATTGGCTTAAAAGAGAATCCATCCCTGCCACTATTGGTCTCCTGGGTAGATCCTCACTTCATTATAGGTCTATTCAATGTTTAATTTACAATATTTTTCTACAGATTTTTATAAATTAGTTGATTGCCACGGTTGATGTTACTCTTACACACAGGAAATTATATTTCAAAGTCAGAAATAGCCAAGGTCAGGAATACAGAGAGAGATACGGATACATGAAAAACAAGCCAGGTCAGGACAACAGAAATACACAGGTCAAACTACAAGTCGGGTCAGGATACCAGAGGTTAACAGAGTAGAAATGAAGCCAAGGTCATTAACAGGAAATCACAAGAGAGTCGCAGGAGCACTACATATGTTACTAAACAGAAACAGGGCAATGAGTAAAGGCTTGAACAGGTTTTAAATAGGTTGATATGTGTTCTCGTCAACTCTGTGACTACAAACAGCATATGGTCGCCTAGACGACGTTGTCCATTTATGGGTGTGGCGTCATAATTTTCAAATTTATTTAAGGATGTGCCCTTTCTATTCAGACCTCGCGGTCACATGGAGCATGAGTGCAGGTAAAGCTATGACATTGTTCTTGATACAGTTAACACTTAAAATTACATGTAACTTTTAACATGCCAATCTTTCTTTGCTTTGTAAAATGTATCCACCAAGTGTTATTTATGGAAAGTTTTACACCACTAAAAGAATAGGTTACTACATTTTTGAGACTGCTAATTTTTTTATGTGTTAATAGAACATTGTACCAACCACAGTGGTATTAGCTGTTATCAATATGGAGTCTTTTGGATGGCGACATTGGGAATTTGACAACATTAAGACAGGAATTCCTTGTGCACTAAAAATTGGATTGTATCACTCCCAGATGCCCTGCTATCTGTGGATTTATAAAGCACCATGATGTTGTTGCAGGGTTTTTAATTCAGATTCATTCCAGAAAGTTGGCTCAGTAAAGAGTGGCATATCTCAACTCTCTATCGGAGTGCTTAGAGATGTGATAAATATTTCAGGGAGACTTTCCAAATGATTTAAGTGAATGTATTACGACATGTCTGGGATTCCCAATTTGATTAAGTTAATTGGTTGGAAACATGTTGCAGAGTTTATAGAAAATAAGTGGTCCAGAGGGTGGGTGGTTGTTGAGGAAGCAGGTACATAGGGAACATGTTGGAAGATTAAGTTTGATTTCATATTACATTCAATTTATCTTAATTTTTGTGTCATTTTCAGAATTTTATTTGCAATTATTGCTATGCATCATTTCACATTGCTACTGAAAATAAGTTTTCAATTTTTAAAATGGGTCTCTTCTTTCCTTACATGTAGTGAGAAAGATGGTGTCAACCACCCCTAAGTTCGAGGTGAGGAGGTGAAGAGGGAGCACATGTAGCAAGTGTTACATACACAGTAATTTGCCGATTTGGTTATTTTGTTTGTTTTGTGTGATGTTTATTGCTGTGTGCTCATATTTTGCCCAGGCAAATTCTTTATTTTTAACTGAATGATTTTTATGTTGGAATTAAATTGTGTTTTGTTTTCATGACATTTTCCATTTATAAAACATAATTTCTTTCAGAAGAGAATTCTATCAGTTTACATACAGTCATTAAGTCTTCATGGGATTTCTGCCAATTTTAATTATGATATTCATATCGAAATTGAATATACAGTAATAACATTGTCTATAGCAGGGATAGGCAACTTTTGGCTTTCCACATGTTAATGGACTCCTACACACTTATCATGCCTACAAAGCGTCATGGCAGGTGTAGTCCAAAACATCTGGAGTGCCGAAGGTTGCCTATGCCTGGTCTATAGTGTTGTCAAAAGTATCTTATTAGTCATCTCCATCTGCCACCGGTGGAGCACCCATTGATACCTAATAGCCATGATAGACCAGAAGACTATCCATAGAACCCATAAGTTCCTGGACATGATCCTCAGCCCTTCCCAGGATAAGTCTGTCAGCATGTGGTATTTGATGACAATACACATGATGTTTTACCTCAGTTTGCCCTATATGGCCACTTTCCCTATGTTAGTAATGTAGTGATCTAATCAGATGACCAATTTGCTCTTGCTGGGTCCTAGGATGGCACTTTCAGGCTGTAATATCTTACAACAGGTACACATACAAAGTGATTTGTGAGTAAAACAAAAGATGTCTTTGGTGTTGCTTTCTCCACTGAGTTCATGTCTGGATCCCGTGATAAAACAATCAAGCTGTAGAACACCCAGGGAGTGTGTGTTTACACTGTGCAGAGTGGGCCTTATGTGTCAGTTTCTCTCAAAAAAAGTAGCAACCCCATCATTGTCTCCTGCAGATCTGACAAAAGGTTGTCCGATCTGTGGAATTTGGATAGTGCAAGCAGAAGACCAACTAAACTGGTCACAGTGGCTTACGTTTGACCTCATGGACCTCAGTGTGCTTCTGGTGGCAAGGACAGACAAGCCAAGGGAATATCACCAGCAGCATAACTGAACCCCTACAATGCATCTCTTTTGCTTGGTTAGCTGATAGGCAAACACTCTTCACCCATTATAGTCTGGCAGGTCACTATTGGAACCTGATACTTGACTGGACAACCTGATGACCAAGTATAACATTGAATCTGTTTGATGTCACACTTAACAAAACTGTTAAAAAAAAAAAACTCCAACCAATTAATTAAAAAAACAATAATGGGATTTTGTGATGTAGTGGCTTAACATCATAGGGTCATCCGGTGGAAATTAATTCCCATATTTGTTTGCTACGATAGGTGGGTTATTTTAAGTTGTTTTGTAAAATTTAAAGCTGTATTTTGTGTGTGTGTTGCTGTTTATTCTGTATTTTGTATAAATGTTGGTCTTTACAGAATCACCACTGCTGTGAAATGCATTTTCTGGGTGTGCCCCCAATTCCCTTTTTTCCCAACCACAAAATTGTTGTAATAAAAATAATAAAACAAATCTATTCTCATTGGTAAAACTGTAAACTATTGACAATGTTTCATATGGTTTAACCTTTTAAGACCGGAGGGCGTACAATTACATCCTTTTTTAAGCGGCTCTAAATGCCGCTGGGCGTAATTGTACGCCCTCCGTTTTTTTTTTACTTACCCGGTCGCCGGCGATCCCACGCCGGCGATCGCGGTTGGGGGGACTCCAAGGGAGCCCCCCGCGGCACGTCCGCCCTCCAGCAGCCCCCCTGGCCATGTGAGAGTGAGGTCCTTGTGAGGACCTCACAATCATATGGCCGTGATAGCTGGCTGCTGCATTGCCAGCAGGGGGACTAACTGTAATGACAGTTAGTCCCCCTGCTGGCTGGAAATCAAATAATTTTTTTTTAAAATAAGTGTAAAAAAAAAAAAATTATATACTTAGATCATATATATATATATTATATATATATATATATATATATATATATATATATATATGATCTAAGTATATATATATATATATACACATATACATACACACACATACACTGTCTAGGTGTATTATTACCACTACACCTGGTACAAGCTAGCGGAAAAATGATCCCACGCTAAGGTTCAAAATATGCCTTTTGAAATACCATGGGATGTCTTCTTTAAGAAATGGTATGGCTTTATGGGGTATTTGGATTATATAGCCTGGTAAAATACTCTGAAATGGGACATGGGCACAGCGTAAAAATGTAAAGTTTGAAAAAAAATGGAATGGCTGTGTCCCAAATGTGCCCCTCCGATGTCCACATATACCTGGCAAAGGTACATACGGGGGTATTTTTGTACTCAGAAGACATAGCTGAGAAACATATGAAGTATTATACAGTGGTAGTACACATAAGGTTTGCAAAATATACTGTGCAAACCCACTTTGTGTGTCAAAAAGACAGAAAAAAACGCTTATTACCACTACACATGGTACACGCTAACGGAAAAATGATCCCACGCTAAGGTTCAAAATATGCCTTTTGAAATACCCTGTGGTGTCTACTTTAAGAAATGGTAGGCCTTTGTGGGGTAGTTTGAATTTAAAACCTGCGAAGATGCTTGGAAATTGCACATAGGCCCGGCGTCAAAATTCAAAGTTCGGTAAAAACTGATATGGCTTGGTCTCCTATATAGCACTGTAGCTTCACAAAATAGTGCCAAAGACATTCATTGGGGGTGTCTTTTTACTCAGAAGACTTAGCTGAGCATAATTTGGGGGTTTTGAACTTAGTGGCACATATGAAATATACAAAATGCCCAGCAAAAATGCAATCCGTATGTAAAAAAATGCCCAAAATAATTTTTTACTACATACTTTGGCATATATTGGTGGAGGAATGGGGGCATGCTAAGGCACAATATTCACCTTATGAGATACCCTGGAGTGTCTACTTTTACAAATGGTAGGCCTTTGTGTTTTTTTTGTTTTTTTTTGAACAGTCAAACTGTTATAATACCCCAAATGGAAGCATAGGCTCATTAAATCCGTCTCTCAAAACTCTACTGTGAATACTGAAAAGGACAGGTCTCCTGTATGGCACTGTAGCTTCACAAAATAGTGCCAAAGACATACAATGGGGCTGTCCTTTTACTCAGTAGACTAAGCTGAGCATAATTTGGGGGGTTTGAACTTAGTGGCACATATGAAATATACAAAATGCCCAGCAAAAATGCAATCCGTATGTAAAAAATGCACAAAATTATTTTTTACCACATAATTTGTCATATATTGGTGAAATAATGGGGGCATGTTAAGGCAAAATATGCACCGTATGAGATACCCTGGAGTGTCTACTTTTACAAATGGTAGGCCTTTGTGGTTTTTTTTTTGAACAGTCAAACTACTATAATACCCCAAATGGAAGCATAGGCTCATTAAATCCGTTTCTCAAAATGTGACCGTGAATAATGAAAAGGACAGGTCTCCTACATGGCACTGTAGCTTTACAAAATAGTGCCAAAGACATACAATGGGGGTGTCATTTTACTCA
Organism: Pelobates fuscus; assembly: GCF_036172605.1. Classification (NCBI taxonomy): domain Eukaryota; kingdom Metazoa; phylum Chordata; class Amphibia; order Anura; family Pelobatidae; genus Pelobates; species Pelobates fuscus. Next base: position 130,770,796 of record NC_086318.1, on the reverse strand, counting down.
GCAGATGTAACTGAATACAAAATAAAACTTTGTACAGGAATAGCACACACCAACTTTACAAAATACACGTGAGAATTTATTTGTTATAAGTTTGTGGGCCAAAACCCCCCAAAAATACAATTTTACTCCAATATTTAGCAGAGGTTGGCGGTGAAATGGCTACGTAGACAGTGTCAAAACAACCTTAGGTAAATAGCCTGTGGTGTCTACTTTGTATAAATATATACTTTTGTGTGGCAATTTTGTTTTCTTTTATGGCTATTAAGCTTACAAGACAAACATACCAAATTCTAAAATCGCTCCACATTAAAAGTTTATTTTACTCCTTGTGCTTTGTGACCTGTAACTACCAAAAAAAACGTAAAATCCCAGACACATTATATATTCTGTAAATCAGAACAACTAAATGCATTTATTTTTAATTACTTTCCTTAACTTGCACTAATTGTGCACACATTATTATAGCAAAACTGTAAAAAAACTCAAACTTTTTCATTTTTTTCATTTTTCTGTATTTTTTTTATAATAAATAAGCATTTATATATATATATATATATATATATATATATATATATATATATATATATATATGTATATATATATATATATGTTACATCAAATTAAAGCCCTTTCTGTCCTTTAAAAAACGGTATATAATATGCGTCGGTGCAATAAATTAGTAAAATGCAAATTGCAGTTGAACACAAACAGCAAAAAATGCTCATAGAATGAACTGAACCCTGGCTTCCAGAGTGAAAATCAAAGCAATCACCTACTAGGCTGTAAGGAATTCATGTAGATGGAAAGCTCAGCTCGAATACCAGCACTGCATGCTGAAAAAATGTCCTTAATACTAGCACTGTGTGACTGCTAAAACTGTGTCCCACAACACTGGGCAAGTCTTCTTTTTTAACTTGGATATTTCTGTCCTGACATTCGTAATAATATAATATTTTAGCACAATTCATTGTATTAGAACAGGAATAGTTTACTCATTAAACTAAACAGTTTCCTGCATAGAGAGTAAATGCCTAATTTGCAATATATTTTAAACATATGAAATGAAAGTTTTTTGTTTTTTTATTATTTTTTTAAATTATTTTTAATACCATTTTGATGTTTTATAAAAGGTCATCAGTTTAGGAGATGAGGTTCACTAGAAAGAGGAAGTGGAGTCAATTATTATGGGTGGAGCCAGGTGCCCACAATCTTCCACTGAATTGATATATAACTTGTGTCATTATTGAAAGAGAAAAATAAAAAAAATAAACAAAAGAGTCATTAGTAATTAGTTATTTATATGTATGTATACATATTTATGTACTTTTTGAGAAAACATCAGAACAAAAACAAAGTTTAAAAAAAAAAGTGCAAAATAAAAATACATAGACCTGTATTTTTTCACGTGAAAGCCTTTCTTATTTGAAATCTTGGAGTCTCTTTTTATAATTACAGAACAACCTCAATCCCAAATGCATGCACACCATCTGTTATGTATTGCCCCAGTGCTTATTTGGAGTGACAGACTATCAAATAAAAGGCTACAGTGAGTAAGTAGCATTCTAAACAGTGACATTTTCAGTAGTTGAAAATTTCAGATTGTGAAGCTTTTGGCCAGGATCACTCTTTTTCTGTTGCAAATGGCATCTTCCCAGGAGCACTGACATAAATGGCAGAACTTTATGGGGTAAGAATCATCACTGTGACGGACCACCTGGCACCCCGACCGGGTACCTCCATCAATCGCTGCTTCCTAGTACTTGCAAGCACCATAAGCACTGTACTGGAACACCATAACCACTGTAGACCCCACAAACCTCCACAGCTTGGTTGGGGTCTCACCGTCCTCCACCCAGCCTGGAATCCAAGACCAGGATCCATTTCCAGTGGGTAGACCTCTCCTAGTCCAGAGAGCGTAGCAGGAACAGCTCTTATAAGAGTTAGTGATTATACTCAGGGGAGTATTGTGATATGCAATCCCCAGAGTGAATGTAGTTCTCCAATCCCCCAAACATGAGCTAAGACTTCATGAAGGGGTAAACAAATCTCTCTTTAATGGGAGCCACACTGGCCTTTTATGCAAGTCTCCAAGCAAGTTGTACACCCACATGGACCTTGTTGGGTACAGGGACACAAACTTACAAACCAATAATAACACATTGACAATGTAGGGCACTCCCACACATTGCATACAATCCCTCCCTTCAGCCTGGGAGATAATTGAGTCAGATACTGCATTAACCCAATTATCTCCAGGCAGAAAAACCACACATTTCTAAAAAGTCCCCAAAGTTCCCCAAAACACATAATATCCCCACAAATGTTACATCCCCTGATAGCCCTGATCTGGATGACCAACATATCCAAAAATCACCCAGATCAGTTCAAGGGTTCAGGAAATTCTTTTAAGTCACATTTTGATTGACCGCACACATGGTCCCATGCTCAAAACAGTTCCAGAGAATCTGGCTGTGCAGCCGGTTTACTTTGAGGATTTGAAATAATGTTCAAAATACCGAACATAGCAGTTTGTGGATATAGTCAGGGTATGTCTCTTGTTCGGGAGTTTATTCTTACCGAACGCTGTTCGACTCCCGTTAGAATAGCCGAACCTCCATGGAAGGTAAAAGTTTAGCAGTGTTCGTGTCGTCGAGTGTTTGATTTGAGTTCCATACACTCGATGACCAAACACCGCTGGATGCATTTGACTAAACAAGATGGGCGCCGCCACGTGTTCGAATGCCACTTCAAATGACTTTGGGAGTTCGGGAGTTTGAATGGTTCCTGTTAGAAGTCCAAGAGGTACAACCTGTGTTTTTAAATACAGTCTACCACAGGGCAATAGTCACAGGGCAGGAGGCTGGCAAACAGGCCCCTCTAAAAACCAGTGGCGAAGGTACTTTCGTCACAATCACTATCATGACTTTCCTGCAGCTCTCAAAACCAAGTATTTATAAAGTACTAGGCCTTTCTACTTTTGTGCTCTGCATCCACTTGGCCTTCTTTCTCTCCCCTTTCTCCTTTCCCTGCTGCTATGCGACTGCTTCTTTCACATACACTTCTCCACTGTTCTTAGGCTTCTTGACGAATTACATGCCAGGCCTGTTAAGGATTAATTTGCAAATCAGAGCTCTTTCTTCCAGTAATTTAGGGAGCACATTATATATGTTTTATGCAAATATTTCATTCAGAAATACCACCAGATTTAGACATTAATCCTAGTGAATATTACAAAAGTTCAATTGTAAACTTACAAGATGTAACCTTTGCCACTCCAGATATTGTGGACTACATCTCCCCTGATGCTCTATCAGTATTATATCTGTAATATCATTGCAGGAGATTTACTCCACATATTTACTGTGACTAATGAAAGTATTTTGAAAATTGGGCAGACTAAATGGTTCTTATGTACTGTCACATTCTATGTTTTTATGTTTCTATGTTTGAATAGTATTACAAACACTCCTCCACTTGAATCAAAAAATCATTATTGGAATGCTAAGTGTGCAACATGTTGCTGAACTGTGCTACTTTAAAGATGTATGCCATGGCTGGTGAATGCAGGTCCAACTATGGCTATACCTTATGAGAATATTTAACATAAATAAACATAAAAATATTCAGGCTGTGTATTGTCACATATTGAATAGAAATGCAGCTTACAATAATACAATAAATGATCAAATATGTTTATGTATGTAGCCACACCAGGCTGAATTTAAAGCTTTAGCACTGGGTCTTTATGTTTTCATACAAAAATAAAGAAAAAAGTGATTACAAGTTTCAAAATACAATTCACTAAGTAAAAAAGGATATCTTTTTAGCTAAGCTAATGCAAAAATGTCACGTCTCTACCAGCCCGTCAACTAACTGCTAAAGGCTTTAATAATGGGATTAATACAGCCTTAATGACCATCAGATGTTAATTAGCATCAAACACCAGTGGAATGAAGAACTGATATTTTCTCTACATGTATTCTAAGTCATTCAGCCATACATGTCAAAGTAAAGTGGCAATGGTTGCCCTGTGATACTCCTACTTACATCTATGGGCACCTTGTTTCTGAATCCTAGCACGTTTATTTAACAATTCGTATATAGTTTTAAAAGGACAATATAAACATGTTTATTGGACATATGCAACATGTTGGGTTACTGAAGTATGCATTGTTTGGAATTTAAAGTGAACTTCAAAATACTTATACAAAAACCGTAACAACATAACTGACTCAGATAATTATATTCCCGGTGGCTCTTTTGGCCTCAAATTCACTTTGAAAGACATTCTGACTTCCTAACAAATTTATTTCAGTGTATTAAATAAACCTATAAATACTGCCCGCCATGGAGATTGTTAAATAAACAAGGAATTTCAGTGATCTGAAAACCAAATTGAAAAACATAAGCTAAAATTGTTAATTTGGAAAAATTCTCCAAAAGATTGTCTATTTTACCATGAATCTTGCCAATTTTGACCTCAATTCACAATTTATTGAACAAAACACCCAAAGGTATTTTTATCTGTTTTTTATAGAACCTTTTTGATGAAATCTACAAATGTACGCCATGACAACTGAATATTTTGTGAAACTTTACTGGTCTATAAGAACCTCTCTACTGTGTTCCATTCTATCTTCAAAAACTGCACCACATGTAATGTATTTTAATCAGCACAGTGACAGGAGTTTAACAGACACATATATATGAGATTGACTCTACTGCTCTCTATTTTGCTTTGCCTTACAGTCAGCTTTTTTTTAGCATTTGGTATTAGATGTGTAAGTTAGTAATGTTGTATAACACAGCTCTAACGTTATACTGAAACCTTTAATTAAATGTAACCAAACAATTCCCCCAAGATCCAATGTGTGCCTGTCTCAAGCCAAATTCGGCTTGAAATATACACTTTTTGTATTCTTTCTTTTTACAGAGAGTCATCATAACAGGATTCTGACAGTCCGGTAAATCTGCAATGCATCCTGCAACATAATCCCCATTAATCAAAGTAAAGCCCCGAGCATTAGCGAGTCTGTATTATGTAGTCTTATGCTACCATAGGAATGAACCATAGCTACACAGGATAACTCAACAGAACTGCCAACATTTTCAGTATCTAAATGTCACTAGAGACATAAACAAAAACATCCAATAATAATATTAAGTTCCTAATGTGACAAAATTATGCTAGGCATCAATTGTAATATGCTGTTTATTGGAGTGCTTAATGGTAGATTACACTAATGCTATAAAACTGCAATAGTGTGCGGGTGGCAGGCAGACAGGCATGCAAGCATGATATGACAAAATCTCATACCTCTAAAGTGTCCCTATTTAGAAGCGATAGTCTCTAGTTTGAACCCAAATCCTCATTTTTAGGAGCTCCATATTGTTGCTGTGTCTGAATGTATGACATAGCACTATATGTACCCCAAGCAATATTTTTTTAAACAACAATAAATGTGTTTAGAAATCAGATTTGTGTAAAGAAAGGTACATTGTTCCTGCTCTAAATGACATTTTAGTTCTATAAATTGTTATTAGTAAGCCATCTAAGATTTCTCAGAAAAGCCCTGCCCATGGCCACACACAGATTACACCCCTACAATAATAGCGTCCTTCTTTGTCTATTTGAAATTTTGGAGGTACAAAACTGTCTTATGTAGAGGCAAGAGTATTCTTGCAATAAAACAAGTAAACATGTCAGAGGTCATATTAGTTAAAGAATGTCAGCACTGTGTGGATTGATATGAAACTGTAAGACAATAAAAGGCACTTGGGGTTTCCAATACTTTCATTTGTTGCTGCTCTTGATAGAAAATAGACAGATGGGTGACATTGAGTATATGTATTTTTTTTATTTTATTAAAAAAAAACTGTTGCATAACAAGTAATACTTCTTCTCACTATAAATAAACATCAAACGGAATATCAAAAGGTATAAAATATAATCTACAGGGTAGTGACATGAAAAACAGAAAAATAGTCTTGTGAACAGAAAAATTTGATGGTGCAGAATTGAAGAGAAGCACATAAATAGAGTAGAAAAATTACAGATATTGCATCACTTGCAAATGAGGCTGTCACTGTGCGGTGTGACTACTGTATCTGCATATGCTTTACGAGGTGACTTTGTATGTTCTTGGTATATTTATTCTCCTACCTCTGCTGTTAGTGTTATCAGTTCAGCAATTTTGATAAAGGTCACAAATCTTTATTTTGAAGAGGCATGATTTGTGGCTGATGCTCTTTCTGAAGGATCACAATCTTTGGAGAAGGGAAATCAAGAGGAGTCTGCTTCTTATTTATTTGACCTTCATAAATGACAGACACCCTTATTAAATGGAAGACTTGCATAAGACACATCTGTACACACACACATATATATATATATACTCAAAATACAGAATCCAGTGCACTCACTTATTCACTAATCAATGATTTCAAATCTTAGCAATTGTAATAGTTTTATTTAAAAACACCTCACCTAGGCAAAGCATAATGGGGGTTTAGTTACATTATATGATCATATTGTCACATCCTGCTCTGTTCTGTGAAGATGTCTGGCAATGGCTTCTGGTATCCAGTACTCTTGTTACAATTCTTGTTTAGTTTTTCTTGGTTTTTGGTTTTCTATTCTATGTCTGGTTTTCTTTATGGTGGGATTTCTGGGTTCATTCCTGTAATCCATCCCTGGGATTCCCAGTCTCCAGGTTTCATTTAAATGTTTGTTTTATGTTGCCACACCCGTTTGTTTTCCATCATTCACTCTGTTTCAGTGTTCCTGCAGGCTGCTCCTCAAGGCTTCTGCCCTTTCTTGCAGGTAAGTGCTATATATGTCTTTTGGTTGTTTTAGCATACATTAGGCAGTGTAGGACCTGCCAGATATGGGGTGCAATGTATGATCATATAGTGTGACTAAATCCCCATGATTTCCATATGTAGTACTTGGTTATTTCTCCTCTTGTTTTGTATCTTGTCTTGTTTCAGTTTGTATACCCAGTCCATGTATAGTCCTGTCTAGTCATGCCCATGTTATGTTTGTTTTCCTCATGTCTTGTGTATATGTTCTGGGTTTAGCTTACTATCCTTCTCTGGTTCTGGGTTCTACTAGTTCTGTCTTGTTTTCATGTTTGGTGCCTATCTCTAGTCTAGCCTTGTTTCTAGTACTGGATACAATCCTGCTGCAGAGCCTCCCTATTAAGTTCCTGGGAGGTCTGCTTAATTTCCAAGCTCCTAGTTCCTGGTATCCGCTTAAGCTGATTCAGGGTCTTGGTATGTGGCTGCACAAACGCTGGTGCTCAACACCAGGGGGCGTGCGGTTACCCTGCACCAGACCCTGCTAATCCACCTCCACACAGTGACTCCTACTCTGAACATCAGGCATACTGGGTCCCGGTCCTGCACCGCCTCCCGGACTGTGTCTGGGTCCCGGGCACCGGACCGCCACCCTGACACATATATTGCATAAGTATGCCACAATGTCAATGTACCCCATTCTTGATTTTATATATATATATATATATATATATATATCCCAAAATGCTTGCACTCCTGGTAAAGATACTAATATTGCCCGGTGCTGATCCAGCACAATGATGTAGATATTCCAATAAATGGATAGCACTCCAGGGTCTTTCAGTTGAAAATAAAATTTAACTTTTAATTCATGTTAAAATTAAAAAAAATACATCAACGTTTCGGCTCTCCTCGGCTCAACCTGAAGAATGCTCCAGAGGAGAGCCGAAACATTGATGTATTTTTTTATTTTTAACATGAATTAAAAGTTACATTTTATTTTCATCTGAAAGACCATGGAGTGCTATCCATTTATTGGAATATATATATATATATTGTGACAGAGTGTTGGGGATGGTGGTCAGGGGTGTATATCTGGCACCAGACTTTTACGCAGCCACTATCCTGACGTGTGGGTAAGCACATGCAGCGGTAGGGAGTAGAAATGTAGGTGTAGGTGTAAGTTGTAAGTTGAAATGTAGGTTTTTTCTATGTTGTTATTTAGGTCCCTGGGGTGGAGTATTCGGAAGAGCAGGGTGGGCCGATTCTCCACCCACTGTCAGAGTGGCTGTGCATGAGTCCAGCACAGGTTTTCTGAGGAGTTCTGGCTCACTGCCTAACAAGATCATTAGCCTCACCTGTAGGGGCTCTGAGCAGCTGCAGTTAAAGCAGGGTGGAGTGAGGGTGTGTTTTGAGGAGAAAGAAGGTTTGCTGCTTGTTGTAAACTGTTGTATCCTGCTACTTCTTAACAACAGAAAATAAACATGCCAGAGGCCTTTGAAACTGGACTTTGTCTTGGCCTGGCTTTCTTACCCTAGAGGGCTGTGCACTTGCCGAAAGATCCTGGACAAACACACACA